>NC_081408.1:633616971-634216971 GCF_030272615.1 Cryptomeria japonica | reverse complement strand
TATAGTAGTATCATCTAATTGTGGGTAACGTTTCCCACCATGGTTTTTCCCCTCACAGGGTTTCCACATAAAAATATTTGTGTTATGTGTTGTGGATGTTATTTTTCTTTTTGTTTCATGCATTAAACTTTATTGATACTATTATTAACTATTAAACTGTCAACTGGCATTAAGTTTGGTTAAGTTATATTTGGGTTGAAATTAATAGACAATTGATTCACCCCCCCTCTCAGTTGCCTCTAGGTCCTAATAGTCCTAAGGGGTCATGTGGTCTTCTAAAACTATGTGTGACTCATTAGGACATCATACGACACCTAACAACACCGCATGACCCCTTAGGACAACATATGAACCATTAGGACCATATATATTCCTAATGGTTCATATGTTGTCCTAAGAGGTCATGTGGCATGTCCTAACACCATGTGTGAACCCTTAGGACCTCACATGACCCCTTAGGACAACATATGAACCATTAGGACCATATTATGTCCTAATAGTTTGAAATATCCCATCACTATAGATTGCTAGTTAATAAAGTAAACACCATTTTTAATGGCCTTTTCTAGTTGCATAAAAAACTAATAATCTCCCCCATTCTATAATATAATCTTTTATTAGAAGAAATATAATGCAACTTTCCTTTATCCATGGATTGTTAATGCCCATTCCTACCCAAGCTAATAAAATCCTTTAAATTGCTGAATTTTAGTACTATATCTCGTCTTTGTCCACATAGCACAAGGCAAAATATGGATTAATAAATTGAAGTGGGAATGATTGGACACTTACAACCATCCAAGTGACCACCCATCCACATGGTGACTCATATGACCGCCTTCTTATCCCTAACTACTAGTAGCGAGGAATATGCCATTTCACCCACCATAAATAATGTGAATGCTTTAGACTCTATGAAGAAAAATAATGAAATAGGGTCCAAATTATCACCATGAAAAAGGACAAGTTAAATCATGACCAAAGCCAAGTTATTTAGTTACTAATAAGAGAAAAAAATGTCTCCAAAATCATCCTACCCTAATTATCTTCTAACATATTTGAATCAACCATAAAAACTTGCAATAAGAACATGTAAAGATAAATTACTCCAAGACTGCATGGTTTTGTTTTAAACCACCATCAAGACACCATTCGACATAAACTCCACACACTTGTTTTCTATCTATATTTCTAACATTAAAAAAAGTACGTGCACAAATACATTTTACTATTTTCTAATGACTTGTATCATGTCATTAACTCACTACAACTTTTAAAACGCCTACAAGACAAAGAATGTAATTTTCCTTTTTTACAAGTGCGTGAATTAATGCAAATTGCTCATATAGTCACTCAACTGACCTTCTCTTTTCTCTATGTACACTTAGAAAACATGTCTAGCTATAGAACCAACCTATATTGAATATATAGTCTAATTTTAGATCATGAATGTTAGACACAATGCACCACTGAGAGGGTGGTGAATTAGTGGTTCTCAACTTTTTCTCTTTAACTAACTTATGTGAGTATACCAATTAATAGATCTAGTTGAATTCAGACTTACCAGTTAGTAAGGAGACTAAATACAAATGCATTCACACAACAGGATATCACATAACACTAGTATGTATGAGGAAAACCCAATATTGGAAAAACCTCGGTGAGCAATGTTGTTGGACACTACTACTCCAATCCAACCTCACAATGAATCTTTGTTAAAATTTTTAGGGCACCAACCCAAGGAGCACCAATCCCTAACAATTTTATGGGCTACAACCAAAAGGAGCTACAACCTGTGCTAGTTTATGGGCACCAACCCAAAGGAGTTACAACTCAGTGATCACAACGATAACTTCAAATACAAAATTAGTCATACTGTTACAAGTGAATCTTGTAACAATTTCATATACCTCACTCTATAGATGAGACACCTTCTCTGTTGCACCGGTTCACTCATCTGTTGTTTCATTGCCAGAAAACTCTACTGATTCACCTCTACTCTTCTTCTTTTCTATTGGATCTCCTCCTGATGCCGGAGCATCTAGGAGGGCAAATGAACAAAGGAGGACACCAAGGACTAAGGAGAGTGATATGACATCACTAGAGGTCAATTGGAATTTTTTAAGCCTATAATGGCCTATTGTAATGTTGAATTCAATAAATTATGTAAAAATCCTAAAGGTCCTGATAAAGGCCTAAGGACCAAAATGCAATGTAATAGGATGATGGAGTCTAGATAGGTTGGATAGGAGTTTATTGTGATTTAATGATCTTATTATGTCAAAATAAGTTGAATGGGATAGGTTTTAGTTGATTAAAAGTATTAGAAATAAAGTTGAAAATTCAAATTTTGAATTTCAACAACTAGTTCCAGTTTTGGTGGGAAATAAGTTTTAGAGTTGTTTTGACATTTTAATCACTTGGATTAGTTGGAGATTGGTTGGAGTTGGTTGGGGAAGGTCTTATAAAGTCTCTAAAGTAATTTTTGTGTGGTTGGATGATGCTGGTACGGACTTGTACGGACTGTCTCAGAAAATTAATTAAAAAACTCTTTATTTGCTGTCAAATCCTTGTTTTTTCATGCTTTCTTTGCATTGAAAGGCTAAGGGATCATCATTTCTGTACATTGGGGGTTTATTGGTTATTCCTTTGATGTATTGAGTGCATTTTTGAAGTCTTGAAAGTATCATATTTTTATTTATTGCTGACTGTCCCAGAAAAGACAGTGATTTTTTCACTAATTTGTGAATTTCCAAGCATGTAAGGATCCATCCTATGAATGTACAGGTCTGATTCTCATAGGATGGATGCCAAATAACATGTAAAATAGTTTACTAACCCATGATTTATAGGAAGGAGTGAAGAGTGCAGGTGTACACCATGAAAGTTGCATGAAAGTTGAAGAAAAGTGACTGGAAATGAGTGAAAATGAAGGCTAGAGTGTAGCAGCAGAGAATCTAATTGAACAAGGGGGGTATTTTATGCATTGAAGTGTCTAGAAACACCATTTTAAAGGTGTTTGAACTTTGGTTGAGCCTTGGAAGTGATTGGAAGTGATATTTTTAGAAAGCCCTAGGGAAAAGGGTGATTTAGTGAGGTTTTTGGTGTTTGGGTATCTAGGAGTGCAACCAAGACCTAAGACCTGAAAAATACTTGGTTTGGGAACATAATAAGAGACTGTAAAAAAGTTTTTAATCTGGTGTTAAGTTTTGTTGGTACTTCCTTTGTAAAGTGGGTGGTTTTTAAGGCTAAAAAGGGGCACATTTGAGGACAGCAAAGGGTCCGTCCAAAACAACATATATTGGTTTTCTGATATGTTGTGTAACATCCAAATGGGTGTCTAAATATGTAATTTTTTTGTCAAGTGTTTTGGGATGATTTGGAGAAAAGTTGAAAATACCCGATTTGGAGGCTACAAGGAATAGAGCCTAGAAGAGCAAGTTTGGTTTATGAGTTTGAGTCTGAGTTTGGGGGTGTGTAGAACCTTGTCTTATGGTTTTTGGAATGTGTTAAGACCAATAGAGGTGTTGGAACAAACCATTTTGATGTTATCCTTGGTTGGGTGTGTTGAGTTGAGTTTGGTTTTGAATCACCTAGCATGTAGAGGATCCTTTGATGTGTCTCCTTGAGTTGATTTAATCCTTAGGGAGAGTTCCAGAGTTGATCTCTCTGTATCAAGTGGTATCAGAGCATCAGTAAAAGATCTGGTGAAGGTTTGGTAAGGGTAGTTATGGCACCTAAGAATCAATTGGCAAGAGAACTAGAAGAATTGAAGGAAATCCTAGAAAGGGAAAGAAGGGAAAGAAGGGAACAAGATGCAGCAAGAGAGCAGGCTAAAGCAAGAGAAGAAAGACAATGGAGAAGAGAAAGAGAGAATATGCAAGCAAGGATAGAAAACCTTGAGAGGGATAGAAGAAGAAGAATGGAGCAAGACAACATAGGGAACAATGATGAAGAAGAAGTGAATGAGATAGCAGACCAAGAGCAGCCAACAAATGACATAGATGACCCTGAAGAAAGAAGGTTGGTTAGATTGTTGAAGGCAGTACAAGGTAGTGGAGGTAAGAGTCATATTGATTTGCCTATCTATCAGGGGAAGATGGATAGTGAAGAGGTGTTGGGATGGCTTGATGCCTTGGATAACTATTTTGAGTTTGAAGAAATGGAAGAGGAGAAGAAAGTGAAATTTGCAAAGACAAAGTTGAGAGGTACAGCATTGACATGGTGGACTAGTTTTCAAAATGATAGGATGGTAAGAGGATTAACAAAAGTGTCTACATGGTCAAGGATGAGAAGTTTGATGAAGGAGCAGCTCCTACCTTCTGATTATACCATTCATGTGAAGAGGATGAGGCAAAATCTGAAGCAAAAAGAAATAGATGTAATGGCTTATACTGAGCAATTTCACAAGCTTAGTATTAGAGGAGGATATGAGGAAGAACAGGAGAAAATAGCTAGGTATATAAATGGCTTGAGATACAACTTACAAGATGAGATTGGTCTACAAGTACCTAGAACCTTGGGTGAATGCTATCAGTTGGCCATTAGGGCTGAGGAGAAGTTGAAGAGAAAACAAGAAAGATCAAGTAATGGTGGAAGAGGAGGCATTTCTAATAGAGGAAGAGGTAATAGAGATCAAGGGCAAGGCAACAATGAGAAAGGCAAAGAAAGTTTTTCAGAACCAAGAGGAGGATACAACCCTAGAGGTGGTAGATTTGGAGGAGGAAGAGGAAGTGGAATCTTTACAGGTAAGTGTTTTCATTGCAATGAGATTGGGCACCAATCATTCAGATGCCCTAAGTGGAATGAATCAGAACAAGGCAGAGATAGAAGAGTGTATATGGTACAAGAAGATGAGAAGAAAGAAGAATCAAAGAGAGTAGACCCAGTTCTTGAAGGTGACTTCTTGATGGTAAGGCAAGGTGAGAAACTTCAGCAAGAACCAAAGGTAACAATCTTTAGAACTACTTGTTTATGCAAAGGAAAGATATGTAAGGTAATCATTGATTCAGGATCACATAGTAATCTTGTGTCTCTTGATATGATAACCAAGTTAGGAATTGTACCATTTGACCATCCTAATCCCTACAAGGCCACTTGGGTCACCCAACAACAGCATGTAGAGGTTAGTTTGAAGGCTTATGTGAATTTTTCTATTGGTCCATATCAAGATAAGGTATTATGTGATGTGGTTCCTATGACTTGTGCACATTTGATATTAGGAAGACCTTGGCAACATAGTAGAATAACAATACATGATGGTTTTGATAACACATATTTGGTTCATAAAGATGGTCAGAAATATAAGTTGAATCCTTTACCTTTGGGGGTCTTGAAAGAGCATCCTATAATATGTTTTGGGGAGCATTTACCAATGATAAGGCAGGTTGAAAAACAAGAAGATACTGGTTGGAAGGAAGATGTTAATTTGCAGCAGACTATGAGAAAAAACAATCCTCTTCATGATGATTTATGGGATTTATCTTTTGTACAAGTTGGTTCAGTAAAATGTCCTATTGTTGAGCAAGGATATGTGGGTGTGAAAGAGAAGTTGCAGGTACAGCAAGTGGATCAGAGAAGAGCAGATGTACAGACTAGTTATGAGCAGCCATGTCCTAGACAAGGACACACCAAAGCATGTTTTGTTTCTAATCCATTTTGTGATGTCAGTACAGGTTGGAAAGGAAGGAAGCAGGTCACATTTGGGGACTATCTGATCCCTACTCAAAGGAGGATAGCAAAAAGAAATCAGACTGATCATTGGAGCAATTCTTGGGACAAGAATTTTCTTATTGGTGGGAAGTATGATGCCGGAGCATCCAGGAGGGCAAATGAACAAAGGAGGACACCAAGGACTAAGGAGAGTGATATGACATCACTAGAGGTCAATTGGAATGTTTTGAAGCCTATAATGGCCTATTGTAATGTTGAATTCAATAAATTATGTAAAAATCCTAAAGGTCCTGATAAAGGCCTAAGGACCAAAATGCAATGTAATAGGATGATGGAGTCTAGATAGGTTGGATAGGAGTTTATTGTGATTTAATGATCTTATTATGTCAAAATAAGTTGAATGGGATAGGTTTTAGTTGATTAAAAGTATTAGAAATAAAGTTGAAAATTCAAATTTTGAATTTCAACAACTAGTTCCAGTTTTGGTGGGAAATAAGTTTTAGAGTTGTTTTGACTAATTAATCACTTGGATTAGTTGGAGATTGGTTGGAGTTGGTTGGGGAAGGTCTTATAAAGTCTCTAAAGTAATTTTTGTGTGGTTGGATGATGCTGGTACGGACTTGTACGGACTATCTCAGAAAATTAATTAAAAAACTCTTTATTTGCTGTCAAATCCTTGTTTTTTCATGCTTTCTTTGCATTGAAAGGCTAAGGGATCATCATTTCTGTACATTCGGGGTTTATTGGTTATTCCTTTGATGTATTGAGTTCATTTTTTAAGTCTTGAAAGTATCATATTTTTATTTATTGCTGACTGTCCCAGAAAAGACAGTGATTTTTTCACTAATTTGTGAATTTCCAAGCATGTAAGGATCCATCCTATGAATGTACAGGTTTGATTCTCATAGGATGGATGCCAAATAACATGTACAATAGTTTAATAACCCATGATTGACAGGAAGGAGTGAAGAGTGCAGGTGTACACCATGAAAGTTGCATGAAAGTTGAAGAAAAGTGACTGGAAATGACTGAAAATGAAGGCTAGAGTGTAGCAGCAGAGAATCTAATTGAACAAGGGGGGTATTTTATGCATTGAAGTGTCTAGACACACCATTTTAAAGGTGTTTGAACTTTGGTTGAGCCTTGGAAGTGATTGGAAGTGATATTTCTAGAAAGCCCTAGGGAAAAGGGTGATTTAGTGAGGTTTTTGGTGTTTGGGTATCTAGGAGTGCAACCAAGACCTAAGACCTGAAAAATACTTGGTTTGGGAACATAATAAGAGACTGTACAAAATTTTTTAATCTGGTGTTAAGTTTTGTTGGTACTTCCTTTGTAAAGTGGGTGTTTTTTAAGGCTAAAAAGGGGCACATTTGAGGACAGCAAAGGGTCCGTCCAAAACAACATATATTGGTTTTCTGATATGTTGTGTAACATCCAAATGGGTGTCTAAATATGTAATTTTTTTGTCAAGTGTTTTGGGATTATTTGGAGAAAAGTTGAAAATACCCGATTTGGAGGCTACAAGGAATAGAGCCTAGAAGAGCAAGTTTGGTTTATGAGTTTGAGTCTGAGTTTGGGGGTGTGTAGAACCTTGTCTTATGGTGTTTGGAATGTGTTAAGACCAATAGAGGTGTTGGAACAAACCATTTTGATGTTATCCTTGGTTGGGTGTGTTGAGTTGAGTTTGGTTTTGAATCACCTAGGATGTAGAGGATCCTTTGATGTGTCTCCTTGAGTTGATTTAATCCTTAGGGAGAGTTCCAGAGTTGATCTCTCTGCATCACCTCCTAACTTCTATTCTCATTAGTCCTCTCAACTGTCCTCCTATCGGTACAAAAACCTACCAATTATCTCCTCAGATGCACTCTAGCTATTATACCGGTTTCCCAAACTATACTGATTCACTCACTGTTAAACCCTATCACTGATTTAACCTTCACTCTCTCAGTCACACTTATCTTTTTCTATTTTTCCACTTAGACTAATCTACAACACTCAATCACTTCATAGCAACTCTATCCTCTTCCATTCAGCAGCCCATAACAATAACTTTGGCTTCCTTATTTATAACCTAGTTTTCCCACTAAAATCCAATTCAAAATACATGGATGGTTAGGGTTTCCTCATCAACCTCAAGGAAAACCCAATCCAATCACATCCTATCTAATCACCCAGAAAACTATTTTCTCATCACCTCCATTATCGTGCCTTCTTGATCATGCTTTCGATATTTGGCAATCTACTTTTTACTCTGTCAATTGATTTCTTGGTCAATCACCAAGATTGGTCTTGCAGTTTCCTTCAAATTCCTTGATCTCCTCAATCACTCTAACTTGGATCTCTATTGTCCTCTAGACCATGAGCTGCAAACTTCTACAATGACTTTGCAACATGTCCCATGATTTATGGGATCTACCATTAATATCGACCAAATATGCAACTACCTTGTCGGTGTACACTCCATCTACTATTGCAAGAAAGTTTACCACCTTGACTCCACATGGCATCCATGTCGACCAACTATCAGCTTGGATCGGTGTGTTGGTTCAGACAAGATCATCGACCAACTAGTCAACCAATTCTTCCTTTCTGTCAGTTTTCTAACCCTACCAGTATCTCACCCTTTACCAGTTATCCTTCATGTCTACCTTTTCTAAATTGCTAGTGGAATCCTAAAACTGGTCACCAGACATGTGTATCAATAGCATGCTCATTCTCATTAGATGGGAAGTCTTTTGCATTTTCACCTTGTCCATATTGCCAGTGGACTTACATACCGGTAAACACTCTTGATGATGCCATATCATCAACCTCCACCAGACTCCATCTTCAATCCAATCATTTTCCTTTGTCTGCATCTTCCCACCCTTGCCTTCTTCCTAATTATCTCAGACAACATTTCTGTCAGTTTGTCAAAGTGACAAACCAATCACTCTTCATTTGTTCCAACATCTCAACACGCCTTCTATGTTAGTCCAGTGCAGATCCCTAATTTCATGCACTTGAGGCATTCCTTTGTTTCACTGGTAGATCCAATGTGAGCCTTCAAACACTTGCCTTTACCTCTTCTTCCATATCTCACAGAACTATAATGCACATGATGCATAATACGAGATAAGCTCCACTTACCAGTGGAGTGATACCTTGTCATCTGCATCCTGCAATGCACTCATGACCTCCCTATTTGTGCAACATATCTTCAAACAGACACATGTGATCTGGTGTTGGCACACTCACTATCAATCATCTCTTCACATGGTGATTGTATATTCATTTAGTGGAAGTCCTGCTATTCTCCAACCACATAGCATACCAGTGACCTATTCATCCTTCTCCTTCGGCATTGATGTGATTTACATAACATTCTGCCTCTTCATCACAAACAACATCCAAGCACCCTACTCATTGTCAACACTTCACTTATCAGTTGACATACTCTCCTTATTGATGATACACTATACTGGTAACCTTTCCCTTTCATCCACACAAGTTAGGCACTAACTTGTGTACCGATGACTCTAGTGATCATTTCTCTAAATGAAATTCTCTTCCTTACCTTATCAGTGTTCTGCAACACAGTGTGATATCAAGGATATCTCATCTTGTACCCCTGCAAGACAATGTTGTACAAACATCTCTTCTATCGGTAGTCATGTTGTACTGGTGACATCAATGACAACACAATACGAACAATTTGTTACTTTAGGTATGTTTGTCATTGTGCCAAAAGCTTGAGCTATCAACACCCGCTACAAATGGTAGATATACCCAGATCCACGAGAGGCAGTAAATCCATGTCACAAATCTCGAGGGCAAGTTGAATGCCTCACTGACTAGGGGGGCAGCATAGCAACTTACAATCCCCCCCTCAACGAGACTTGTGGGATTCAAACTCATGACCCAAGGCTTTGATACCAGTTACTTTAGGTATGTTTGTCATTGTACAAAAAGGTAGAGCTATCAATGCCCCCTACAAATGCCAGATATACCCCGATCCATGAGAGGTGGTAAATCCATGTCACAAATCCCAAGGGAAAGTTGAACGCATCACTGACTAGGGGGGCACATAGCAACTTACAATGTATCCCTAAACAAGTGGCTTTTTCTCTCTAAAATCCATGGAACAAAATTAAATGTTGGAATACAACCTCTATCTCCTCATCTAACATACTTTATGATCTTTAACCATATGAGAAAGGTTTTAACTTTTGAGAAGGCCTTAAAGCATGGCACAAACATGATATCTATGTTGTCTTATGTTGAGCAAGATGTGTTTATACTTGAGCTAAGACTATTTTAGTCTCTCTTTATACCTAGAGTTGTATCTATCACACCTTTTCCATGAACTTGTGAGATTTATCAACCTCAAAGCCACTATTTATATCCCTTTATGGATATGTAATGTCCCTTTCCATGAGGTAAGCATTAATCAAGACCCTTAGTCTATTTTTGAATTCTCATAATCTAATCAATATTTTTTGAATGGAATAAGCTATCTTATATTAATATTTTTATATAAAACTTTATCTACCTATTTTTATTTTTTTTTGCTCGGTAAAAGGCCTAAGCCATATTTTATTAATAAATAAAATTACAATCTTCACTCAGTGCAGGCACCGACAGGGAAGAGTGGAGAGGAGAAAACCTTCAGCCTTTCTCGAGACCATAGATCCAATTAGTATCTAATATGATTTAATGAGTTACATATATTCCTTTACAACTTCTTCATTTTGGCCATTCAAAAAGCCCTTCATAGGTAGTATCTATAATTTTCCATGAGTTAACTTGCTTTTACAAGTCTAAATTATATACTATTGCACTTTTGCCTTATTTTCTACCTTTTGCTCTTCCTGCAAAATAGATTTTCAAGAAAATCCTGCTACAAACCACTTCATGAAGTGTTAGTGCAAAAGAAGAAGAACTAGTATTATCTCTGCATACTTTTTCTTTTTTATACTTTCCACTATTGTTATTGTATCCTAGGCTTCTTTCATATTAAGTCAGCATCAAAAATTGTTGGCTATACTATGAAAGATTACCCAAGCTACAATAATAATAGAGGCATAAATACAGGTCAACAAGAGACTGATAATAATACAACCCCTCTATCTTGTAGTTCATTATATTACCTTGATATTCTGGTCTTATAGATGTGTAAATGCAAATGTTGAATTAAACCAATACATAAGAGTTATCAGAGTACTTCCTATTACTGCATTTTTCAGATGAATGATTGCAAGTGTCCTTGGGTTGAGCCAACATAAGATTATATGCCTAACTCAAAGAAAATCTAGATTCTAAACTTCACTTATTTTAGTATATATATATATATGTTTTGTAAATGTCATCAAGTATCTTACCATTCACTATCTATGCTATAATAGAGTTATGCATTTCTAAGTCATCCTAATATCAAAGTGATTTCATAAATAGTTTGATATGTTCCTTGTAGTAACTATAGATCTTGCATCCTTGTATATTAGAGTAGTTATATAAGTATACTGCAAACAAAACTATATAATGAAAACTTGTTATTCATCCTTATCATCTATGACTTCCATGCAAGAGACCTGTGTATCCTTTGCTTCCATATCACTAGGATTACCGCCTTGGAATGGGGTCCAACCCTCCTCTACCATATAACTTACCCACCATTCACCTTTTGGCTCCTCTACCACACCAAGCCATTGTTTGAGGAATGCAATACTCCTTGTTATCTTTTATTGTCTTTGGCGACATAGTTTCTGATCTTTTTTGCTGAGAATATGCCTCTTAAACTCTATATTGAGTGCTTCTTCCTCATCTATGGGTTCCACAGCTTTTGTGTAATCTTTTAGGTAAGGTATGTATAGTTTATCATCCATGCATTTAATAGCCATTTCCAGGTTAACCAAATATTCTTTCTTGAATATTAGCCTGCATAGTGAGACTGTGACTACGTTATCTTCTCTCATTGTGAGCAATATTGCTGCAAACCCCGCAGGGATGCTGCTATTGACTCGTTTCCTATGTTCTGATTTTATAATCTCATTACCCAAAATCCTCTTGGTCGCATGGATAACTAGATCATCTTCCAATCTCAGAATAACTAACCAACATTTGCTAGATATCTCTCCTATAAAGAACATCTCATGCTTCTCAGGGCATAGACAAATACCGAAGTCCATCTTTTTATAGAGATAAATAGTTAGTGCATGTTCTTAGACATATTGGTTATTTTAACTGGTATTATTGGTAGATCGAGTTGTAACCCCAGTTGTGACCATTTTTTCTCATTATGGTTTCCCTTCCTCTTGGTAAATATTATGACTGTTCCCTGATAAATATGATATATTTCCATCCCCCTATTGCCCTACTATATTGACTGTAGAAGTGTTGATTTCTTTTTCATGATTGTCTGTTAGCCTTACTCCCTAGCCTCTCCAATGTATGATTACTAAGCAGTCGAGCAGTGCCTTTATGATGATGTATGCCATGTGATATATATATATGTGTGTGTGTGTGTGTGTGTGTGTGTGTTAGTTTCTATGTGTGTATATATATATATATATGTAAATAAATATATATATATAAATGTAAATATATATGCTTAATTGTATTTATGTCTATGTATGTATATACATATATAACTATATGCATATATGCATATATATATATATATATATGTCTATATATATATACATATTTATATGTCTATATATATAGATATTTATATGTCTATATATATAGATATTTATATGTCTATATATATATACATGTATATATATAGATTTATGTATATAGATGTGCATGTATATTTCTGACAAATCTGATTGGTTTCCATCCCCATACTACCCTGCCATATCGACTATAGGGTTGTTGATTGTTTTTCCATTATTCTCTGTTTGCCTTACACCCTAGCATCTCTAGTATATGATTTCTAAGCAATCGAACAATACCTAAATGATAAGGTCTTGAAATATGATGATGTCTATGCATATATATATATATATATAATCTTTATGTAAATATATATATTTTTAAATGTGTGTATGACACTGTGTGTATATACATATATAACAAGATGCATGTATAGATATACATATTTATATGTTTATATATACATATATATGTATGTATATAACCATATAAGCATACAAACAGATTTGGTGTATACAAATGAACGTATACATCTGCTATATTGAGAAATCTATTAAGAGTCAAAGGAGGAGTTATGATGAGCTCTTCTCTAAGATTATTATTGATACGTATATATGGGTATATATGCATATATCTATATATGTGTGAATATGTATCTATATATAGTTATATATGTATGTGTGCATATATATATATATATATATATATAATACCATATATATGCACGTATGCACATATAAGTATATAAGTATAAATATATATATATATATATACATATATACTACTATCTGTGCATATACATGTGTATGCCTTCCAATATGTGTGTGAATGTGCTAGTCAGGATTATAGCTAAACCCATGCCCACCTATAAGTAACCTAGTCTGATTGCCTAGTTAATGATGTGGTTTTGTTTGTTCCATCTGCCCCTAAATTGGCTAGATTATCTGCCAATGTATTAGCCTCCCTGTATATGTGATTGAGCATGTAGTCTAAGAAGCTTTCCATTAGAGATAGGGCTCTGTCCAATAAACTTTTGAGTTCCTAGTTTGGCATTGTCCTTGTCCTCATTGAATTAACTATAATGGCAGAGTCCTCTTCTATTTCCAATTTAGATATTTTTAATTGTTTGCATAGGTTTAAACCCTCTATTTGGCTCAACAATTCTGCCTTATTGTTAGTGGATTGACCTAGATATCTGGATCTAGATCCAGTATAGATCCCCTCATCTGAGTGAATTATACAACCTACCCCTAACTCCCCTGGATTACCTCTGGATGCTCCATCAAAGTTGAGTTTGCACCATCCAACCTCTAGGGCACCCATTTACATGCTTTCCTTGCTTCAGTCTTGTATATGCCACCCTTCCCAGTGAATCGAGGGATTTTAATCCACTTCCATTGCCTTCTAATGTAGTTACCCTAGTCTATAAATGTCTTATCATGTTGGGGGATGGTTGCATTCTTTCTATTGGAGATTTCTTTGATGGAGGCTTCTTTTTTTGCTATAAGATTCTTTATCTTCATTTCTACTTCTTGAAAAATTATCTTGTTCCTCTCCTTCCAAACCTCCTAGATTACTATTACTGGGCTGCATATCTATAAATTGTGGAAGATGATATTCCTTTTAATGATTGACCAACTTTTGAGCCATTCGTTTAGTGAAGGGATACGGGCACCTGACCAACCTAGTTGGGCCATCAACCAATACCAACATTTATGTGTGTAATTGCAGGTTGTGACTATATGGTCATTTCTCTCCTCATCTTATTTGCATAAGAGATAGATTGAGGGTCCTTCATAGCCCCTAAGTTTAAATTTTTCAACAGTTAGGACCTTTCCCTGAAATGTCACCCAGGCAAAGAAGCTAGCTTTTGGGAGACAAAATTTGTCCCAACATAGTGTATTAGGGATGTAGTCCTTGACAGTGTTTGGCTCATCATATATGGTTCTAAAACCATCTTTACATTTGTATTGTCTATCATTTGATCTAGACCATATAAGCTCATCTAGCCCAAGTTTGAATATTATTAATCTACATTCAAGAATTTGCAATAGTTCTTGGTCTTTGATATTCGCCAAGAATGGGAGCATGTTTTTCCATTTCCATCCCATTGTTGATTCTGGTTCCATTGTTGTATAATCCCTTACATGATTACCCCATAAAGATTTCATTTGATCCTTTATACCAGTCGTATTCATTAGACTATCTATTAGGAGGTATCCCCACTAAGAATCTTCCCAAAATAAGGCGTATTTATCATCGAGAATATCCCAGGATAGATGGTTAGATATGAGCATTCGAATTTCTTTAATAAAATTCTAGATTATAGATCCCTTGGGTGGGTCTGTGTCCCTAAATACTGCCTCTCTCTAATTTTGTGATATATATTTGCTCCTAAGGATTCTGGCCCATTTGGCTTCTCAGGATGTGTACATTCTCCATGCTAGTTTCACCCCTAAAGCCTTATTTTGCCATAGTAATTTTCTTATTCCCATGTCTCCATCACTCTTTTCTTGACATATCTTGTCCCATGATATCAATTTCATTTATTCTTATCCTTTGGACCATTTTCATATTTTGTACCATAGACATGAAGCTATTTTGTACTCCTCCTATGCTTCCATATTAAAAAAGAGTATCTTTGATTTCTTCTTGTTTACTGTCTCTCTGGATGCCATCCCATAAGATTGTTATATTTTCTTGATTTGCTTGGCTTAATTCAACTACCCTTTCCCCAAAATCATTGTGTCATTAGAAAACTATTGATGAGTACATGGATCTACGCCTCCGGTAATCTGAATCCCTACTAGTCTACTAGCTCTCTATGATGCATCCAAGCTTCTTCCTAAGGCTTCAGAAATAATGATAAATAAGAATGGGGATAAGGGATCTCCTTGTCTGAGCCCCCTAGATACTCCAAATAAGCCTTCTAGTTTCCCATTTAGTAATATAGAGAACCTAAGGTTTGATATGCAGAAGTAAACCCAATTAACCCATTGTTTGTTAAAGCCAAAGGCCTTCATGCAGCTACAAAGGAAATACCAATCCACTTTGTCATAAGCCTTTTTGATATCTAGTTTTATCAAAATATTAGGTTTCCCTTGGAACTAATGGGAGTGGATGGCTTCCTAGATGATAATAATCCCATCCAAAATTGATCTATTGGGTACAAAGCTAGTTTGTTCTTCTGATATTATGGCAGATAGTAATTTTTTTAGTCTATTGGCCATGACTTTAGCTAGTAGTTTATAAGTCATGTTGCATAGAGAAATGGGCCTAAATTCTTCCCACTTTGAGGGATTATCCTTCTTTGCAATTAAGGCCAAAAAGGTATTATTGATATATTTTAGGAACTTCCCTGCATTGCGGGTAGATTCCAAGGCACTAGTAGCCTCATCCCCTAAGATGTGCCAACATTTCTAAAAAGATCAAGTAGAGAAGCCATCTGGTCCAGAGGCTTTGTCTCCTTGAAATTGTGCCAGAACCATTTTGACTTCTTCATGGGTGATTTTGGAGTTTAACATTTGATTATCACCCTTTGTTATCAGTTTGGGTATGTTATTTAATAAGATTCTATTGTTAGGGAGGTCTGAGTGCTCCCAGTTATTGAGAATATTTTCAAAGTACTTGGTAGCATCTTTTGCGATCAGATTTTTATCTGTAATGATCTAATCACTGTCATTGATGATCTGAGTAATCTAATTTGCTGCCCTTTTCATTTTGACACTATTGTGAAAAAAATTAGTGTTTCTATCTCCATCTTCTAACCATGTCTCTCAAGATTTTTTGTTTCCAATATATCTCTTCTCTGGCCAGAATGCCTTCATATTCATATTAAAGCATTTTTTCATCCTTGTATGTTTCACATGTCATACCATTTTGCATCACAACATTATTTATTATTTCTGACTCTTTCTCAATTCTTGACTTCTCCTCGAAGATGTTTTTGAATTTTTTTTGTTCTAATATAGTAGTTTATGTTTAATCTCTTTCATCTTAGAAACAAGGCAATACATTTTAGATCCTTCAAAGACACTATCCTTCCACCATTTATGTATGTTGGGGAGGAAGTCTTCATGTGTAAACCACATCATTTCAAACTTGAAGGGGCACCCAACTTGCTTTACTTCCCCCATAAATCCTAATAGCACCAGGTAATGATCAAAGCTTGACCATGGAAAAATAATAGTTCTTAATTATGTTTTGAGGCCAGTTTGGTCTCCTTTGAGGAAAAATCTATCAAGTGTTTCTACAATGTTGGAAAAACCTTTTCTTTTGTTATTCCATATGTGAAAACCCATCTCAATCCTGATTTACAGAAGGTTATTAATTATTTATCTAGTTTGTGAAGTCTCTTTGTGGTTGTCTTATGGTTTTTATCCCATTGCTTTTATCAGTTGAGTACAACATGGTGTTGAAGTCACCACCTATGATGATATATTTATCATCTTGATTGTTTAAGTAGTGTTAAATATCCTACCAAACTAATCTCTTTTTATCTGTTGGAATTAGTCCATATACATTAATGATAATAAATTCAAGATTTAGACTAAGGGATCTTACTTTACCAGCCATCCAAATTTGCATCTCGGTATGGCATGTAAATGCAACTGCATTTTTTTCCACATTATACCTAGTCCACCCGATGCCCCTATAGACTCCACCATTTCCATCTACCATTGGGGAAATTTTCTGCTAAAATTGTTCATATCAGTCTTACCTAGTTTTGTTTCTTGTATCATAACTAGGTCCAAAGTAGATTTTAGTATGCTTCACTTAATTAATCTTTGTTTGTTAGGGGACCCCATACCCTAACATTCAAGGTTAGTATGGTTATTCCTTTACAACGGGGAGGGGAGATTTTCCTTGCCCAAGCAGGGTTGTGATTTTGGCCTGTGCCTCTGCATCCCTATCCATCTTTCTTTTGCCTAAAAAAGACTTCCAACCTCTCTTGTTGCTAATGGATTTACCATAGTCTGGAGTTAGTTTCTCACCTCCCATTTGGAGGATACCTCTATTTTGTGGGTTGATTGAGCCATTATTTAATAATATGCTATTTTCCCCTACCTGCATACTGATCAATTCATTAATAATGAATTCTCTTTCCTCATTAGAATTCAATCCTTCCACAATAAGGGATTCCTCCAGAGTGGATGAAATTGTGATGTTTTCCTCTTGAGCAACCTTAGTCGGGTTGGTGTTTAGTGAGGGGGTTTTGAGGGGGGTCTGAACATATTATGGATTGGAGATAATGATATTTTTTTCCCTACTTGTCAGAGTATCAATGAGTACCTCCTCAAAAAATTCTTCAGCTAGTTTCCCCATTAAGTTTTCTATAACATTGTTCAGTTCTGCTTGGATTTGATCCTCATTAGCATGAACAAGAGTTTCATTGTTGTTATCGGCTCTGTCTAGAATGTTACTCAAGATTGGGAAAGGAGGTGGGTTTGGGATATTAAAATTATCTTGCTGGCCAGTGTTTATTATAAAGTCACCCCTGCCATTATTAAATTGAATATTTATTATGTCTTTTGGAGCTCTATGGTTATCTCTTGCCTTTTCCCGAGACTTTTGTAAATTAGGGTTCGACCTTTTGCAAAATGCTAAATCTTTAGATACTGAGCCAATATACCATATCAATTTTAGGGTGTAATTACCATCTATTATTTCTAGAGTTATGTATTTTAGGTTTTGCATGCCTTTATTTACTTCTATTTACAATTTTATATCAGATTTATCTGACCAGTTTTTCTCTACGGCTATGAATTTTCCCAATTTATCCCTAGTTTCTATAAGAATTTTGGCATGCATTAATTCAACAGGAACATTATGAATTTCTACCCATTTCGATACTATTCTGAATTCATATCTATTAGCATCGAATTTAGGTTGCCATTCAATAAAATTGAAATTTGCACCTTTGTAAAAAATATATTCTTCATGCAATAGCTTGGCTTTGAGAGATTTTTGTGGCATTCAATGTACAAAAAATTATTAGCTAGGGTAGCGATACTTACTTGACTGTGGAATGTTATTTTCCACCGTTCAACTATTCTAGCGAGAGGTTGATTATTCCCTCCCCATTCTGCAAAGAGCCCATGCCCTCTGCAATAGTTGCCTAATTCCATGGCTTCCCTAGGATTCCAAATTTTGATGCAATCTGGGTCGGGGTTTATCACTGCTAGGGCACCCTCGCTCCTTGTCACTTTTATAACACTATTTTTTTCATGGTGGAGCGAGTTCCCCAGCTTTGAAGTCAACTTTACGTTGACTAAATTGGGGCCATGATATGGCATTACCCTTCCTCCATCCATGGCAGTGTTAGATGCAATGACAGTCCCAAAGACACTGAGAGGGGAGTGTGAATTAGTGTCTAACCAGTTAATGGAATATTTAAAATTATTTATAAATTTGTAACCCAAATTAATGTATCGGTAAACAAGCAATAGTGCAGTAAAGAGAAATAACAGAGATAGCATAAATGCACACCATAACACATGATATTTTGGCTAGGAAACCTGGTGTGGGAAAAACCTCGGTGGGATTTGTGACCCACAATATTTACTAACTAGCCAATATGAATAAATATTACTTATAATAGTGGCCTGCACATTGAGGAAGGCCAATAGCCTAGAGCACACTACTCAATGAAAGAGTCTCACTGACTACAATATGGATAATTAAATCCAAGATAATGTACTACTCAAATTAGCATCTGCGATGCTTGATTCAGTATTTGTTTAAGCTTAGTTAGATACCTTAATCAGAACCTTTTGTTGTCTTACATTCACTAGATCACCTTCTTATATATTCTCATACATACCAATAATAATCATTCTATCATTATACAAAATGATCTATAAGATCTCATACATATATGAGTCTTTTACAATACACTAAGTCATCTTACAAATGTTAATTACATTACAATATAATTCACATAAACAAAAATTTGTCTCATGTTGGACTAAGTGTCGGTATACTTCATTGTCGGTGTAATCTGGATGCCGGTGAATGTGCCTTCCGATGTTAGTAGATGATGTTTGTGTTGCTGGTGAATGTGTAGAAACCTCTTACCGGTTGGTTGTCATCAATGACAACATCAACCATTCTCATTTGGGTGTAGAATTCCAACAATCTCCCCCTTTGGCATTGATGGAAACACTCATGAGAAAAATCCAAAACTGTTATCCACAAATGAAATCCAAAAGAAGTGTGCTCCCCCTAAGAAAGTGTTCTCCTCTGTACATTTATTTTTCTCCATACTATTCCCCCTTTGACTTCAATGGAAAAGGATGTCAAAAAGAATCAAATAATACAAAAATTCTACCTCATGGCCTATAACCGGTTCTATACAAGTTGAAAAATGTCCACCAAAATTAGATTCAAGCTCTGCATGAATTTGTTACTATCAGAAAGAATGGTTTATGTCTGTTGGATCATGTCGGTCAGATAGTGCATCTATTGCTCTGGTGACTATTCTTCTTGTATTTTTTTCTTTGATAGCTCAACCCGCTGAGTAATAAGAATATCCAATCTTGGACCAAGTTTTCTTTTTAGTTCCTAGGCCATTAACCTTATCCTTGCTATTTCTTTTCCCAAATTTTAAATCTTTTCCTTATAAGCTGCCATCTCTTGATCAAGAACAGATGTAAGTTACAAAGAACCTATCATATTATCTGCTATGTCATCTATTTCCTTCTATGTCTTCTTAATTTCCTCATCAGTATCTTCAATCAGGTGGTGAGGCTTGCAAGCTTCTCTATACAACTCCTTATATTCCAAAATTGTTGAGTTAAGTACCGGTAATAATGAATCCATGTGCTCAGTACAGTCTTTGATAGTTTTCAAAAATAAATCACCTTTCTCTTTATCTACTCTTTCCTTTATAGTTTCCTCATTTACCTTATCTATGGTTAGAACATTTTCAGCAATAAATTTGGACAATGCATCCACTTTACCTAAAGAGTCATCAATGTGATCTATCTTACAAGTTGGTGCAATCATCTTCAAAATAGGTAATGTGTCATCAATATCGTTAAATTCTAAGGCATTGCAATCTGTTATCCTATTAATTGAATCCAAAAGAACATTTGTTACATTAGTGGGTCTGAATTCTCTAGTGGATGTGCTTGGTTCTGCAATAGATTTCCTTTCAACAGATACTTGCCCAATTGCCTTAACTATTTCTTCCTTATTTCCAACAATTGTTTCCTCTTTATTTACATTTTCTATTAGTTTCTCTATCTATGTTGGTTTATCAGTGTTAGTTTCCTTAGCCTCTACTGGCATCTTAGTGTTCTGAGAGTCAATAGTGTGTGTCGATGACTTAGAGATCTCACTATTCTTAGCAGTGGCTACCTTAACCTCTACAGTCTCTTTATCCACAAAAATGTTGAAATCTTGTGTATCTACATTCATAGTGAAAAGAATTTTAGAATCCAGGTTAGTGTCATCATGTGTTACTTCTTTAGTTGCCTTATTTGGTTGATTGCCTGTATGTACCGATGTATCCAAAGTTATTGGTGGGGTGTCCTGTGCTGGTGGGGCAAGGTTATTTGTTACCCTTATAGCAGGTACACTACCAATTTTACCTTTACCTTTGTCCTTATCCTTTTAATATACCTTGGCAAAAGACATCCATTTTCTACTACTCCTTTCTTCTATCTTTTATTTTTCAACGAAAAATATATCCCAACTATCCCCAGTTTCATCAGCAATTTCTTATACTCTCCTAGCCATTAGGCTATCCTGTCGGTGTCTACTAACAAAAACTATTCGGTTGGCTTTAGAAATTAGTTCATCAATTTCCTCTTTAGAATTTAGAGGGTGCACTACCAATAATGCTTCAACTTTTAACTTTTTATCTAATTCCATCATTGACATTCTTTTAGCCTCTAATCTTAGATACAAGTCATTTGGCAGATCATCTACAACTTCAATCAAAACCTTCTTATAGATTTCTAGATGCAAAATAGTACTAGCCTCTATTGTCTCCTTCTCAGAATCTTTGTAAGAATGATACAATTTGCTCACATTACCAAGATTACCTTCTTGTGTTATTTCATTTATCAATTCCTCTAGTGTAAGGGTTTTTGGTGTCTTAGTTTGTTTCTTCTTAGGAGTTAGCTTTTTCTTAGGCTCCCTTACAGCCTGTTGCTTCTTCCTTAAAGTTCTAGTCCTTTTGGGAGAAGGAGAGGGTACCAGTGCGGTTTTCCTCTTCTTCCTTTCAACTCTCTTGAAGTTAGCTGCTTTTCCACTATCCATATCCAAGTATGTGCAATATCGTGGGGGGCCAAAAAATGGCAATGGACAAAAAAATATGTTTTAAACCTTTCCAAACACGCCAAAATCCACTTTGACTTTTTGTTTGGGTCAGCCAAAATTTGAATTTGGTTTGGTAATACCAAACCAAATCGGATATTCGTTAATATTAGATATTTGATATTAATGGATATCTGATTTGTTATGTCACTATTGTGAAGTCATACTTTTTTTCAAATTGGATATCAATTGGATATCCATTTTTCTCAACATAAAAAGTATAGTATAGTAAAATGGGCATAACGTTTGTGTTTTTTATTAAAATTTTGATTTTTTATAGGCATTCGAAAGGTAATTAAGAGACCTATGAAATGGAGAAGTTATTTTTATGATATTATATACCAAAAAGTAATTATAATCATTTGAAGTTATTCCTTCAATATTAAAACTTTAAATACTCACAAAATTTTGCATACAAAGTCTCATTTTTTTCCTATCACCTCCTTTATCTATCACTTCTCTATCTATACTTATATAAATATATTTTATCTATCTATTTCTTCTATACTTATGTCACTTATTTTCTCATCCCATCTAGATAAATAAATTCCCAAGTTACAAGCATCTCTGCATATATCTCCATCTTTCTATTCCCATCTCTCCCTCTCCCAGTCCATCATTGTCACTCTTTATTTCTATATTTCTCTCTAATAATCTCTCTTCTCTATATTTATCTCCCTCATCTACCTTATCCTACCTATACTTATTTATTACTTGTCTCTATCACCTCCATTCTCTCCCTATCTTGTCCCCTCTATCTCTATATCCCTAATGTCTATCCTCATGTATATTTATATCTCATATCTCTAAATCTCACTTATTCACTCCATCTCTCCCTCCATTGGTCTTACTCTCTCTATAATTTTCTATCCATATCTATCTCTATCTCCATCTTCACATCTCCATCTCTTTCCCTATCATTCTCTCTTTCTATATGTTCCTCTATCTTTATATATCTTCCTCTATACATGATTAATCTACTTCTCTGTCTCTTCCTCTATCACCCTCTTGAAGTATCTTTCCCTTTCTCTACCTTTATCTTTTTATTTACTCCATCTTTATATATCTCTGGCTCTCTCCCCACATCCTTCCCTATAGTGCCTATATATATTTCTATATCTCCCTCTTTCTCTCTCTCCCTCTCTATCTATCCTTGTCTATAATCTCTATCTCTCTTTCTCACTCTCTTGCACTATCTATATCTCTCTATCTATCAATATTTGTCTTCCTTTATATCTCTCCATCTCTTCATTTTTTATCTCAATCTCTTTACCCCTCTCTATCCATTTTTCTCCATCTCTTTATATATTCATCTTTTTCCTTACCTCTCTCTTTCTCTATATCTATCCATCTCCCTCTCCCTTTATCTTCATTTTTTATCTCTATCTTCCTCTCTCCTTTTCAATATCTAGATATGTCTACCTCTTTCTATCCATCCTTATCCTTTAGTTTTTATCCCTCTCACTTCATACTCCTTAATATCTATATCTATATTTATGTCCTTGTCCTTTAGTTCTTCTCCCTCTCTTTAGCTCTTCATCTCTCTTTAGCCTTATATCTATCCTTATTTGAAACTTAGTACATATGGTCTCCTAAGGGGTTATATGGTGTTCTGAGGGGTCATAGAACATCATATGACCCCTTAGAACACAATATGACCCCTAACGATACCATATGGTCTCCTAAGGGGTCATATGGTGTCCTAAGGAGTCATAAAACACCATATGACCCCTTAAGACACAGTAAGACCCTTAATGACACCATATGATGTCTTAAGGTGTCATAAGACACCAAATGACACCTTAGGAAACCATACAAACCCTAACGACATAATGTGGCATCCTAAAGGGTCATATGGTGTCCTAAGGGGTCATAGGACACCATATGACCCCTTAGGATACCATACGACCCATAGCAACATACAGTGTACCAATGGGTCATATGGTGTCCTAAGGGGTCATAGGACATGATATCACCCCTTAGGAGACCATACAACCCATAACAACATAATATGGTGTCCTAGAGGGTCATAGAACACCATATGACACCTTAGAATATCATATGACCCATAAGGATACCATGTGGTGTCCTAAGGGGTCATATGGTATCACGAGCCACCATATGACCCCTTAGGACACAATATGATCCCTAACAATACCTAAGGGGTCATATGGTGTCCTAAGGGGTTATATGATGTTCTAGAAACCTTTGGGACACAATATGACCCCTTAGCACACCATACAACCCTTAACAACACTATATGGTGTCCTAAGGCATCGTAGGACACCATCTGACCCGTTAGGACACAATATGAACCCTAACAACACCTAAGGGGTCATATTGTATCCTAAGGGGTCATAGGACACCATATGACCCCTAACAACACAAAATGATGCCTAACAATACCTAAGGGGTCATAGGACACCATATGACCCCTTAGCACATCATATGACCCCTAATGGTACCATATGGGGTCCTAAGGGGTCATATGGTGTCCTGAGGTGTCATAGAACACCATATGACCCCTTATGACACCATACGATGCATAATGACACCATATGGTGTCCTAAGGGGTCGTAGGACACCATATGACCCCTTAGGAGACCATACAACCCATGACATAATATGGTGTCCTAAGGGGTCATAGAGCACCATATGACCCCTTATAACACCATACGACCCATAACGACACCATGTGGTGTCCTAAAGGGTCATAAGACACAATATGACCCCTTAGGACACAATATGACCCCTAACGACCTCATATAGTGTCCTAAGGGGTCATAGGACACCATATGAGCCCTTAGGACATAATACAACTCCTTAGGACACAAAATAAACCCTAAGGACACCTAAGGGATCATAGAACACCATATGACTCCTTAGCACACCATACGACCCCTAATGACACCATATGGTGTCCTAAGGGGACATATGGTATCCTAAAGGGTCATAGAACACCATATGACCCCTTAGGACACCATACAACACATAACAACACCAAATAGTGTCCTAAGGGGTCATAGGACACCATACGACCCATAGCACCATAAAGTGTCGTAAGGGGTCATATGGTGTCCTAAGGGATCATAGGAAACCATATGACTCATTAAGACACAATACGACCGCTGACAACACCTAAGGGGTCATATAGTGTCCTAAGGGGTCATAGGACACTGTATGACCCCTTAGGACACCATGTGACCCCTTACAGCACCATATGGTGTCCTAAGGGGTCATATAATAGCATATGACCCCTTAGAATAGAAGAAGACCCATAACAACATGATATGGTGTCCTAAGGGATCATATGGTGCCACGAGACACTATTTGATCACTTAGGACACAATATGACCCCTAAAAATACCTAAGGGGTCATATGGTGCCCTAAGGGGTTATATGATGTCCTAGGAACCTTTAGGACACAATATGATGCCTTAGCACAACATACAACCCCTAATGATACCATATGGTGTCTTAAGGGGTCGTAGGACACCATATGACCTGTTAGGACACAATATGACCCCTAACAACACCTAAGGGGTCATATTGTTTCCTAAGGGTTCATAGGACACTATATGACCCCTAACAATACAAAATAATGTCTAACAATACCTAAGGGGTCATATGGTGTTCTAAGGGGTCATAGGACACCATATGACCCCTTAGCACATCATGTGACCCCTAATGGCACCATATGGTGTCCTAAGGGGTCATATGGTGGCCTAAGGGGTCACGGAACACTATATGATCCCTTAGGACACCATACGATGCATAATTACACCATATGGTTTCCTCTTAGGACATGGTATGACCCCTAACAAAACCTAATGGATCATATGGTGTCTAGGGAGTCATACAATGTCCTGTGACCCCTTAGGACACAATATGAACCCTTAGTATACCATACAACCCCCAACAACACCATATAGTGTCTTAAGGGGTTATAGGACACCATACGACCCATTCGGATATGATATGACCCCTAACAATACCTAAGGGGTCATAGAATACCATATGATCTCTTAACATGCCATATGACCCCTAATGACACCATATGGTGTCCTAAAGGCTCATAGAACACCATATGACCCCTTAGGACACCATAAGACCCAAAACAACATCATATGGTGTCCTAAGGTGTCATATGGTATCCTAAAGTTTCATGAGACACCATATGACCGTTTAGGACACAATATGACCCCTAACGACACCTAAGGGGTCATATGGTGTCCTAATTTGTCATATGATATCCTATGGCCTTTTAAGATACAATATGACCCCTTATCACACCATATAACCACTAATGGTTCCACATGGTATCCTAAGGGGTTATAAGATGCCATATGGTATTCTAAGGTGTTATAAGGTACCATATGACCTGTTAGGCCACAATATGACCTCTAACAACACCTAAGGGGTCATAGGACATGATATGAACCCTTAAGAAACAATATAACCCCTAACGATACCTAATGGGTCATATGGTGTCCTAAGTGGTCATATGATGTCCTATGACCCCTTAAGACACAATATGACCCCTTAGCACACCACAAAATCCCTAACAACACCATATGGTATCCTAAGGGGTCATAGGACACCATATGACCCATTAGAACATAATATGACCCCAAACAACACCTAAGGGATCATATGTTGTACTAAGGGGTCATATGGTGTCCTAAGGGATCGTATAGTGTCCTAAGGGGTCATAGGACACTATATGACCCCTTAGGACACCATACAATCCATGATGACACAATATGGTGTCCTAAGGGGTCACAAGATACCATATGACCCCTTAGGACACAATATGACCCCTAACGACACCTTAGGGGCCATATGGTGTCCTCAATGGTCATATGATATTTTATTACCCCTTAGCACACCATATGCTATCCTAAGGGGTCATAGGATACCACATGACCCCTTAGGACACTATACAACCCATAACAACACCATAAAGTGTTTTAAGGAGTCATATGGTGTCCTAAGAGGTCATCAAACACCATATGACCCTTTAAGATACAATATGACCCCTTAGCACACCATTGAACCCCTAACAACACCATATGGTATCCTAAGATATTATATGACATCCTATGACCCCTTAAGACACAATATGACCCCTTAGCACACCATAGAACCCCTAACAACACCATATGGTATCCTAAGGGGTCATAGGACACCATATGACCTGTTAGAACATAATATGACCCCAAACAACACCTAAGGTATCATATGTTGTCCTAAGGGGTCGTATAGTGTCCTAAGGGGTCATAGGACACCATATGACCCCTTATGACACCATACGATCCATGATGACACCATATGGTGTCCTAAGGGGTCACAAGATACCATATGACCCCTTAGGACACAATATGACCCCTAACGACACCTTAGGGGTCATACGGTGTCCTAAGGGGTCATATGGTATCCTAAAAACAGGGTCATATGGTGTCTGAAAAATGAAGGATGATTTTAAATGAATTATAATTATTTAAAAAAAATTGAAAATCTACCTATTTCGTATCATAGAGATCTTAATTACCTTTCTAACACTTATAAAAAATCAAAATTTTGATATAAAATGCAAAAGTGATGCCCAATTTACTAGAATATATTTTTTTATTTTTTCAAAAACGAATATCCAATTTATCAGATATTCAAATTTAAAACATAAGTTTTTCCCTCCATATTTTTGTTTGGGTTTGCTTTAGGATTTGGCTTGGATGTGACAAGCCTGGAAAGTAAACTGAAAAAAACGTGTTTTTCAGTATTCCTTGATTTTCTATACTTTACACTGGTGGCTGACAACATTTTTTATAGCCAAAATTGATAAAATGAAAAGGGTTTTTTAAGGACATTCTTAGATTTCAAACAGTATAAGGCTTGTCTTATTTTGACTTTAATAAATAATTATTATTTATTTTCTAATTGAATTCTAACAAAAGTCTTGATTGATAGACTGATTGAAAAACACTCATAACTTTCAAACCACATAACTTTTTTGAATCTGAAATATGTGTCACATCTGAACATGAGTCTAATACTTATAATTTAAATCTTATAAAAAATAATAATGATTTTATTGTGATTAGGGTGGTCAGACATACACCTACTTCTTATCTTTTTCCTGAAATTTTTGTACCACTACATTGAAACTTGAAATTTTCATCAAATAGATTTTTATTTTTATTCAAAAAACAACTAGTAGCTTAGGAAATAAGTTCAATTTTCTATAGATTCTATTCTTACATATTTTTAAAATAATGTTCATAACTGTTGGCATTATAACAGATAAGGAGAAATTGTTGGCATTTCAATAAGGATATTGAAAAGGTTGTTGATAATTATGGATATAACTGATTAAGGATGTTTACTATCTTAATATTATCATTTTGTCATTGATGTCAAGAAATTGATTTTCTAATTTAGTATGATGTTGCTATATCTTAATAAGTATGATTTGATGAGTATAAAGATGTTGGTAAAAGACACAGAAAGATTGTGATGAATAAGGGGAGAAATAAGTTATTCAATGGGCAACTATTACCGAGTTAGACAATGATGAGATCATGATGTTTAAATTGTTTTGATATCCTACATATGTTGTTGATTGTAAAGTTAATACTATACTATGTTACCGAGCAAAGAACCTAGTCGGTAAACCCTAAGGAACCTAGTCAGTAAACCCTAAGGTTATCACTATCGGTTAATGAAGGTGGAATGTCTACCGAGTGAAGTTTAGTATTTACCGAGTTGCAACCGAGCTGTAATAGAATGAATTAAATGATTAAAAGCATTATTTAATGAAGGAAGTTGATGAGCTGGAATTGATTAAGTGATTGGTATGTCGTGCATGAAGTTTGTTAAAGAATCTATGGCAATGGAAGATCGACAAAAAGATCTATAGCTCAGATTGAACTGCAATACATTAGCACAAGTTCCAAGAAATGTATGCAAGTTCCAAGGTGAGGTAAAACATTTTCAGATCAAAGGATACATTGAAACTGGTCAAGATTGAAGATCTAATGGCTATGATTGATCATGGGAAATGTGATCAAGGAGATTAAGTAGTTAGCAAATTGTTTATAAATAAGGAACTATTGATAAACAATGTATGCAGGCAAGTGTAAGCACAGGGATGCTACATAGTGATTACTGAGCATAGAAGCTTGAAGACCTGTTTGATTAACAAAGTATAGAGCCCAACAAAGGGACAAGATAAGTCCTATGACTAGATTGTATTGAGAAAATAAGAATCTGCTTTAGCATTTTAGATGCAAAGTTGCAGATATATTTTTATTACTGTTATTTTGTGAAGTGACAAAAAATCTCTTAACCAAGTGGACTTAACAGTCTTATTTGTAAAACCCTCTAGCAAGGTGACATTCTGATTGAGTGTTTGAAACCCTTTAACAAGGTCACCTCTAATAAGGTGAAGTTCCTAATAGATCTGAGGGAAATCCCTTAACCGGGTCACATCTAGCAATGTGTTTGTAATCTTTAACAGGATTTGCTTCTAACTGAGCATACTCTAGAAGAGTATATTTCTTAGTGGGTCTGAAATCCCACAATGGTTTTTCCCTATTTGGGTTTCCATGTTAAATCTGGTGTTATGAGTGTTGTTATGATTATGTGTTCTTAAGGTTGCATGCTTTACTATTTTGATTACATATATTTGATTAGGCTATCGAGGTTGAATCTATTGAATATATTGAAGATTAAGTTTGTATGATTCACCCCCCCCCTCTCATCTTGTTAGCTTGGCATCTGTACTTAACAATTAGTATCAGAACTATCAATAACCTATTCAATTTTTCATTTTGAGTTGCATAACTCTAATTTTTTAGAATTTCATTACCATTTAAGGGCCTATTTTGGCAGATGATGATCCTGCACATACCCATCTAAAGAAGTGACAACCAGTGAAACATGAGCTACTAGTTCCAATCCTTCCAATTCACTAGTAGATATACCACTCAAGTTTATTACATTTTCCTTAACCTCCTTAGCCATCTTGGATGCATCTCGGATGAATGTTTCTCTTCTTTTTCTCTGCTTCTACATCGAAACAACACTCTCAATGGTCTCAGCACTTCCAAAAATTTCTGCAAATGGTTCCTTAGGTGCATCAAGAAGTGTTTTACAATATGCTTCAAGAATATTTAGATCAACCTCGTATCCCATTTCTGTTATCCAAATAGTTCCAGGAGTTGCAGCTTCCATCCATGTTTCATCACGTTTGATTACAAAACATATTTGCTTGTCATATTTATCTACAATGCTTTGTGGTAACCTTTTTCTAGCCTTCATCTTAGTTTAGAAGTTTTTGAAGTAGTCTACTATAATGTTATCACTGTTAGAGCTCATACCTATAATAGCTTCCATGATTTGTTTGTCTATTGAGATGTCATATCCAAAGTCCTTATGACCAATGTCGGGTATCTCTTTGGTGAAGTAAAGCATCAAAAACACAAGTAGGTTGCCAAAATGGAATTTTCCCTTCTTGTCACCCTTAGTCATTTTTAGGTTATCTATCAGTTCATCCTTAAGCCATTCATAGATGTCAATTTTAGCATTTTTCTTAACCATCTCCTATGCACTATGAATACACAAACTAGAAACTGAATTTAATTTGTTTGCATGAGTTACTCTATAGCCAAGTACCATGCTCACATATCTCACATTTGCACCAGTAATGTCATTAACCCTAGGAGATCTATTGTCTAATGTAGCTCTGGTTAGGTCCAAAACACCCTTATTAGGTATCATGTTTGTTTTGTTGAGCCTACTACTGGTTGAGGGTAAACTAGTAACTACCGTGATTGCTCCCTTTGAGATTTTAAAAATAGAGTCTAGCCACATAAACTCTCCATGAACTCTGCTCAGTACAAGATGAACTACCTCCTTCAGAAATTTAGGTATGTTCAGAATTTCAACAAATCCTAAGTCTTCTACTATCGTATGCTCCAGTTTAACCATACCTTGTTCATCAGTAATATCATTGTACATTTTCTTTAAGTCATCAGTCCCTAAATTTTCTATGTTACAGTGAATATTAATTCTTGGGTCTTTGGCAAAAGTGACTCCTTTTGGAATTTTTGAAAAAGCTCCAATAGAATCATCTTTCTTGGTAATTTCAAGGATGATTTTAAATACGCATCTAGGGTGCTTAATGTTTTCCACCATATTAGGGTTTGCAATAAACTCAAGTACAAAATATGAAGATGCCATTTTGAAAGATAAATACCTCTTTCTTGAAATCCTTGAATGCCTAAAGAACACCTTGTTGCTTTGCCTTTAGAATGCCTTTGCTCAATTTTGCGCTCTCTGAATGCTTGGATTCTTAGTAGATTGAAATGAGGGGTTTCTGATGCTTTATAACCAAAATTTTCTTCAACTATCGCATTAAATGCTTGTTAGTTAAGTGAAATCTTAACATATATGTCGATAAAGAAGAAATATGTATTCTTACCATCAAGATAGGGTAGAATGCATGATTTTCAAGTTGCTGCCATACCCCTTAAGAATTATTCCTTAGTTAGATGAAGAATCTCCTATTGGTGAAGGATTACTCTATTCAATCGGTGCAGAGACAAATTCATTAACTCTTTGATCTCCCTTCTTAATCCATTGTTTTGAAAATGCTTTCTTTATTTCATTTACCTTTTCTTTTCCCTTCTCATTAGATCCTTTATTGTTTGTCGGTATAGTCTTGCTTCTACAAAATTTTTCAATATGCCCTATCTTGTTACATGCATATTAAGTTACATTATTCCTCTGAATAGCTTTTCCATATCCTTGTCTAGTTTGTCTTTTGCATTGATTAGATAAATATCTGAATCTACCACAAACATAGCATTTTACATTCATTCTACAATTTTCTGAGTTATGACCAATTTTATTGCATTTGGAACATTGATCGATGGGTAAATTTGTGTTCTGATTGTTTCTAAATCTGCACTAGTTTTCTCTATGACCAAATTTGTTGCAATTGAAACATTTCCCATTAAATTTATAAGCATTAGGTTGTCTTACCAGTTTACTATGATCTTGATTATTTGCAGTCCTAGAAATTTCTCCATGTTCAAATCCAAGTCCAACTGTATCTCCATCAGGTTTTTGTCTTTTTAGTATCTCATCAAGTGTTTATGAACTTTTCTTGAATTTATCTTTGGACTCATTTGCAGTGATTAACTCATTTTACAGAATCCCAACTTGTCTCATAAGCTCCTCTTTATCATGTTGCATGTGAATCAGATATGTCTTTAGCATATCATTTTCATGACCAAGTCTCAGATTTTCACTTGCTCCATCATTAAGTCTCCTAGTCAAGTCTTCTTCGTTCTTCTTTATATCTTCAATATCCTTGCATAGCCTCATGGTTAGATCTTGTATTTCATTCCTCATGTTACTGTACTCATAGCTTAGCTTCTTTGCAATATCTCGAAGAGTTTCTTTTTCATCATCATGTTTCTACATTTTCTCATGAAGTTCCTTCCTCTTGTTTTGTGCTATAACCAGGTTCTCTTGAAGTCCTTTAATGAATTCCTATGCAATCCTCAGATCATCTTCAAGTTTGATGTTCTTCAATTTTTCTACATCAAAATCTTCAAGAGCTCCTTCCAACTATTTTCTCAAACTCTCCATCGATACTAGTTTCAGAATCTTCCTCAAGCTATTAGGATTTTGCAAATAGAGGACCAGGCTCTGATACCAATTGTTAGATGCAATGACAATCCCAAAGATATTGAAAGGGGGGGTGAATTAGTGTCTAATCGGTTAATGGAATATTTAAACTTATTTATAACTTTGTAACCCAAATTAATGTACTAGTAAACAAGCAATAGTGCAACAAAGAGAAATAATAGAGACAACATAAATGCACACCATAACACAAGATATTTTGGCGAGGAAACATGGTGTGGGAGAAACCTCGGTGGGATTTATGACCCATAATATTTTCTTACTACCCAATATGAAAAAATATTACTTACAAAAGGGGCCTGCACATGTAGGAAGGCCAACAACCTAGAGCGCACTACTCAATGAAAGAGTCTCACTGACTATAATATGGATAATTAAATCCAAGATAATGTACTACTCAAATTAGCATCTACAATGCTTGATTCAGTACCGGTTTAAGCTCAGTCATATACCTTAACCAAAACCTTTCTCTGTCTTACATTCACTAGATCACCTTCTTACATATTCTCATACATACAAATAATAATCATCCTATCATTATAAAAAATGATCTATCAGTTCTCATACATATATGAGTGCTTTACAATACACCATGTCAGCTTAAGAAAGTTAATTACATTACAATATAATTCACAGAAACAAAACTTTGTCTCATGTCAGTCTGAGTGTTGGTATACTTCATTGCTGGTGTAATCTAGATGCCCATGAATATGCCTATGGGTGTTGGTAGATGATGTCTGTGTTGTCAGTGAATGTGTAGAAACCTATTACCGGTTGGTTGCCATCAATGACAACATCAACCATTCTCATTTGATATTAAAATTCCAACATGAAGGTCTTGTATAACCCTCCACGTGATAGGTATGTGGGCGAGATAACTGTTGTATCTTTTGAAGGGGATGCCTAGGACCATAAGTATTTGCTTGAAATCCCAGTGGTATGCAATTTGTATTGGTGGTGTAGCCAAGGATTCATGAGGTGATGGGGATCACCCATATATTCAAGCATTCTAGAGAAACCCTAGCCTCCCTCTTCTCCACCCTAGCATCTCTTCTTCCCTTTACCACTTGCCACAAATGGTTTTATGAAGATGTTTTCCTACCAGATGAAGGCTTGCCAACCACGTTGCATCTCTTATCTTGATGAGAATGATGGTCACCGAGGTGTGGATGTCGATGATGTAGAGCTCCTCATTTTTTCCTTTTTATAATAACCCACTTTATCTAACTAATTATTTTTATCAAAGCAACATATTTTGAGGCCTAAAAGAGAAAATATTAAAAAACTCACTTTATGGGAGAAATAAAGCATAATTTCTCAGATACTAGAAAATGCGATATAAAAGGGAATTGTAAAGGAGAAATTCCCATCTTTGGTATTTTCATCTTCTATTGGAGAGTTTGGGCATTTTTATCAAGTTCAAATCCTAGGACAATAACTATGAGGTAAATTAGTTTTAGATAAGTATTTCTTCCTAACCAATACTATTGGATTCATTCAAAGGTAACTAGAATGTAGGAAGATAAATTATAATTGTAGATTTTAATCTAGGGAGTTCACTGGTATTCTAGATTACAAAAATTGAATACAACTTCCTGCAAATGTTTACCAATTTATTAGAGAAAACAAGTTTGATCTTCATTGTATATTTTGGCCACCATTTCTAGAAGATTTTGCAAGATGTTTGTACTATAAATTTATTGTTTGAATTAGTATACTATGATCTAGTCTTTCTCTCTCTTCCCTTAATTTGAATGCTCTTCATGTGTTTTAATTTAAAATATTTTAATTTAGTGATCTTTAATGATCTCTCTCTCTTTAATAACATTTTAATTTAAATTATGCGAGTTGCATGTTTTAATTTAATACTCAAGATTAATTATCTCTCTATCTTTCTCTCTGTCTCTCTCTATCTAGATGTCTCTCTCTCTTGAATATTAAATAATTAAGAAACAATATAAATTTAACAATTTTAATTTAATGTTTTAACTTGAATGTTCTTCATGTGTGTGTGTGCGCTCATGTACACTTACATAAATTCTTAACTTTATGGTCCACCTAGATAGATGGAAGATCAGGCTCCTCATGCATAACCTGCATAGCCTGCATAGCAAGAACATGCACTAGATATTTGTACCATATTTCATCACAGTGACCCTGAGATGCAGAAATTGAGATCCATTTTAGATGATCCATAGATGATTGGCATGTATGAAACCCAACTACCTTGACCTTCTAGGATATTATGGACAAGGGAGGGGTAGAGTTTTTGATAGAGATTTATATCGTAGGGGTGATAGATAGGCACCCACACAGAGGAAACTTGTTGGTCAGATATTTTTGGTGATGGCCTCAACCCTCACTCCCAAAGTTGATCACGTTGTGATTGCTTCTCAAAGAGAATAAATTGACACCATAGGAGATATTTCATCAACAAGAACCATGATTTCTTCAGATAGGCTGGGTAGATATATGATGACTCGAACACATTCGAGATTATCCATAGGTGAATCTTCTAGTCATGGGGTGGTTGATCTAGATCAGTATGTTACTACTGGAATGCCCTCATCACATGATGCAACAGCTATATCAGGAGGTGCTCGACATATACAGATGTCTAAGTATTTATCCAAGGACCTCTTACATGCATACCATCTGATTTCATCCTGACTTCTGATACCATTAGCTGATGTCAAAGATGAGATTCTTAGAGACACAAAAGGTATTGCATTGACTCATACACTGAGACATTCTCAACATTCATGTCATTCTATCTATGCTCTGGGTGAGCCACCTATAGATCAATCTATTTCTACAGAGGAGGAGATACGGGTTGATCAATTCCATATCACATTTGAGTAGTAGCTTCGGGATTTGGGTGAGACTGGTTATATGGATATGCTACTAGCATCAAACACTTCATCGATGCCCAGTCATCTATATATCCCCTTACACTCCTCACTCATTCATACTGCTAGAGAGATATATGCAAATGCATGTGATGTGCTTGATATGATCGTAGGAGATGATCAAACTATACCTCCTAATACATAGGTACATGTGCACATAATAATTTTTGATAAATAAAAATGTCGATATATGCATGTATATTTTTAATGGATACAGTTTCTATAATTTAACTCTAAGTATCATTTATTTTTCAAACTAATCCTAAAATGTTTATGTAACAGTTACCTCATGTCACCCCTAGCTTGATCTTAGACCGTGTGCACAAGCAAGATTGTTTCAATTCTACACCTGCTAGTGGACAGGTTGGCTATGGATTTTGAACATGTACATTATTTATAGTATATTTTAATAGTCTTTTTGATTTAATATCCATGCATGTAGATATATTTAATTTATATTATACTTTTCTTGGGGTCGATTGGACATCCATTAGATAGTCATGACTCTCACTCAAAGGGTCGCTCAGTTCATGGCCAATATGATTCAGAGCCATTTGCCACTTTCTAGCATGTGTCGGGATGCAGTACATATATCTATCTTTATATATACAGAGACTTTCATCTAGACATATTCTTACATTCACACTTACTTTATATAGACTTTCCTCAATATGTGTTGTTTGTTTAGGTCTTTATATATATATATATATATATATATATATATATATATATATATATATATATATATATATATATATATATATATATATATATATATATATATATATATATATATATATATATATATATCAGATGTACATTTAATTATGGATATAAATTTAAAATTAGATATACATACATCTTAATTTTACACATGTCCCCTTAAGACATGTATTCAAATTTACATGTATACACGTCCTAATTTAATATCTAATTTCATACAAATGCATTGAATGAAATGAATATGTATGGACTAATTTACTTTACATACATATTAAATTATTTAAATAAATTACAAATTAGCTATATACATCTTAATTGTACATGTCCCCTTAAGACATGTATTCAAATTTACACATACATATCTTAATTTAATATCAAATTTCATACAGATGCATTTAATTAAATAAATACATCCTAATTTACTTACATGCATACATACTAAATTATTTGAATCACTTACAAATTATGCATGTGCATTTAAAATTAGATATACACATACTAATTGTACATGTGACCCCCTTAAGACCTATTCAAATTTACACACATGTCCTAATTTAATATCAAATTTTATACAAATGCATGTTTTTAATTAACTGAATACATGTCTTAATTTACTTTATATTTGCATGATGCTAAATTATTTTAACAACTTACAAATTATGCATGTGCATTTAGAATTAGATATATACATCCTAATTGTGCATGTCCCCTTAAGATATTTTCAACTCATCCACATCCCAATTTACTTTACATACACACGTACTATTATTTAACATATACATTATTCATACATTCCTTATTTAATATAATTGAAAATTTCATATTTAAGTAAACAATATGGTCCACACAAGCCATATATATCACATGTATTAAATTCAAACACTTTAATGTATTTAATAAGTTATCCAAGTTTCAAAATAAGTTAAGTTCTAAAGTCTTTTTTAATTCAATTCATGGATTAAATACACATGTACTTTGGTGTACTAAATAGTTCATGGTACCACATCAAGTGATTCAAATCTCTCTTCAATAACACTTAATATTTTCCCATGATCCTCACTATCTAGTCTCAACTTTTGAGACTGCTCGCGATGTGGAACTGCATGAAGAATTAGACCAACAACAATGACCAAGTGGCTATAATTATATACCTTATTGTCAATTTGATATTTAGTGAAATGAATCCCATGTTGAACAATTTTAACTTTTCTAAAATATGTACCTTACACTACAACTAAGCCTGCATGTACATAAGAAACACCAAATTCCTTTAGGTTAAAAAATTTGTGAAAGTGTATTAAAATAAAAAATGCATAAAATAAAATAAAATAATTAAAACACATGAATCAATTCAAACCTATGGGAAAGGACATTCCATCACTCATTTCAGATTTTGTTAACTTCTTTCTCTCTTTTGTGCAAGACAATAAATAATAACTAACACCTTCTTGTTGGCATTCAAGTTGTCATTGATGTCAACATGTGTGTGTGCATGACTGAGTCTTTGGAGTAACAAAGAGACATACAAGACACCCATTGGATGAAGATGTAGCAGGTATGAAGAGTGAAGTTGAAATGGTTATAATGATGCAGGACGTCGAGGTCTCATATGAAGATGAGATTAGGTGATACAATGTTGCATCAGGCGATTTAAGGACCAAGGCCATGGTGCCATGATTGCATGAAGCAAACAAGGTTGTCCAAGAGCATAAGTGTTGTTGCAGCATTATATAGCATTACACATCATATAACATACCATGCTATACATATAAGGAGATATAGAAGGAAAGCCTAGAATGTTCTAAGAGAATAAATAATTGGATGAAGAAGACAAAGGGCAATGTAGTGGTGAAGGCATCAAGCAAACCGATTTGAATCAGGAAAGGTGTAACTGCAGATGTCAATAACATGTGAATGAGTTATCAATAATACACATATTATCACATGCAGTTATAGAGAGTATCAGTTGCAGGTGTCCATAACATGCAGGTTATTGCTATCGCTATGACCAAAGGGTTGTTGTACTATGACAAGAGGTGTCAATAACACAATGGTTATGTGTCTACAAGTGTTAATAACATGATGGGTATATGACCGAGGTTGTCAATAAATTGACTAGTTGGTCATGTTGATCTCATGTCAGAGGATGTAAATAATGTGTAGGTTATGTTGCTTGAATTATCCCGCGACATGTTATACTAGGTTACATAACCTTGCGAGATAACACTTAAGTGAAGCAAACACTAAACATCCTTAACCTATGGTGTATTATTTGTATGTAAGATACCTTGCAGGATCACGATAGTCAAAAGAGGTCAAAGTGGAGACATGCTCTATCTTATCCCACGGTGTCAAGTGTGACTAACAAAAGTCACATGGGATAAGAAACTAAAGGGGAAATTGCAGATTCCCTTATCCCGCATGAAGTAAAAGGATGCACAAGGAATGCATAGGATAACAAAGTAAAGAAAACTATTCTAAGGAAACCCTTATCCCATGAGGGTTTACAACTATAATAACATTGTTGCGGAATAAGACAACAAAGGAAAAAGAAGGTTTTCTTATCTTGCATGTCTCCACGAGGATAAGGAAAGGGTCGCAGGATAACTAGTTTCTTGTCAAGGGAAGACAAAGCTTATCTCACATGATTTAAAAGACCCTACAAATTTTGTGTAGCCTAACAAAAGAAGAGGCACACCACACAAAGCTAATGAAGGCTTATCCCACATGAGTAACTTGGACATACAAACAGTCTCATGAGGCGTATTACAGGAAGATCAGCCACATCATGAAGTAGCTCAATAGTCCACATAAGATTTGGCCAAGTCTGACCTGACAACATGGCATGTACAGAGCAAATCAGAGGTCACCTATAAAAAAGATGAAAGGATATTTTACCAACAAAATTGAAGATTGTGATTGACTTTGTGGTCATGTCTACAAGTTGATAGACTCAGAGGTCTACATGGGTGATTGATGAGGATTGACCAAGTTATTTTGATGCCACAAATGAATGCCAATAGATGTAGAGTCTTATGTGGCAATTGACCAACATTGAATAAGTGATGTGGATGCATAAAATGAAGACAAGTGGCCCCCAATTGGTCGATAATGGATTCTGATATGCAGAGGTTGGTGCTTACAAAGATGATGGTCAATTTAATGAGGTTGTTGATGATCTCTTCAGGATAGGTCGGGAGAGAATGAATGACGCATTAATGGTGAACCTATTGCAGTCTATTGATGGGCTCAAGATGAACAATAGTGCTTGGATCAGATCTGCTAGGTAGATCAAATTTACTAAAGATAGCAACCTAGTGCAAAAGGTGAACTATATAGAGACCAAAAAGAAGAAAATAGAGGAGACGTGTTCACTATAGGTAATCCAATCTGATACAATGAAGATCATTGACAACTCAATGCAAAGTCATCGAATGCAAATGTTCAATTAGAAGATAGGGAGAATGGATTTATGGATGACAACTATCTGTTTGAGTGGTGTATAGAGAATCTGATCAGTAAGAAATCACAATCTCTCAGAGGTCGAGGTGATTAGATTTTGAATCTATTATTTGAGGTAAATCTTGTAGATATAGAGCTAACCAAATGGAGAGGCATTTGATGTGATTTGATAGGAGTAGTTGAGGTAGCTAAGATGGGAGAGCTACATGGACAAGTGGTAGAGTAGGCAAAGTAGAACTCGAGGATGATGTGGCACATGGAACCGCCATGACGACAATTATGATAAAGTCCTTCTAATTGAATCTAGTAGATCAATGACTCGGATTAAAAGTTGTTCATGAACACATGTTTTTTTTTTTTGTGTGTGTCTAGGAACTCAGATTGCCAACTGGGAGAATGCGAACTGACTAAATGCATGATCTACATGGTGCATAGAAAATTGTATAGACTACATGGCATGACAATGAGGAAGAAAAATCATTGTTCTACATGTGATGAGTTATTATCCAACCAACCTCTTGGAGGTGGATGCTGAATACAAAAACATAGACTTGTTGGCACAGTAAGAGTAGATGGGAGTTGGATGAGTGTGTGCAACTGTGTAGAAGAAAAGAAGCTAAGGAAAGAACAAATAGTGGTGTGTTACAGGGTGGAAAAAGGAGAGTAGAGAACACAACAAAGACCAAGTGAGAGAGAAACAGAAGCCAGAGTGTGTAGAGCCAAGGAAGAAAGGTGAAAAGGTAGAAGAGGAGAAGTGATCGAGAAAAAGACAAAGTGCAAAGAGTAGAGATCAAGTGCAGAGACAAATAGAGAGAAAAGAACAGAGAAGAAGAGATCAAAAAGTGAGTAGATCAGTAAGGTGTTGCAAAACCTCATTTGTAACAAGGTATATGTAGGTCCCAAGGACAACTGAGAGGGGGGGTGAATCAGTTGTCTAATAAATTAAAACCAAAATCTTGTTAACCAACTTATTGCTTAATACTGGTAAGATAGTTAATTGTGTCGGTAAATAGTGTTAATAGGAAATGCTATACCGGTAAGAATTAATGCATGAAACATAAACATAAAGTCATCCACAACACATGACACAAATATTTGTATGTGGAAACCCTATAAGGGGAAAAACCATGGTGGGAAACCTTACCCACAATCAGATGATACTACTGCAGATAGTAAGTGTACAAAGAGGGGTCTGCACATGCAAAAAGGCCAATAGCCTAGAGCTCATTGCTCAACCACAAATGGGAGTCACACTGACCGCACTTGGATGGTTAAATCCAATGAGAATGTATTGCACAAAATAGCATCTTCATATGCTAGATTCAGTACCGGTGTAATGTTGATATGCTTCTACAAAAACCTAACTTCACCTTCAAATGATGTCTTCATGTATATCTCTTCTTGATCTCACATATACCTTTCCTTAAATATTTTTTGCATTCCACATTTGATCTTACAAATAAGATCTTACATTTATACCATACCCTAAGACCAATTTTGGTAGGTCGACTCTACAAGATATTACAATAAAAACATTTTACAAATAATACAATATTTGATGCAATAATCGATTAAACATGTCATCTTAATTCATTTACAACAATAATAAATGATCTCCATAGCATGCCATGCTGATCTGGAAAAGATAAACCTACTGGTGTAACCCTAGATAACTTGGACCTATTTGTCGGTAAAAGCAAATATGCAAATAAGAATATACCAATGATATTACTTCAAGGAAAAGTATCCACATGATGTCTTCGACATTACCAAGTGTCTTCCATGTCATTGAAGGTACCGGTGAACATTATATCCTACCAGTTAACCATATACTAGTGATTGTTTGAACAGTTTACTGATTACCAGTGAATGTTGCTAGATCTCCAAAGTAGGTGTATTTAGCAGGTGTTGACATCAATGACAAAACCATACCAGAATACCAACAATCTCCCCCTTTGGCATTGAGGGAAACACAAGATGGAAAAACCATCAAAGTGCCAAAGTAGAAATGCCAAGTACAAAAACCAATTCTCCCCCTGGGAGTAATATGTGTTTATACAAAGATTTATTTACAATACCAATCTCAAAAAGATAATGCATTTTTCCATATATTTTTCCTTAAATGTTTTTCCATATATCTCTCCCCCTTTGACATCAAATGCCAAAGTCACAAAAAGGTCAAGTTCATACAAAATACCAATCAATTCAATATACCAACTACTCCCCCTGAGAAGTAGCTTCCTTATCAAATATCAGAATAAAAGATTTGTCCATTTAATTCTGCTGGTTGATGACAATCATCAACTATCTAAGTCTCTACTGGTGGAGGTAAGACTCCAAGATGATCTCTGAGATACTCAAAAGTTTCCTTAGGCAAAGGTTTTGTAAAAATATCTACAAGTTGTTTTTTAGTATTCACATAAACCAGTTTTATTTCCTTTTATTCAACTTTTTCCCTTAGAAAATTCAGTTTGATAGAAACATGTTTTGTTTTAGAATGTAATGCTGGATTCTTAGATATATCAATTGCTGCAGTGTTATCACAATATATAGTAATAGGTTCCTTGCATTTTACCTTTATGTCTTTCAACATTTGCTTAAGCCAAAGTACCTGTGTACAGTTTGTTGCTGCTACAACATATTCTAATTCTGCTATTGATAGAGATGTACAACTTTGTTTCTTACTTAACCAGGAAACTAATCTCTTTCCAAGAAAGAATGCTCCTCCAGTGGTGCTCTTTCTATCATCCACATCTCCTACCCAATTTGCATCTATGTATGCATATAGATCAAAATTTTCATTTTTAGGATACCATAATCCAAGATTTGTTGTGCCTTGTAAGTACCAGAAAATCCTTTTTACTGTCGATTCATGATTTTCCTTGGGATTACTCTGAAATCTAGAAACTATACATACTGCATTCATAAAATTAGGTCTAGTTTGTGTCAAATATAGTAAACCTCCTATCATAGATTTGTATCTAGTTGGATTAACAGGTGTAGATTCATCCCTTTGAGATAATTTTTCATTTGTAGTCATAGGTGTGCTTACCGGTTTAGAGTTTTCCATCCCAAATTTCTTACGTAGTTCTTTCAAGTACCTAGATTGACTCAAAAATATGCCTTTATCAGTCTGTAAAATCTGCAATCCTAAAAAGAATTTTATTTCTCCAATCATAGACATTTCAAATTCATGCTACATTTTAAGAGAAAATTCTTTGCATAATCCATCTTCTCCTCCAAAGATTATATCATCAACAAATACTTCCATAATCAAAATTTCATCATTAGTTACTTTGTAATATAAATTGCTATCTGCATTTCCTTTAGTAAAACCAATTTTTAAAAGATAATTATCTAATCTTGCATACCAGGCTCTTAGAGCTTGTTTTAGTCCATACAGAGCTTTTCTTAATCTGCAAACCATATCATTGTTATCTGTCAAAGAAATTCCATTAGGTTGTTCAATATAGACTTCCTCTTCAAGATCTCCATTCAAAAATGCACATTTAATATCCATTTGATAAACTTTGTAATCCTTGTGAGCTGCAAAGGCCAAGAATAATCTAACTGCCTCAATTCTAGCTACCGGTGCAAAGGTTTCATTGTAATCAACTCCTTCTTTCTAAGAATATCCCTTACACACTAGTCTTGCTTTATTCCTGGCAACCTTACCATCTTCATTGAGTTTGTTTCTAAATACCCATTTGGTTCCAATTACATTTTTATTTTCAGGTCGAGGAACTAATGTCCAAGTATTATTTTTCTCAATTTGTCCTAATTCTTCTTCCATAGCTTTAATCCAAAATTTATCTTCACATGCCTCATTGATAGATAATGGTTCAATTTGAGAAATAAGACATACCTCTTCATTTTCCAATCTTCCTCTTGTCATGACTCCTTTAAATTTGCTTCCAATTATTTGATCTTCAGAATGATTTAGTCTTACATACTGGGGTGTCTTAGTCTGTTGTTGTTCTTTAATTACTATGGTATCCTCTGATGATACTGGAGTAATTGGATCATCATTCTATACCGGTGGATTTACTGTTGGTTCATTTGTCATAATTTCTGTTACCAGTTCAGAGTCTATATACCTTTGAAGTTTCTCTAAATTGTTCATCAATTTTTAAATTTGTACTCTCAACAATTTTCTGTAATCTTTTATTAAAGCATCTATAAGCTTTACTCTTAGATGAATAACCAAGAAATATTCCTTCATCACTTCTAGGATCAAACTTGCCAATATACTCATCTCTTCTAATATAACATTTACTTCCAAAAATTCTGAAATACTTAAGAGTAGGAGTATTACCAAACCATAGTTCATGAGGGGTCTTACTGGTTTCACCTTTGATGTGAACTTTGTTGAATGTATAGACAGCAGTGCTTACTACCTCTCTCCAATACACATGTGGTAGATTTGCTTCTAATAACATACTTCTTGCTGCATCCACAATAGTTCTATTTTTTCTTTCAACAACTCCATTCTGTTGTGGTGTCCGAGGTGCTGATAACTGTCTTTTGATTCCATTAACTTCATAGAATGTATTAAAATCTCTAGATGTGAATTCTCCTCCTTGATCTAATCTTAAACATTTAATTTTCTTACCAGTTTCATTTTCAACCATTGCTTTGAATAGTTTGAACTTCCCAAGTGCTTTTGATTTTTCTCTGAGAAAAGTAACCCAACACATTCTAGAATAATCATCAATAATTAGCATGAAATATCTATCACCTTGTAAACTTTTACTTCTAGCTGGAACACATAAATTAGTGTGAATTAAATCAAGAGCATTATTGGATTTTTCTAGAATACTTTTGAAACTAGCTCTAACCTGTTTTCCAAATTGACATTCCTTGCAAATTGTATTATGAGGTTTCACAATTTTAGGTAGATCTCTAACTGCCTTAGAAGTACTGATTTTTACCATGCAATCAAAATTTACATGACATAGTCTTTTATGCCATAGCCAACTTTCATCTATATGAGCAATTAAGCATGCCTTTTCACTATTACTCAAATGAAAGATATTACCTCTAGTCTGATTACCGATTGCAATTTCCAAACCAGTTCTATTCATGATTTTGCATTTTCCATTTTTAAATTGTAACTAAAAACCTTTCTCAACTAATTGACCAACACTTAAAAGATTATGTTTTAATCCTTCTACATAGTAAACATTGTCAGTGTTATGTTTACCATCAAGAGATATTGAACCCTTACCTTTGATTGAATAGGCCTTGTCATCTCCAAATCTTACTAAACCTCCATTATATTCTTGAAAGTTCAAGAATTTGCCTTTGTCTCTAGTCATGTGATGTGAGCATCCTGAGTCAATAATCCATTCATCCTTTGATTCAACTTTAGCTGCTAGGGCTTGTTCTACCAGTGGAGCAATAGGTACCAGTTGATCTTCTATTATAGCAACAAAGACCCATCCGTTTTTTGCTGGATCCTCATCAGAATCATCAGTCACACCTTCATCAGCAATGTAACAGGATTTATCTTTGTTTTTCTTAAATCTGTATCTCTGATATTCAGGATTAGGTTTGTATGTCCTTCTATCTTCTTCTCTTAGTCTAGCATGTCTATCAGGGAATCTTGAAGCCATATGACCAATCTTATTGCAGTTGAAACATTTAAAGGGTGCTTTACCTTCATACTTACTTCCAATTGGACCTTTTGGCATTTTTCTTGCAAATAGTGCTTCAAGTTCTTCAAGCTCTTCATTCTCCTTCCTGGTTTCTTCAAGTTCTCTTGCATAAAAGGCTCTCCAGTCTGATTTGTCAAAAGATGGGGTAGATGATGTTGATGCTTTGAAGGCCAAATCAGTTTTTATAGTAGCAACAGGACCAAATTCATCAATTTCAAAAGCTGAAAGTTTTCCAATCAATGTATCCCTAGTTACTGATGTATTACACATTGTTCTCAACTCATTAATAGCAGTAACCTTCATTTTATATGCCGGTGGCAAACCTCTTAATATTTTTGAAATAGTCTCATCTTCACTCAAGGTTCCTCCACAACATTTGATACCTAAAATGATTTCATTTACTCTTTCCATAAAAGCAGAAATTCTTTCATCTTCTTCCATTTTTAGATGTTCATACCTAACTCAGAAGCTTTCAAGTTTTGCAATTTTTACTGTGGAATCCCCTTCATTCAGTGTTTCCAAATGATCCCAAATAGCTTTTGTAGTAGATATATCTAATAATCCCATGATTTGTTGATCTGATAATGCGCTCAAAAGTGCTTCTCTTGCTTTGCAATCATTTTCTTCATCTTTAGCTAAAGTAATAGGAGTAGGCTGAACAGTTATAGCAGCAGTATAACCATTCTTAGTAACTTCCCAGATGTCTTTACCAATGCAATTCATATGTGTCTCCATTCTAATTTTCCATATTCCATAGTTGGTTCCATCAAGTTTAGGACTATCCTTTCTAAAATAATTAGTAGACATTGGATCTCCTCAAGTTGTTAAACTTCCACAAAAAGAGAACTAGGCTCTGATACCAATTGTCGGTCTCAGGGACAATTGAGAGGGGGGGGGGGTGGTGAATCAGTTGTCTAATAAATTAAAACCAAAATCTTGTTAACCAACTTATTGCTCAATACCGGTAAGACAGTTAATTGTGCTGGTAAACAATGTTAATGGGAAATGTTGTACCGGTAAGAATTAATGCATGAAACATAAAACATAAAGTCATCCACAACACATGACACAAATATTTGTACATGGAAACCCTGTAAGGGGAAAAACCACGATGGGAAACCTTACCCACAATCAAATGATACTACTACAGATAGTAAGTGTACAAAGAGGGGTCTGCACATGCAGAAAAGCCAGCAGCCTAGAGCTTACTGCTCAACCACAAATGGGAGTCACACTGACTACAGTTGGATGGTTAAATCCGATGAGAATGTACTACACAAAATAGGATCTTCATATGCTGGATTCAGTACAAGTGTAATGCTGATATGCTTCTACAAAAACCTAACTTCACCTTCAAATGATTTCTTCATGTATATCTCTGCTTGATCTTGCATATACCTTTTCTTAAATATTTTTCGCATTCCACATTTGATCTTACAAATAAGATCTTACATTTATACCATACCCTAAGACCAATTTTAGGAGGTCGGCTCTACAAGATATTACAATAAAAACATTTTACAAATAATACAATATCCGATGCAATAACTAATTAAACATGTCAGCGTAATGCATTTACAACAATAATAAATTATCTCCATAGCATGCCATGTTGATCTGGAAAAGATAAACCTGCCGGTGTAACCCTAGATAACCTGGACCTATTTGGCAATAAAAGCAAATATGCAAATAAGAATATACCAATGATATTACTTCAAGGAAAAGTGTCCACATGATGTCTTCGACATTACCAAGTGTCTTCCATGTCATTGCAGGTACCGGTGAACATTATATCCTGTCAGTTAACCATATACTGATGATTGTTTGAACAATTTACTGATTGCCGATGAACGTTGTTGGATCTCCAAAGTAGGTGTATTTAGCAGGTGTTGACATCAATGACAAAACCATACCAAAATACCAACATTATATAACATGTATTTGTAATTACACTCATTATAATCATTGAGTGGGTGCTTAGAGTAGGGGTAGGTTCTCCTTTGAGTAGAAGCTCATAAATAGTAGGGGTTGGTGCTCCTTTGGGTTGGTGCCCATAAAAGTTGTAACTAGTGTTTTTATTGTGAGGTTGGATTGGAGCAATAGACTCCAACCACATTTCTCACCAAGTTTTTTCCCCACCATGGGTTTTCCTGGTATGCACTTGTGTTATTGGTTACCTTTTAAGTGTGTGTGTTGATCTGCTAAATATCTTTGCTCATGGTTTTGTAATTAATGTTATTGTTGCTTAGATATTTAGAAGGTAAAAGTTTTTATTGATTACCACTGATTCACCCCCCTCTCAGTTGTCCATTGTGTTCCAACACTTCTATATTTCCGGCTTCTACTATGAGTACAAATATATCTCCTGCAATTCAAATTTACATGGAAAATTAAAAAAGATAAATAAAATGTACTCTAGCAAAAATTGGAACATTTTAAAAAGATATATAATTTATAAAGAACTATATACATGTACATTCATACATACCATTTTTAATCAATCCTGAAATATGGTCATAATCAGTAGAAATCAATGGAATATCTTCAAAGATTTTGTCCTCATTTTTCGTCGTATATGTCAGTAAAAACTAGTGGTACCAAATTCCGTTCACTAACATATCCAAGCTCTTGGTTCTTGCAATCAACATAGTTTTCTAAAATGCAATCAGAAAAAAAAAACAAAAAAAAACAAGAATAATCCCTAATGTACAATGTCCATGGACAATTATTTGTACTCATGACACAATGCAAAGATCTTGTCTTCTCCACGCTCTTGCATCCATGCATTGATCTTCTATCCACATCTGCAAAATGTACATGTGTACATGTGCACATATCATCTTTAATGAACTAAAAATTTAAATTAAATTTAATTTACTTCTAACACAATTCCCTTTTTACTTATATTTTGAACTTAATTTTTTTTTTGAAAAGAGATTATGTACCTGATATCTCCCAAAACACTCTATATGGAATGGGCCTATATGTTCCCGATGATGAACTATGAGAATTTGGCTACACAAAGTGTTTCTTACACCATTGAACAACATCATGTGCATTATCTATATGATCTCTTGTATAATTTATTTGATGCTTTCTTAGAGCACGTTTGATACAAGCTCCTACACCATGATGTTGTTAGCAATTGACACTCATCCAATTTAGTTGTGTTGTCATTGATGAACACACATCATTTTGTGTTGGACACTTAACCGGTACTCACTGGTATTCATGATTTTCCAACCGGAATTGAATTCATCTGACACACAAGGGAAACTGACAAACTAGGAACCAATATATAAGGTCGACATAGGAGATTGATCCGGTGGGTTTACACAACAACAATCAGCAAAATCAGTCATGAAGTTTAATGTATTTATTTTTATAAAGGCCGAAATGTAAATAAACTATAATATCTTTGTAAGCCGACACAAGGCATTCATGTTTATGATTGGGAAGCGTATTTAAGTTAGTCTGGTTAGGTTATTTTCGAAATATACAGAGAGAAGAAATATATAGTGATGTGATATTGTGTGAGCAATGTTGATCGACTGGATGCGAATATAATATTTTGTAGCTGGTCTTTGTTATTGGTTTAGAGGTTTGGGATGCAAAGTAAGTTACTGATAAAGGAGGACATAGTGAAAACCTATATAGACAATGCTTGAACCGAAACTCATCCAACATAGTACATGCATTCTCTAAGTTCAAAATTTTGTTTGTAAACTAGTATTTGGTGTTTGTAGTTAGTGAGGCTCCTTTTCTGATGAGAAGTGCGCTCTAGGTTGTTGGACTTCCTACATGTGCAGGCCCCTATTGTAATATTTATTCATTTGGCCAGTGGATAGATATTGTGGGTCACCAATCCCATCGTGGCTTTTCCTCTTTGAGGTTTCCCACGTATAAATCTCTGTGTTATGGTGTATGTTCTTGTGGTTGCATCATTTATACTTACTGTTATATTCTTTTATAGTTACTGATTACTGAATTACTTTGTTAATAAGGTTAAAATTAATCTCATTGGTAGAACACTGATTCATCCCCTCTCTTAGTGTTCTTGGATTCCAAAAAGTGGTATTAGAGCCTGGTACCTTGGAGTAAGTCTAAAAGCTTAAGGAAGATCCTCAATGCGGAATCCATGGCGATAAGTATGGAGAAACATCTTCAAGTAGCAGTGGAAGACTATGATACTGAAAGGATGAAGAACTTGAAGTTGCAAGATGAGTTGAACTCTGCAAAGGAATTCATTGTTATCCTATAGGAGAGCCTGCCATCTACTCAAGCTAGAAGGAAGGAACTTTTACAAAATCAGGATGATGACGTAAAGATTTCCCTTAAATAACAATGTCAAAAGTCGAGTCAAGAGAATAATGTCATGAAGAATGAAATACTGGCCCGAACTATGAGGGTGTCCAAGGAGATTGAAGACCAGAAGAAGAATGTAGAAAATCTTGGCAAATATTTGACAGATAGATTTGAGGAATGCATTAGGCTAGCACATGATAATGATATGTTGAGAACTGAGCTGGTGCAAACCCAAAATAATGAGAAGGAGTTGGAAAGATTGATAATAGTCCTAAGGGGAGATCTAGATACTATAAATGAATACAAAGACAAGTTTAAGGATAGTTCTACAAAGCTTGATGAGCTATTGAAGGATCAAAGGCACAAGGGAGACACTAGAGGTCTTGGATTTGAGCATGGAGAAAGCTTTGGTACTGCAAATGAAGTTGAAGCAATCAATGAGAAGGAGAACCCACCTGTCAAGTGGAACCAGAAATCACTAGTAAGGCAACCCAATGCACATAAATTCAATGGTAGATGTTTTGCTTGCAATAAATTTGGTCATATGGCAAGACATTGCAGAAATAGAGAAAATTGGGATAATAATGCAGTTCTCGGTCAGTGTTCAAATTGTAAGAAGTATGGTCATAGGACAAAAGATTGTAGAATGAATGTGAAATGTCATGCATGTGAAAATTTTGGACATATGGCTAATCAATGAAAGCCAAGGAATGATCAAGGATACAATAAAGGAATTAAGAAAAATAATGTCACTTACTATGCGTGCAACAAAATAGGACATATTACTAGATTCTGCATAAGAAAGAACAATCCGGTAACAAATGATGAGAAAGGAAAATAGAAAGTTGATGATATTCGGAAGGAGCATGAGAAGAAATGGGTTAGGAAATCTAAAGATTAACCGGCAGAGACAAACAACCCGATTACTCAACGAACATAGAAGAATGTTCTTGCACTGGTAGGAAACTCATTTGGTAACTAAGGCATTAGCCTTAGGGGGGGAAATTAATGATAGATCTTGCATTACCCCTGGTAGCGGTCTGAAATCTTCTTTTAGATCTTGGTAAAGGAATTCTAAAGGTATTTCGGTACTGAGATTATGGATTTTGAATCCGATATGATAGGTTGGCATGCATTTATGTCAATGTAAAATTAGGGTTTTCACAAAATAAGAGAGAAATGTTGGTTCGTTTCTGATCACATAACATTTAGAGCGAAGCAGACCAAATTAGAGCGAGTTTAAGGAAATCCAAGGTAATCAAGAGCATATTCAAGTGAATTCCAGTGCATTTAGAGTTGATTTTCCAAAGCTTTCACCGATGATGGTTGTGAGGTATTTTAACAGTTTTCATGATATTTTTTGTTTGCAATGGCTTCTAGATCAGCTCCCACTCTGGTAGATTTGGCTACCCCTATTTTTGTTACATTAAGGATCATCCACACCCATTTTCCAAGAAAAGCCCTCAGATTGCAAAGGTCAATGATTCAATCGATGCATTTTCTAGGGTTCTAGATGGAGTTCTATATATTTAAGATGTTCGTGCAAATATCCACTACACTCTGGAGGATTTAGGTTCTACTCAAATCAAAGCAATGTACATGACAAATCTGTTGGACAGGAAAGGATCGATGAAACCGAAATTCCAAATTTTGAAGGATCGGAGTTTCATAGACATTTTGGAGATGCCAAAATTTGAAGAAGAAATGATTCAATATGTGTTAAGTTGTATCCATGGGGAATTCATGTGGCTAGAACAACCTTAAAAAATCACTAAGGAAGCTATTCATGCAATCATTGGTTTGCACCAGATTGGTCATACTCCCAGAAAGGTGAAAATGTCTAACAATGAGGTGAAGTTAACTGGTGCAACTTTTGTCAACCAGTCAATGAGGATAAATACTATCAGTGACAAAGTTGTTCAATTTGCAAGTATGATCATCAGTTACAAGGTAATCCAATCAAACTGATTGAAATTTGTTTCTAGTTCATACATTTACTATGCTCATAACATGGTCAAAGAAAATGATAGGTATGATCTTTGTCAATGGATGTGTGAAGAGATGATTTTACACCTAGGGAAGATTAAGGGTAAGAAGAAAGGTGTTTTCCGGTATGGAAACCTTGTTGTTTTCTTGATGCTTTTCTTTCTGAATGAGTTACCAGGATCCAGTAAAACCCAATGGGAATTTGATATGCTGGCAGGGAAACAAATAAAAAATGCTATAAGAGGTTTGGGACAGGATAAGGAGAGAGACTCCAATTTATGGGGTTATTTCAAATCATTTCAGAAGACAATGAAGAAAATATAAAGAGTGCCTAAACATATTATTGATAAATACTCTATTGAAATCTGCTTTATGGTAAAGAAGGATGAAAAATTGATGGAGGCAGTGCAACCATGAAAGGTCTGGATCACTGAGATGGGATATGAGGTTGATGCTGAGATCTTGGACTTATATGTGAGGACTCTTATTGATGCCCTAGTTGATGAAGCTAAGAAAACCTTTGGGACAACAAAGCAAAAGGAATCCAAAGTTTAGATAGTTTTTAGAAAGAAGAGAAGGGAAGGAAAAATCAAGAAGGTTGGGGAAGCTATGAAGAAAATGTCCTCTAAAAATAAACATATCATTGGACTAGTAGAAGGGTTATCTTCAATAGTACTTCAAACTCCACCAACAACAATAGCCGACAAGGGTGTATTGAAGAGGAAGAAACTGAAAACTTAGATTTCCCTTGTTGAATCCGGTTCTTATACTAATGTTGTGCCCTTAAAGATTTGAAGACTTACATCAGGATATAGAGGAAGAAGCCTAAGGAAGGAAAGAAATAGAAAGTAAAGGTCATCCCTTCGGCATCCCCAAAGAAAATTTTGAAGGAGAGGAAACCCACAGAGAAGAGGAAACTAGTTAAAGAGTCTACTTCTACTCCCGACAAGAAGAAGACATCAGATATAGATATGGCTCTTGAATACGGTAAGAGTATTGAAGTCATTTCTCTTCTCTCAATTGTTGAATTGATTGATCAAATAACTAAAGATGGGATTTTGAGTAATATCCAACATTACTAAATGTACATATAGATGATAAGGAATAAATGGAGATTGAGGAAGCAATTTTGTTATACTTAGATATATATAAGAAAGAATTACTTGAGATTGAAAAACAAATACCGGGAGATTTATATAATAAGTTAGATGCTAGGAGATTGTCTATAGTTGAAGAGGATAAATATATAAAGATGCAGGATTTATTGACTGTTTGTGGTGCAATAACTGATGAGGAGATGCAACAATGTCTGGAATATGCAAATAAAACAATTTTCAAAAGCAGACATTGGCATGTGAGTCTCATGGTAGGTAGAGTAAATGAATTAGTTAAGGATACCAACAAGGCATGGGTGAAATTCTTCATAGATAAACTTGATCTCTTTACTCCACCAGTATTACATCTATAGTCTGGTATTCAAGACATCTCAGCTGATGGTAAAGGGAAAGGTATATTAGGTTTGGATTCACCAATTTTGGAATAGAATCTAACAGAGGATATTCCTCCGATAGTATCACCTATACATAATATAGAGAAACTGGTAGATAACATTAAAGTTGTGCATGATAAGAAAAATACACCAAAACAAAACATTTCAGATGGAGAGGTTATTGATGTGGATACAAACAATAAACAAGTTGAGGATATTGAACCTCTGACAACAAACGTACATACAAAAGAGGTTAAGGCTGAGTAGGGTTACTGCACCAAGTGGTGAAGCCACTAGTCCCAGTCAGTAGGCTGGAGAGTCTAGTAATTCATTGTTGGCACTTGGCTCATTCGATCAAGTTGATTTTGGATAGAGAAATGTTGAGAAAATGAGCAGTTTTGAATTGATGTATGTTGTAGCTCACAAGTTAAGGAAGGAAGGAACAAAATACAAGAAAGTCATTAAGTAGGCCATTCTGATTCTACAGCATCTAGTTCCAGGATACACAAGTCTGGTAGATAGTCCCTCTGGTATGCTTTAGAGTTTGACTGAACACATTGCAAAAGATTTTTAAAATATTTATCAAATATCAAATTGACAGTTAATAGAGAGGTACAATATAGCTAGGAAGGTCACTTGTGACAATATGATCACATCAGACAAGGTCAAGATGATAGAGAAACTAACAAAGATTGATGAGGCTCTTAATGAATGCAGTTGTATATATAGGTCTTGTACTAATATTGGAAAACTTACAGCTGACCTGGAGGTAAAAATAAAAGTGGAAAAGGCCTAGTTGGAATATCTAGCTAACAATTTTGATGGTACTTAGTCATTGACTAGTGATGGTCAAATTTTGGTTACAGAATCTGAGATATCATCCTTGGAGAAAGATATGGACAGACTAATCTATCGTACAAGGGAATTGAGAGGATTGGTTAGTCCCCAGTTGAACACTTTCTTACTTCATAAGAGGGAAAGTATAGAATTGATGAATAAACCCACAATGGCAAACCTAACTGAAGAACTTCATGCATATATTCTTAATGGGCTTGTATCTATTTTGGGAACATTGAAAACTGATTGGGATACTTACTTAGGATTTTTTAAGGGTTCCTACCCAGATATATTCAAGTACATCTAGATCTGGTAAACATATTTTGATTTCATTCTTTCATTCATTTTCCCCATCCTTTGTCATTCAAGAAGTAATGTATAGCTCAGGGGGAGAATGGTCAGTTTTGGTCATTAGTTTTGGGAGGAACTAGGACAACACTTTAGTTATCCATTTTTTCACATGACTATTGTCATCAATGCCAAAGGGGGAGAATGTTGGCAATTGACACTCATCTGGTTTAGTTGTGTTGTCATTGATGTCAACGCACAACATTTTGTGTTGGACACTTAACCGGTACTTACTGATATCTATGATTTGGCAACCAACATTCAAGTCATCTAATAGACAAGGGAGACTGACAAACTAGGAATCGGTATATGAGGCCGACATAAGAGATTGATTTGACAGGTTTACATGGCAACAATCAGTGCCATCGGTCATGAAGTTTAATGTATTTATTTTTGTCTAGGCCGACATGTGAATAAATTGTAATATCTTTGTAATCTAACATAAGGAATTCATGTTTATGATTGGGAAGTGTATTAAAGTCAGTCCGATTAAGTTATTTTGGAAATATACAGAGAGAAGAAATATATAGTGATGTGATATTGTGTGAGCAATTTTGATCGACTGAATGCAAATATAATATTTTTTAGTTGATCTTGGTTATTGGTTTAGAGGTTTGAGATGCAAAGTAAGTTACTAGTAAAGGAGGACACAATGAAAACCAATATAGATAGTGCTTGAACCGAAACTCATCCAGCATAGTAGATTCATTCTCTGAGTTCAAAATTTTGTTTGTAAACTGGTATTTCATGTTTGTAGTCAGTGAATCTCCTTTTTTGATGAGCAGTGCACTCTAGGCTGTTGGCCTTCCTACATGTGCAGGCCCCTATTATAATATTTATTCATTTGGCCAATGGATAGATATTGTGGGTCACCAATCCCACTATGGTTTTCCTCCTTGAGGTTTTCCATGTATAAATCTATGTGTTATGGTGTATGTTCTTCTAGTTGCATCATTTCTACTTACTGTTATATTCTTTTATGGTTACTAGTTACTAAATTACTTTGTTAATAAGGTTAAAATTGATCTCACCCATAGAACACTGATTCACCCCCCGCCCCCTATTAGTGTTATTGGTTTCCAATAGATGTTCACCCTTTCCATGCTCACTCTCAAAAAAACTCCAAACATGTGGTATTTTGTCATTTTGATGATATCTACATAGTGCATGAAATGGCCTTCAACATTTGAATTGTGTTGAACATCCATCAGACCAAACAAAATGTTTGACTATTGTTATGCGTCTCTTTCAAATACTCAAAAAAAATCTTAAAGCAATGTTGTACAAAAAGTATGGCATTCTGCTTATCATCACTAATATATAAGTGGTACTCTTTCTTAATGACACAATTTTAAATTAATTGTTGATACCATCCAAATCCATTTGTCCATATTGATAACACACATGCACCATAATAGTGATTTTCTTTGAAAAGTAATACTCTGATTGAATCTCTTTTTAATGTGCAAAAGAGTAATTTTCTGGGAAGTCCACTACTAATAGAATAGTTCCAAGTGGGAAAGTGTCTCTTAATGTTTCAAATTGTTGTGCTTTCCACTTGGCAAAAAAACCATGGCATATGTATGGTTTTATCAACTTACAAAAATTTTCCATAATTGTTCCAATAGGTATCTCATCTTCTACATAATCTAACCTTGTAGATTCTTTTCCAAATTGTGTTTCAAACTTTTTGTACTTGTAACTCTTGCAATTTACCATCTTTACCATGTAAGTATCTCCATCTCTAAAAGGCAATATAGCCAACTCCCCACATGTTCCACAAATTCCTTTTATGCAATCTATTCGACCAATTGCATTATCATCTGATTTATCACATAAGATGGATGTTATGAATTGACTTGTTCGTTTAGGAGGGGCATTTTCATAACCATCACTATCTTCTCTAATCTTTTGAAACACCTGATAGTACAAATAAAATTTAATGTGATGATGACAACAACAAGGTTCAAATACTTTGTTTACCTTCACATAATATGGCCTTAACCTTTCAAACATTGTTTCTCCAATATTTATATGAGGGTTTGATTTAGTAAACGACACATGCAATTCATGTTTTGTTGTGTCTAACCAATGTTTTACATGAAGTTCATAACATTTAGGACCAATCCTATGCTTGATAACATCTCTACTATTTGATGAAGGATGAGTATTATCATTCCAAAAACTTGTCACCAAGTTCCTAACAACATCTTCAATCCTATCAGAATGAGGAGCTCTACACATAATTGTCTAATTCCCTTCTGAGGTAGTATGATTCAAAGTATTTCTCCTTTACACATATTTTGATATTGTCCTTATACTAAAACCAAACTCAAATGACAGTGAAGAGACTTGTCTTTTTTGAGGCATTATTTCATTTACTAAAGATGTCAACATCACCCTTCTTGAAATGGTCTTATCTACTATTCGATATTTTTTACCAATGTTCACCAAACCTTTTTTAACATTTTCAATAATAGATTTTTGTAGCTAAGAAGTTTTCTTCTTTTTACTTCTTGTATCTATACCCAACAATTTTAGTTGATTTATTAACTCATTATGAGTAAGTACAATTGATAAAAATTGATAACAATTGATCTTTCTCTAGTGTAGTATCAAGATTATTGAAATGAGACATTATTTCTTTTTCACTTTTATTCATTGACCTCGTGCTGATATGTCTAGGTTCTTCACTGAGATGTTTCAACTCATTCACATCCATTTCAAGTAAATGATCAAAATTTTTATAATAAATATTTCTGTTCACCTTTTTTGCTAGATCCACAATATGCTCATTTATATTGGTAGGAGGTAAGGATCCTAACCCCTCTCCTTTGACCTCCATTGATTCAACTTGGGCCTCCTCCCTATGTTCTTCAACTCTAATATGTTCTTCAGCCTCGTTTACCTCAATAGGTGCTTGAGAACTTCCTTCTTGTTGATCATGTTCTGCACACAAAGATGACAATGTGTATATGTATAGTAAGATAAAGGTCCTAAAAATAGAACCTAAAAAAAAGAGATCTTAAAAAGACTTTAGGTTCTAGAGAGAGAGAGAGAGAGAGAGAGAGAAATATAGAGAGAGGTAGATTCAAGGCTTTTTAAAAGGAAAGATAATCTGAGATCTAGTAGTAAAAAGACTAAAGGGGAGAGAGAGGAGACCTAAAGATATAATTTAAATTAAAACTATCTATTATTTTTAATCCACCCAAATTTCAAATATATAAATTACTAATCTAGCAAGAGCTCCTAATAAGAGATCCTAAAAAAGAGAGGTCCTAGAAATGGACTTAAGGGAGAGAGAGAGCTCAATTTGCAAGAAAACCAAATGGGACCCTAAGATGATGGATTTGATAAGGGAACCACTTAGTGATATGTTGTAGTACTAACTTATTATAGGTTCAAGTATGCTACCTTTTTTTGTGTATGGATAGTACCTCTAAGATGAAGAATGAGTTCAAAATCTCTATGGTGAATGAATTTGGAATGAAAGATCTAGGTATTATAAAATATTTTCTAGGAATGGAGGTTTATAAAAGTAAGGATGAAAATTTTATTTGTCAAATGAGCATGTAAAGGATATGTTGAAGAAATTCAATATGATTCATTATGACGGGCATCATCTCCAAGTGCTCACGAGGTTGTGTTGTGTAGGGATAATTTGGTGCTAAAATATTTGATGAGACAACTTCAACAAAATTATTGTTGGGAGTTTTATGCTTCTAACCCATGTTGGAAACCAATAACACTAAGAGGGGGGTGGCGGGGGTGAATCAATGTTATACCGAAATAAAATATTTTAGCCTTAAAAAAACATTCATACACTAACCGTTATACTGGTATAAACAGAATTAAAAGAAGTAATGTAGCCAATAAGACAAACATATAAATGAGAATCATAAAACACATATTTTTACGTGGAAAACCTCAAAGAGGAAAAGCCACGGTGGGATTTGTGACCCACAATATCAATTCATTGGATATATGAAGAGATATTACAATATATGATCGGCCTACACTTGCAGGAATGCTTATAGCCTAGAGCACACTTCTCAATCACAATAGGAGCCTCACTGACTACATAACATACCAGACAACAATCTAGAGAATAGTGAACTACAAGGATAGCATCTTTTATGCTAGAATACAGTTCTAGTTTAAGCTTTGTCTTTTCCATTTAAAACCCTAAACCTCTGTACCGAAATAACCCTTACAATCAATTATGCACATACATAGTCTCTCAAAATGATTTCACATCTTATTACATTTTCATGTGCATTACATTACATTCCTATCATCATGTCAAAATGATCTAATCAATCTTCCCTATATACCTTATACAAATTAATGCCTTATGTCGGCTTACAACAATATATATACAATATCAGATTACATGTTAGCCATATAAAATAAATGAATAAACATTAAAACAAGTTGCTGATGCTGGATCTAAGATGTGTCGGCCTCCAATACCGATGACCTTTACTATACCATGTCAGCCTGCATTGTCAGTGACCAAATAAATCTTCTATCTTGTCAGTGCCAGTGTTGAGTCTATGAAGTGCCTGTCGATACACCATATGAAGCTGGAACCCAAAATCATGTTTCCATCAATAAAAACATAGTGAAACCTAACCAATAGAGTGTCAATTGCCAACAATCTCCCCTATTGGCATTGATGGCAACACTCATGTGAAAAATGATCATGGTTTCAACTGTTAGTTTCATCCTGCCCTATTCCCCCTACGATGAATATGTAAAGTGCTCCATTACTCCAAAATCTCTAGAAACTCTGTAACTCCCCCTAATGTATGCAACTCTTCATTCTTTTTCACATGTATACTACTCCCCCTTTGACATCAATGCCCCCCCCCAAAAATGTCAATGAATAAGTACTATACACTGAATACCTCCAAAAAAATGTCTTACCGAAGCTTGACCAATTTCAAGATTTCCGAATAAGCTTTCTCAAGTAACTCCACATAGGTATCCCAACCGGTTTTCAATATGTCAAAGATAGATACAAGTCCACTCAGTAAATATGCAAGTGATTCTTTCTCATTAACTTCTACTGGTGTGGGCTTTCCCAGCATATCCATGCATTCCTTCTTATGTACACAAAGTGAATCCAATCTTGGACTCACCAAGCCTCTAAGACTTCTGGGTCTCCAAATGATTTTATCTCTTTCCTTTTCAAGAGAAGAAATTTGGTTCTCCAAAGTCAAAATTTGTCCATAAATAGATGTTGTCAGTGAAATTAGTAACGTACCCTATATATAGTATTACATTATTTCAAATAATTTTCAATCAAAACTAGCTTTTCCTAAAATCTTTTTCTTCTATCTCTCAATCATCTGATCAAAAGCGGCTCTTTTAGCCCAAGTGAATTTTTCAAGTGCTTGTCGGTTAGAGATTTTTTGTAAGGATTGAAAGTCTTTTGATATGTTCTTAGTGGTTACCTTAAGCTTGTCGGAAGGGCTTGCTTCATTTTCAATATTACACTCTGGGACCAATCTATGCAAAAAAGTTATTGACTGATCTATAATCCCCTTGTCTATGGTTCCCTCCTTCATCAATTTCTGAGCAACCATCATCATTGGTTCTATGGGACTCATCTCTATGATGGTTTTCTTTTCAACTAGAGAACTGTCAATTGTCAACAAATGATGTGCCAGCAATTGGTTCCCTACTGGATTCCCCTATTTTCTCTAGTGATTTATCCTTTAATACCTCCTCACTTGCACTGGTGGCTTCACCACTTGGTGTAGTCTATGCAACTATTGGTTCCTATCTAGGAACAATATCCTCAACCTATATATTAGTATCTGGAGGAAAATTGTCCTCAATGTTAGTATCTTGTACAATGTTCTCAGTATTAACCGGTGTCTCTGTATTTGTCTATACATTTACCGGTGGCTCAATTTACACTATCTTGATATTATTCAAAATTGAGGGTGGAGTACCCATGATCCCTTTAGGTTTCCCTTCAATCGGTGTATCTACAGTCTTGGTTTTGGTCTCTGGTGAAGTAAAGAATCATCTGTGTTCTCCCAAAAATTTGATCCAAGCCTTCTATGTTTATTTTATTACCTCATTCATCCTTCCTAACATCAGGCTAGTTATTCTATGTTTTCTATTGAATACCTTCCTATCTACAGCCTCAATTATCTTTTCCATCTCATCTAGACTTATAGCAACACAGATAGCTAAAATTTCTTACATCTTAATGTGTTTGTCTTCTTACATTGCAAATAACCTTCTAGTATCTAACATGTTATATAACTCTATTGGTATTTGATTTTCTATCTCTATTAATGCTTTCTTATAGATATCCAAATACAATAGAATTGCTTCCTCTACCTCTCTTTGTTCATCAAATTCTAATGTATCATAATAAGACTTAACATTTTTCAGCATCCCATCCTTAGTAATTTCATCAAAAATTTCAGCACAAGTCATAGGTGGTATAATAGTCACATTACTAGTCTCTAGTGCCAAATTAATGTCACTCTTCTTGCTCCTTCTAGTAGTACCAGATGCAGTTGTTGATGTGGCCTTAGGTGCCTTGTTTTGTGTTGGTAACTTGATGGTGACCTTCCTAACTGGTTGTTTATTTGCTTCCACTTTCGGTTCTTTCGGTTTCTTCCTCACAACCCTTTTGAAAGATAATGGTGTGTTATCTTCAGACTCATAATCTGCAGTCATAGGTTCAATGTGAACTACTAGATCCTTCCTCTTTCTTCCTTTCTCTGGGACAACATAAATGAGTGCCTTAATGTCCTTTGAAACCTCTTGTACAAACTTACTTTCCTTTCCTTCTTGTTTTTCCCTTTTCTTTCGATTGAACTCAGTTTGAACCTCAAGAGTCTTCTACTAAGCAGTTCCATAGGGCTTCTCTGCCTCATCTATTTCTGCATCTAGTAGAATTTTTGCATATGCATCAAGAATTAATGCATCTACCTCATAGCCCATTTCTTCTATCAAAGTCCTCTGGGGATTGATTGTCTCCATGAGGCTCTCATCTTTCTTAACCATGAAACATATGTCAGTAGAGTATTTCTCTACTATATTCTCAGGTACTCTTATTCTAGACCTCATATATTTTTGAAAAACTTTAAAGTAACCCCATACCTTATCATCTCTCAGACTTCCCAATGTAACAATTGATTGATTTAGTTGTCTTCCTACCGGGATGTCAAAACCCCATTGCTTCATACCAGAATCAAGAGTATCATTTAAAAAGTATAGCATTAAGTAGACTAATAGGTTTCTATATCGGAAGGTGCCCTTCTTCTCACCTTTAATTTTCCCTAAGTTGATCAATATTTCTTCAAGCATCCAACCACAAAGATCTAACCTGATATTATCCCTCATCATCCTATATGCAACCAAAATACATGAACTAGAAACTAAATTCAATCAATTAGACCGAGTTACCTTATAACCTATAACCATGCTACCGAACTTGATGTCGGTGTCGGTGATAGTGCTAACCTTCATCGATCTCTTGTCTTATGTGGCACCGGTGATCTTCCTCACAAAGTCGTTAGATACTTTCTTATCCGAATGTTGCCATGTTGATGACAAGCTAGTTATTGCCTAGATGGCTTCCTTAGTAATTTTATAGGGTCTATCTAGCCATATGAATTCCCCATGTACTCTGCTTAGTACATATCTGACTATTTCATCCTTGAACTCTGGAATATCCAGAATATCTATGAACCCTAGATTTTCGATGTATTATATGTTGGTTTGATCTTACTAGATTCTCCCATGAGTTCATTTATATACACCCTTTTCATCTCAGGAGTTCCTAAGTACTCTATATGACAATGGATGTATTCCCTAACATCCTCTACAAATACCACTCCTTCCAAAATGCAAGAAAATGCTCCACCCGAATCTTCCTTGGTAGCCACATGTGGATACTACTTGAAAATTGGCCTGGGGCAGTCCTTAACCTCTACTATAGTTGGATTTTCAATGAAAATAGGAATAGAAGATGATCTTGCTTCCATGATTCAAGAAAAATACCTCTAGATCGCTCTCGGTGAAAAATTTAAACAATCCTTCCAGACACCAGTGTGATCACTCAAGAAGAAATATGATTGCCTCTAAATAGCCTTTGATTGCACTAAGTTTCTTTGAATCACTTTGAAATCCCTCTGAATACTAGGTGAATAATAATGAAGTGTATTCAACCTTTTATCCATTGAGAGAAAACCCTAATCTTCCATTGACATAAATGTCTTCCAATGAAAGATACTGGATCTCACTCTGAACATATCAATGCCAAATAATCCTTTCTAACATCTAGAACATCTTCTAGAATCTCCTCTAGGGGCATATGCATCATCTTCCATGAAATGAGTTCACCACCGGTGTAGGAGCAACCTCTTCTATCTGATAGGTAACCAGGACATTCCCATCTAATGATTTCTCTTCATTCTTCCTCACCCATCTCTGAGTATGATCTTGTCAGATTTCATTAACCTTCTCTTTTCCTTTTTCATTTGATCCTCCATTGCTAATCGGTGGATTTCTACTTCTATAGAACTTAGCAATATGTCCAACTTCATTTCATGCATAACATGTAACATTGTTCTTTTGAATTGCCTTGCTAAAACTGATGAAATTAATTGACCTGCATTGATTAGCCATATGTCTAAATTTTCCACAAGCATAGCATTTTACATTCATTTTGCATTCTTCTATCTTATGACCAATTTTATTGCATTTAGAACATTTACCAAGAGTAGAATCAGGATTCCAATTTCCTCTATTTCTACATTGCCTAGCAATGTGTCCAAATCTATTGCAAACAAAACATCTACCATTGAATTTATAAGAATTGAATTTCCTTGCCAGTGCCTTATGTTTATGATCTTCATTAGCAATATCAAAACTTTGTCCTTACTCAAATCCAAGTCCATTGGAATCTCCAATCTACCTCTATCTCTTTAGTAAATCATCAAGTTGTGCTGAGATGATCTTGATTTTTTCTTTGTACTCACTTGCAATGGCTAAATCATCTCTTAGTATTATCTGATGAATACTAAAAGGGGGGGGGGGGTTGAATTAGTATGCCAAAAATATTTGTAATTAAACACTTTGCAAGACTGACAGCAAACTAGTAAAATGATTTTGTAGACAAACTGATTAACAAACATGCAAACCAAATAGCTAATAATGCATTCACCCACATAAGCACAAACACCATAACACAAGAGATTTTGACATCGAAACACAAATGGGAAAAACCATGGTGAGATGGAACTCACAAGTAACTATTTGCAAAATAGAAACCAGACTAGTTAAGGTCAGACCGGTTAAGGTCTTACAACATTCTTTACCAGAATAGATCCTGTTAGGAATCTTAATCTCTATTAGGAGATAAGTCCAATTAAAGACTACCTTGCTAGAGGATTTTAGATCCACAAATGTGAACCACCTTCTTAGAGGATTTACAAGAGGCTTTTGGGCCTACCCGGTTAAGGGCTACAGACTTGTCAAAGATGTGAGTAATCAACAAGTGAGTGATCTAGCAAATAGCACAGATTGCTTGGTTAGATCCTTGATAACTCGATCTTAATGCATTACAACATTACTTCAGTCTTCTACACATTCATACTCTCTCTAACTCTTTAGCTACCTTGAACCCTAGTAGCAACATCAACCTCAACAACAACAACCTTAGAACCCTAGACATGATGTCCTTATAAAGGAATCTGATTTCATGTCGATCCAATAGGATTACAATACAATTTCCTAGGTTCAATGCATCTGGACATAGCTGGTAACATGACACAAAAAGCACCGCCAGAGAGTTGGCATCGTCAAACGATCGGTGGATGGTAACTCATCATAGAGTATTACCAGTTCATACAAAATACCGGTTGCCGGTTTGTCAAAATGAAGATTGGTAAAAATGTGTTATGCCACTTTAATCCCTTGTACCACTTGGTATCCACAAACCTCTTGGGGTTGACATGCCGCTTCAAACCAGTAAACACATTCTACAAAACATCAATAGTCTAAAGACTATAATACAACATGCTGGTTGGAACAAATACTGGTTGTGCTCTAACTCACACATATAAAGAGGATCTTAATGCAAGTGTGTGTCCATCAATGACAATCACAACATGAACATCAAAAATGCCAACAATCTCCCCCTTTGGCATTGATGGCAACACTTAGGAAAATAAAATTTTGACATCTAAGTGTTTTACAACAAAAACATGCCATTAGCAAAATTGCCCCCCCTAAGCATATACACTATCCCTTTAACAATATGATGTATAACAATTTTGCATATAGAGCATAAACATTGAGATAACAAAGCATATATGAAAGCATATAGCAAAATTTTAAATCTAGATACTTCTCCCCTATACTTCTCCAAAATAGATAGAGTACTTCTCCCCCTTTGCCAACAATGACAAAGTACCGCTGAACAACCCTGTTTCCTTTTGATATTAAAATAATAAAATTTTATGACAACAAGGAATAATACTTTTCAAAAATAGATTTATAGTCCTGCAAGAATTGTTTCATCGATAGAGACTAGGACTCAAGTAGGGAGGTGGCTACTTCTTTCTCTGTTTGCATCTGGGAGACTTGTTCTTCCATGAAATCAACTGTGCTCATCTCCTATGTAACTATCAAGGAATCCAAGTTCAGATAACACATCTGAAGAATTTGCAGATGTGGGAGTAGAACCAGTTGTAGCTCCTACAAATCTCTAGACTGTGTACTGATCTCTTACTCCATTTTGGCTGAGTGGATGTGAAACCGGTGAATGGTTTTCCCATAAGTTGCAAAGGAATCATAAGGTGTCTTGAATGTGCTCATGTAGGATGGTAAGTCTATTTGAAGCTTTTTCTTCTAAGCTAGCACATCATCATAGAACAGATGGGGTTGATAGATTTTTCTAAGTAGCAAATTCCCCTCATCTAGAGCATCCCTTATATCCTTTTGTTCTTTCTTTAGTTCAGTTTGGAGCTCATTCAACTTCTTCACTAGAGCTATATTAGGAGATTTTTGATGCTCCTTCTTGACATTAGCCTCTGCTACCTCTTCAAGGCTCTGCACCTGATCATCTACTACTATGCATAGGAGCTTAAGTCTAGCTAGTGATGAATCACTATTTGGAAGATTTGTACCTGGTATCAAACCAGTAAGCATATCCACAGCTACTTGGATTACATCCTGCTCCTTCTTCCATCAAATTATTTCAAGGTGCTCTTGAGCTACCTTGATGCTCTCCATTAGCTCTGTTTCACTTGCAAACTGGAGATCTATAGGACTAGTGAGATCAGCTGGTTTAGCTTGACTCTCGGTTACCTTTGGAGTCTCCATCCGGGTGCTCTTCACCACTTCTCCTATCTTGTCCTCTTCTGCTTTCTTCTTCTCTACTTCTCTCCTCTTCTCTGCTTCCTTTTCCTCCTCAACCTTTTTCTTTTCTGCTTCCTTTTTCTTCTCCTGTTCCTTATCTTCTTCTTCCTTCTTTTTCCTCTCTACTTCCTTCTTCTTCTTCTCCTCTTCATCTTTCTTCTTTTTCTCCTCTTCATCATTTTTCTTCTTTTCTTCTTCTTCCTTCTTCTTCTTCTCCTCTTCATCTTTCTTCTTTTTCTCCTCTTCATCCTTTTTCTTCTTTTCTTCTTCTTCCTTCTTCTTCTTCTCCTCTTCATCTTTCTTCTTTTTCTCCTCTTCATCCTTTTTCCGCTTCTCTTCTTCTTCCTTTTTTCACTTCTCTTCTTCATCCTTCTTCCTCTACTCGACCTCTTCCTTCACTGCTTCTTGTCTGTCCTCGGCTTTCTTCTCCTATTCAGCCTAATGCTCTTGTCTTGTTGCCTCAGATGGTATCTCCTGGGTAACATCCTCAGCATCCAAAGCATCGACATCAATGGTGTCAATTGGTTCAATAACTGGATTTCCTTCATCATCAAATACTTCATCCGGTTTGGACATAACTGGTTCTTCTTCAGCTTGTCAATTGGCTATACATGCTTTATGAGTCTGGACAATGGTTATCATATGCTAATGAGTGTTCTTTTTGACATCATCAACTCTTCCTTCTAACAGCTAGAGTCTTCTTCTTCTAGTGAAGAAGAGTCCTTTATTTTGGTCAATAACATCAAATAATTCAGAATTTGACAGGTCGGGAAAGTACTGAGTAAAAAATTTCTCCTTAATTTCTTGTTCCTTTTCTATGGAAATGCGCCATTTATTATCTAATGCCTTATACAAATAATCTGGTGTCTAAGATTTAATCTCTGATGGTGACCGGTGATTTGTACACAAATAAACAATAATCTCCTATCGCACTTCTTTCTCCTCATCACTAAAATCATCATAGTAGTCTACTAAATCATGTAGTAATTTTCTCCTAATATTCTTTATTGTTCTTTGACAATGTGTCAAAGGTTTATATGAGGAGATATCAATATTTACCAGTCCAGATGATGCTAGTTCATTCTTTATTTTCTTTCTTGTCTGTCTCGCCTTCTTTGGCTGCTCCTCAGATATAGTCTCTTCAGAGTCTGGTGTATTGCTCTTTGTCTTCCTTTTCCTCTCAAAGACTTTAGCCGGTGCTACTTCCGGTTTCTTTTTGGTTGGTGACTGCTTGGTCACTTTTGGAGTTGTAGTAGTAACCAGTGTTGATGCTACAGGCACTGCCTTTGCCTTCTTTACTGCAGGTTCTTTTCCTTTCTTTGTAGTGGGTTCCTCGACCAGTGTAACCCTTTCTAGATAGGTTCTAGTCCTCTTTTCCTTAGGATCAAGAGGTGAGGCAATAAGGGTAGAGGCATGCCCTTCCAGCATATCATACATCACCTCATAGCCCATTGGCTCCACTTCTTCCATTCTAGGCTCAACATCCTCCATTATGCATTTGTCCACTTGAATGGTGAAAAAGATGTCATCTTCATATTTCTTGATGATATCACCTGAGATCCTCATCATTTGGCTCATTTTTTGTCTAAACTCATCAAAATACTTGTTCAGAACATCAGGGTAACCGGTTCCAATTGCTTGAATGTTCTCCTTGATTTGCTTGGTTACTTGTTGGTTAGGAGACCACTGGACATCTCCTACTCCTGGAAAGTATCCTTGAAAGTAAAAGAACAACCTGACCAGTAGTTGTCTGAACTTAAACCTTTGTGCATTATCTTATTTGATCAACTTCAGATTTGACAAGTGTTGCCTCTGCATACCGATGCACTGGTCAAATGATGCATCCTCCTTAATCATCCGGTAAGCGACATTTACTGCTACAGCAGATATGGAGTTAATTCTACTGTCAGAGAATTTTTGGTAGCCTATCACCATGCAGGCATACTTAACCAAATCATCCTTGATGGAGTTGATTGTCATGCCTCATGAGTCACTCACTGAACTGGTGAGCCTTGTCATTTTAGTTTTTCTTATTGTCCTTAGAGCTGTCACTTCCCCTGTGTTGCAGAAACTAGTGACTACATGAATTGCCTATAGCGTGATATCATGTGTCCTCTCCAAGTATATCTTGTCACCCTGGACTCTGCTCAAAATAATCCTTATGTGATCTTCTATAAAATATTCCAAGAAGTAGACAACATTGTGGAGTTTCTTCTTCTCTAAGATATTATACTCTGGTTTGATTTTCTTATCCTTGCCACAAAACAAACCTAACTAGGAGTGGATAGCTAGAGACCCTAGGTCTTCAATCTTGCTATCTATGTAGTCAAAAATTCCATCTTCTACTATCACACCAGTTGGAACTTGTGATAGAGCATTATACTTGGACTTTCATTGAATAAAACTTTTAGACTCAATGGATGCACTAGAACTAGTATGAGATGCGGAAGCCATGATAGAAACTTTAAGAACTTCAAGAAATACCTCTTTAAAACACGTGAATTTAGGGCTTTCCAATTCTCCTTCACTCCACACACCGTCGGTTGTTGAATCACTACTTTGTGTTCACCACTTGATCGTTTGCAATTTGAATTTGATTCTCCTTCGTAGTTTGTCAATTTCTCAAGATATCAGCTCAAATCACCTTTTCATCACTTTTCTTTTTGAAAAACTTTTCTTCGCTTGAAAATAGATAGTGAGAAATGATTTGAAAAATGCCTTTAAACATATCTCTCACCTATTGCCATTAATGCTCCTCTATTAGGGCGTAAACCCTAATTTGCCTTTTTTCCATTTTCGGTCTTCTGCCAAGCAATAGGTAACACATATCAGTTAAGGTCTTTTACCAGTGTAAATTGGGGGTTCGAAACATTTTGTTGTTTTCTCCCCCTAAGCTTTTCTGAAGCTTAGTTTGCTAGTTCCGTGATTTCCACACTAGGTGCAAAAAGCAGTTCCTCTTGTAACACCATTGGTTTCTTCTTCCAATTTTTGTTCATATCTGCTTGAATAGTGTCAACATCAATGTCTCCTTCTGGAGTGACTAGTATATCATCAGATATGTCCTTTCTTGATCTACAGAATCTGGCAATGTGACTTGGTTTGTTGCAGTGATAGCAAACCAATCCAGGTTCTCTCCAAGGTCCATTGTTCATGTTTCCATTCTTCCTTCTGCATGTTGTAGCAGTGTGACCATGACCATGACAGATCATACAATTTTCTCTCCATCTGGTTGCCACTTGATAGCCACCACTTCTTGGCTGATTATTGAAGACATTAAACTGATTGTGATTCCGATTCACAAAAGGTTCAGGACCAGCTCCTTAGGTCCTCTGAGGATATCTTCCAATGTCATTCATGATAGACTTGCATTCAAATGCTCTATGCCCATACTTGTTGCATGCATAATAGTTACCATTGAATCTATAGGATCTAGGCTTATCATTTAGGAAATAAGGAAAATTGTTGTAAGCCTAACTCCTACACACATTTGCAGTATCTCCTTCTTTAAGACAATTAAAGCAAATAGGTTTAAACTTTTTCTTACCTTTATCCTTTGATGTCGGTTGTTTCTTTGATGCTCCAGCATTTATACCAGAGGTCTCACCTTCCTCATGACCGGAATAACCATGTCCATTGGTATTCTTGACCGATTTGGCAGATTCAAGCTTTTGCTCAAGCTTAACAATACTCTTGTTGAACTTAGCAAGTATTTCCTTTGACTCGGAGAGTTTTTTGGAAATATCAGCATTTGCTTCCATCAGGTTTTCATTCTCAAAGATGGAACTGTTCAGTTCACCTTGCATGTCATCCTTTTCCACTTTGCTAGCATGGAGTTGAGAAGTTAGGGCACTGATCTCTTGTTTCAGCTTAGAGATCTCATGATCTCTTTCTTTCAGTAGATCTTTAGCTTTCCTCTGGTTCTCAAGCTCTTAACACATTCAAATAGTTAGTCCTTCCAACTCCTTTCTTAGGTTGGAGTTTGATTCATTTAGCTTATTTACTTCTGCAATTAGGGCTTCCATGTCTACTTCATCTGAAGAACTATTTTCAGATAGCTCCATCAGCTTTTGAGCATGTTCTCTCCTTTTTGCCTGAGAAACCTTATATTTAACCATAAGTTCATCATAGGCTTGCTTAGACTGAGTGAGCCAATGAGTAAGTTCTCTCAATGTGTATTCCCCCATATCTCTTTCCAAGTGGTTAAACTTATAGAAATGTATGCTCTGATACCAATTGATGAATACTAAGAGGGGGGGTGAATTAGTATGCCAAAAATATTTGCACTTAAACACTTTGCAAGACTGATAGTAATCCAGTAAAATGATTTAGTAGACAAACCAGTTAACAAACATGCAAACCAAATAGCTAATAATACATTCACCCACAAAAGCACAAACACCATAACACAAGATTTTGACGTGGAAACCCAAATGGGAAAAACCATGGTGAGATGGAACTCACAAGTAACTATCTGTAGAATAGAAACCAGACCAGTTAAGGTCTTACAATGTTCTTTACCATAACAAATCTTGTTAGGAATCTCAATCTCTGTTAGGAGATAAGTCTGATTAAAGACTACCTTGCTAGAGGATTTTAGATCCACAGATGTGAACCACCTTCTTAGAGGATTTACAAGAGGCTTTTGGGCCAACCCAGTTAAGGGCTACAGACTTGTCGAAGATGTGAGTAATCAACAAGTGAGTGATCTAGCAAATAGCATAGATTGCTTGGTTAGATCCTTGATAGCTCGATCTTAATGCATTACAGCATTACTTCAGTCTTCTACACATTCATACTCTCTCTAACTCTTTAGCTACCTTGAACCCTAGTAACAACATCAATCTCAACAACAACAACCTTAGAACCCTAGACATGATGTCCTTATAAAGGAATCTAATTTCGTGTCGGTCCAACAAGATTACAATGCAATTTTCTAGGTTCAATGCATCTAGACATATCTGGTAACACGACACAAAAAGCACTACCAGAGAGTCGGCACTGTCAAACGATCGGTGGATGGTAACTCATCAAAAAATGTCAGTTGGGAACTCATCACAGAGTATTACCGGTTCATAAAAAATACCGATTGCCAGTTTGTCAAAATGAAGACTGGTAAAAATGTGTTATGCCGCTTTAATCCCTCATACCGCTTGGTATCCATGAACTGCTTGGGGTCGACATGCCGCTTCAAACTGGTAAACACATTCTGCAAAACATCAATAGACTAAAGACTATAATACAACATGCTAGTTGGAACAGATACCGGTTGTGCTCTAACTCACACATATAAAGAGGATCTTAATGCAAGTGTGTGTCCATCAATGACAATCGCAACATGAACATCAAAAATGCCAACATTATCATTTGTCTCTTAAGATCTTGCTTATTGTTTTGGGATTGTACCAAATTAGTTCTCAACATATCATTTTCATGAACCAACCTACTACATTCTTTAAATTTCTTCTATAGGGATACAACAAGATTATCTTCCTTTTTCTTTATGTCCTCAATCTCCTTAGACATCCTCATAGTTATAGCCTACATTTCATTTTTCATAACCATGTTCTCCTGACTCAATTTCTAACATTTTTCCTTAAGTGCATTTTTCTCTTCATCATCTTGATTTTGCAAAAGTTCCTTCCTCCTAGTTTGAACAGATGATAGCCTCTCTTGGAGGACAAGAATAAATTATTTAGCAAAATTCAACTCATCTTGTAGCTTTAAGTTCTTCAATCTTTCAGCATCATAATCTTCAAGTACCATCTCAAGCTGCTTCTCCAAAGCCATATTCAATGATTTTGGTTTTAGGATCTCCGTCAAGCTATTAAACTTCCTCTGAGGAACAAGTCTCTGATACCAATTGTTGGAAACCAATAACACTGAGAGGGGGGTGAGTTAATTTTATACTAGAATAAAAGATTTTAGCCTTAACAAAACATTGATACACCAATCGGTATACCGGTATAAATAGAATTGAAAGAAGTAATACAACCAATAAGCCAAACATATAAATGAGAATCATAACACATAGATTTATACATGGAAAACCTCAAAGAGGAAAAACCATGGTGGGATTTGTGACCCACAATATCAATTCACTGGCCATATGAAGAGATGTTACAATATATGATGGACCTACACTTGCAAGAAGGCTTACAGGCTAGAGAACACTACTCAATCACAATAGGAACCTCACTGACTACATAACATACAAGACAACAATTCAAAGAATAGTGAACTGCAAGGATAGCATCTTTTATGCTAGAATATAATTCTAGTTTAAGCTCTATTTGTTTTGGTTAAAACCCTAAACCTTTGTACTAGAATAACCCTTACAATAAATTACCCACATACATAGTCTCTTAGAATGATTTTGCATCATATTACATTTTCATGTCCATTACATTACATTCCTATCATCATGTCAAAATTATCTAATCAATCTTCCCTATATACCCTATACAAATTTATGCCTTATGTCGACTTACAAAGATATATACAATATCAAATTACATGTCAGCCATATAACATAAATGAATAAACATTAAAACAAGTTGCTGATGCCGGATCCAAGATGTGTCGGCCTCCAATACTAATAACCTTTACTATACCATGTTAGCCTGCATTTTCGGTGACCAAAGAAATCTTCTATCCTACCAGTGTAGAGTCTGTGAAGTGCTTGTTGGTATACCATATGAAGCCGGAACCCAAAATCATGTTGCCATCAATGACAACATAGTGAAACCTAACCAATAGAGTGTCAATTGCCAAAAACCCACACAAAATCTAATACATTACTTAAAATCTAGTGTGTTTGCAAGATATGTGATAAGGACAATAAAGAAACCTTTTATGTAGGAGGGATTGTGAATGAAGGAAAATGATCAATTAACTATGTGGCACCAAGACTGGTTTTACTGAACATAAATGTGGTTTCTGTTGATACCAACAATGTTTGTTTGAAATTTTTTGTGGTAAGAAGACACAAAAAAGACACAATGTCTAAAGGTTTTTTTTTTAAAAATGATCATAATGTGTATGTTCTATAGGCCAAATGAGCCCAAATTTCCATGGGTCAAGCACAATCAAAAACACATCAAACACTTGCTTATCCTAAGGACATTATTCTGATGGCAGTAACCTCATCCCATAACCTGGAATATCTATAGACTCAAGTGTAGGGACACCTTGAGGGGTGTATTCAAAAATTTTGCCTTTTTCATGAGCGGGCAGCTAGGAGAAGGATGATCATACCATCTTCTCCTTGGAAAGCTACAAGTAGCTTATATTAAGCTGAGGATTTTTGTCTCATCCCATGGGAGATTTATGGTGAGTATCTGATGCAAAGTGGGCAACAAGAAGGTAAAAGGACCCAATTCACCCTTCTAAGCCTAGACAAGGCTTATTTCAACCCACAACTAGGGTTCTTCACACACACACCAATATACTCAATCAACTAAAACACTTCCTTAGGAGGGTTTGGTCTATTTGAAAACTAAGGTCACTCATCCTATTCCTTTCATCCAATTTTGAAGACTTCCTACTACATTTAGGTCAAGGAACCCCGAATTAGGCCTAATCCTTGTAGCCCTATTTGACCGGTATTTCTCAAATAATCCAAATTTTCCTTAAAAAACCCTAGGAAAAAATTACATTTAAGAGTACCCTTTTGGGGATTACATCCAATTACAAAAGATAGAGTTATAACCTTGCTCCAACACCCCTAAGCAACCTAATAGGCCTAATTAGGCCTATTTTCCAAAGAAACTACTTAAGAATGGGGTTGCAGAATCTAACTCACTCCTTGGGAATTTTCATTAGGTTTTGAATGAGCCAAATCCACCATTAAACTGGTTCCCAAAAACTCCCTAGGTGACTATTTTCTCATTCCTCCTTATGACTAGGCTAAACACATGGTTTTATTTAACCTAGGGTTTGGTGGAAGCCACACCAAAATTCATTGCTAGATTCTACCCTTTTGTAACCATAATATACACACCATCAACCTACATTTCCCAAAGGGCCATTGAATTCCTCAGTAGGATGTGCAAGTTAGGGTCATGCTTTTGATGAAACCCTATGAACCGGGTCTTTGAGTGACAGTTTTTGGTAAACTGCCCACCACTTTCTCCAGACTCCACCAATTAGAGTCAAACAACTTGAATTTAAACCTAATTTCAAACCACAATCCAAAAAATTCAAATTTTCATGCCAACCAAACCTCTGTCAGATCGTACAATATGGAAAACCAGTGAAAAATGGGCAAAATCTGAGTTTTTTGTGTATTCAAACCACCAACTTCATACATTCATCATCCAGCCCACTCATAAATGATCTCAAAGGCACAAATAGGCCTTCCCCTAATGGATACAACTGATTTCCACCTAGTTATGACCATTGGAACTTCTTTACCAATCAGTGGGTAAATGTTGCTTAGCAACTTTTGCAACTTTTTACAACTTTTGACAACTTTTCAAATTTGGCATTCCAAAGTCCCTAGTGGACTTGTAGACCAACGCTAGGCCTAAAATAACTTAGGAAAACCTAACAACATACCTCCTACCCTACATGAACCCATGGTCATAGTCAGTTTCTAGGTTTATAAATGACCTAGAGCCAATTGACCTTACAAAAGGTTCTTTATTACATTCATAGGATAAAAAGATCCAATCTAATCCCAAAAACCATCCTATGGTGTAGAACTACCTACCAACACACAAACAATAAACAAAATCCAAAACCAAGAGGTTCCTTGCACCAGTATCTTGGGGGGAAAACCAACTATCTCCTTGCACTGAACCTATCATGATGTTTGGTCAAAAAAGGGTGGGTCACTAATTTAAAGGTACCTAGTCATGGTTTGGGGCATCTGGTGGCTATATATGCAACATTTTTCTCATGTTAAATGAGGTCTCCTATTCTGTAGAGGTTACGCTCTTCAGGTTTTATCACACCAAATGGCACTAGAGGAGATAGATGTTGGTATAACACATCGATACCGGGTGACAAGGGACTTTCATCCAAAACCATAATATTTTGTATATCAGACCAAAACAAAATACAACTTGGTTCGTTCCCTCTCACAAGATGGGAGGCGGACCCTCTAAAGATAATAACAATTTCTCTTACACCAAAATCCAATGGAATGCAAGGGGAGAGGATAATTTTGTTATCACCTTGGGTTCTAAATTAAACACAATGTGCCAAAGGAACAAGACACCCCAAGAAAGTTAATTACCCTCAACAAACAAAGAAATATCAATGAAATCGTGTGAGCCTAATTAGACTAGGAATTTGAAATACAAAGACACACATTATTTCAAATTATAACAAGATTATTTTTTATTAAAATGAGATTATTTTGAATCCAACCATTTCCAATTTTAGTAGAGCATCATAGACTAATTTAAGTATAGAATCATAGACTAATTTCACATTTAATTAATTTTAATTCATTTCTTTAAAATGTCTCATAATTTAAAAAAGCACAAAACATACTTAACAATGTCTAATAAAAAAATATAATCTAGAAATATTTAAGATAGAATTATTTTAAAAATTATTTTTAATTAAATTAAATTTAGTTAAAATAATTTTTCATAAAATTATTACATAAAAAATATTTAACTTTAGAATCAAATAAACACAATTTTTGATACGTAATACATGTAAAATTAATTAGAAATTAAGTAAAGATACATACATGCATGATATATTTGCATTCTCAATTCTTGATATCTTTGTTTTGTCTTTGTTGAATACTTCTTTGAAGTCTTATTTTGCCTTGTCTTCTTGTTCCCCATGCCTTTCAGATAACCTTCAAATATCTTCAAATGACTTCAATTTGTTGCCCACAAAAAGACCTTCAAATTGTCACCCTTAAAATAACCTTCAAATTATCACCCTTAAAATAACCTTTAAATGTCTTCTTCCACTACAAAATGCGAAATACTTTGATAATTTATTGTTGAAAAAAGGAAATAAATCATTTCTATTTATATGAGATTCATAATTGTATAAAAATAAAAAAATTGTTTCATCCTCGATTCATACGAATGTTGACCATCAAAAAAACCATGTTCATACGAACAAGTTAGTTACGTCATTATTTGTGCAAGTGGTGTTCGAGAAAATAGGGGTTTGAGCAAACTACCTAGGGTTCGAGTGAACCCCCTGATACAAACCCCTATTCGTGCGAACCCACTTCCTAGACATCTCTCTCCCAAATTCTTCATATTTCTTTAAATTTTTGGCCTTGAAACCTCTAGTTCAAGGCTCAAATGAAATAATCTTGACAACCCAAAATTATAGGATTGTAATGCTCAAAGAAAGCTTTCCAACAACTATAATTTTATTTGAGTTTATTATGATCTTGCTTTTTAAATTTTACTAAATATAGGTTTTTCACTGAAGATGAACTTCTATGTTCAACACATTGGAAAAAATAGTAAACTAATTCAAAAAAAGTCTGAAAAATATCTATACCTTAGGTATTGATATTTTCTTTCTAACAAAAAAAATTTGAAATTTTGATATATATAGAATAAGTTATGTGTACAAATGTACACCTATGTCTAAAATATAATTACTCAGACTTCAAAACTTAATAAAATGAAAAATATTCAACATATCACTATCAAACCAACTCCATGCCCTGGATATTGATGTTACAAACAAAAATTTGATAGAATTTAATTTTTATCATTTATAGAAAAAAATTATGCATTTTGGGAGGCACATCACTCTTAAAAAATGTTGTTTGCTATTAAAAACTACTTTTCGAGGGGGATGACAAAATAAAAACAATTTTTTTCAAAAAAATTTGAAAAAAATATATTTAGAATCTATAAACAAGATGTTACAAATCATTAATTTACATCATCTTCAAATTCTTAATGGTTTAAAAGTTATAGGTGTCGGAAAGTGAATATTATTTTAAAAATGTTTATCTCAGTGTCAAAGGTGGCAAAAAAGTGGGAACCAATATCGTGAGTTCACTGTTGCACCATGGTTTGATCCACTTCTCATTCCTTTCCACCATGAGAAGTCTTAGTGAAGACCTATTTTAAACTGTGTTTCATTATCTCCTTGGCCGACTTGAAAATTTTATTTCAGAGATCAATTTAAATGAAGAATGATAGTAATGAGGAATGCATAGAAGAAAGTGGATTAAAAGTAAGATCTATCTCCTATTGTTTTGTTTGAATCTATGTATGGTTGTAGATGAGCAGTGTGGTTGTGTGATGATTTTGTTTGGTACAGATGGTGGTGAGCCTAAGTTTTATTCTAGCATTCCAATTGTGTGGTAGTTGTACATTAGTGGTGGATTGTTTTCTTCTTCTTCTTCTAGGCAATGATCTCTCTTTCTTTTTTTGGTGGTTTTAGTTCGGCAGTGAGCCCATCTGTAGTGAGAATTATGGCAGTGAGCCATAGCTTTTTTCATATTGAGAACTAGAATTCTCTATAGTTTTTCCCTTCTTGGGTTTTCCATGTCATATCTAGTGTTTCATGTGTGTGCTCTCTCATATTTATATATGTTTAGGGTTAAGTAATCTCAATTTAATTTTCCAGATCTATTTCTATGAGATAAGTAAAACATTTTAGTTGACAACTGATTCATCCTTATTTGTGTGGGATATTCAACAATTGGTATAAGAGCCTTGGTTCCTATAAAGTGATACTAACCACTCAAGGATTTCCAATTGCACATAAATTGACTATTCCTACTTTTGAAGGATCCACCTATAGTTTATGAAGAGTCTAGATGAGAAGAACTTTGATATCTCTGAGTTACAAGACTTGGAAAGCTATGGAGACTAAGTATGTGAAGCTAGAAAATGAACCTACTACCCAAGATGAGATTGAAGCCTATGAAGAAAATGAGTGAGAAAGGTGAAGGTGAAGATATAATAAGCTACTTTCTAAAAGTTGATAGTACAGTAAATGAGATAAGAAATCTCGGTGGCACTTTGGATGACAAGGATGTGATTGAAAATATTATGAGGACTTTATCAAAATGCAATAGTGATAAGATTTCAGCTATTGAGGAAATTTATAATCTGTCAAAGTTCACCAAAGAATAGTTGTATGGAACCTTAACAACATTTGAGATAAGGAAGTTTGTTAAAGACAAAGCAAAAAATAAGACAACATTTAAACCATCAAAGACTGTGGATGAAGATTCAAATGGTGAGAGCCTGGATGAAATGGAAGAGAACTTTGTAAGGAAGCTAAAGAGAGGAATTGGAAAGTATAAAGGTATGGTACCTCTTTAAAGTTTTAAGTTGGTCATTATTTATCTAGATGTCTAGAGAGAGGAACAAAATAAAAGTTTAAAGAAAAAAAAGAAATTTCAATAAGAAAGGCTACTATGTGAAAGATGATACGGGTATTTCAGATTATGAGTCTAATTATGAGTATGGTGACTATTTATTCTTGGTTGAAAAAGATGGGTCCCTAAACCTAGTAATAATATTAATATTGTAAATATTGTTGCTTCAATATTACATGCTAGGAGAGATAAAAATGAATAATTGATTGATAGTGGATGTTCAAACTGATGAGCACACAATCCGAAGAACATAAAAACTCAACAAAAGAGACACACAAAATATATATGCTATTATTATCTGAAAACTATTTTCAATACGTGCAATTATAAATAAGAGGAATCAATCCTCATGAGCTGCAATACAACATCTTATAGAGTTTTCTGGAAAACCCTTACAATGAAATTTTCCAACCCAGAACTAAACTCCCAAAAACTCACTTACAACAACTAACACATAAGTTTCCTTCAATAAGTCCTAAATAGCCTTCCACCATTTTGAAGATGAAATTACAATTTAGAATTACCAATTGGCAAACAAATGCAAAAACATGAAATTGGAAATATAAAAATACAGCCAGATTCAAAAACTGAAACTTTCAAAAATTGTCCAACTTCTGGTAGCCATAACTTTTGATCTGGGAATCAGATTGACACACCATTTGATCTGTCAAAAATCTCTCTAAGAAAAGAATGTGCTAAGAATTAGCTTTGTCAATTTTCGCCATTTTTAGGGTCATTTGAAATTGTTGAATGCCTCAAATCTAACTCAAAAGAATGTTGTTCGATTTTATGGGAAACTGAAACTTGAATAAATTTCAAACCGATAATTATTTTAACTTAATTATTTTACCAATGTTCTTATTTCTCCATTCTCAAGCTTCCCAAAAAATTTAGGCTCCAATCCGCCTTTAAATAAAAAATTTCTATTTTTGTTAGTCTATAGGAAAAAGTAGCTTGACAATTTTGAAAGTTGGAATCTCTTATTCGTCCAAATGGGTATCTAGAAATACAAAAAAAATAAAGAAAACTAAATAGAAAAAGGAAATATTTTTGGGCGATGTAGGATTGCCCTTACACCACTGGATGCTCCTACATCACAAATCATATGGCCGGTGACAAAAGTAATTTTGTAAAGCTTGAAAAGTATGATGGTGGTTCTATTAGATTTGGAGATGATCAGACTACTCAGATTTTTGGAATTGGTTCTATTACTTTTGATGGAAAGAATAATACTGACAATGTATACTTTGTGAAAGGATTACATAATAATCTCTTGATTGTTGGACAAATTTGCAAAAATGGTTACAATGTTATTTTTTAGGATGGTGGTTGCGAGATCTGGAAGAGATCCAAAACTATTATTGTTGGTATTTTGGTATGGTTTTTTCATTGATGTCAACACCTACTAACACTTATCAACTATGGCACTTTGGAGAATCAACAACATTCACTGGCAAGCAAGTGACTTATGCATAGTCACCGGTATCTGGTGCACCGGTAGGATATAATGATCACCTACACTTGGAATGGCATGGAAAACACCTTGTTATGTTGAAGACATCATTTGGACACTTTGTCTTGGAGTTTTGTTCATTGGCATATTCATGTTTACATATTTTCTATTACCGGCAAATATGTCCACGATATACACCAGTAGGTTTATCTTTTCGAGATGAGAATAGAATGCTATGGAGATGTCTCATTATTATTGTAAATGCATCAAGTTGACATGTTGAATCGGTTATTGCATCGGACATTGTTTTGTATGTAAATTGATTTTATTATAATATCCTTTAGAGCCGACCTACTAAAATTGGTCTTAGGTTATGATATAAATGTAAGATCTTTTTTGTAAGATCATGTGTGGAATGCGAAAAAGGATTGTGTGAAGGTATATGCGAGAATAAGCAGAGCTATACACGTAGACATCATTTGAAGTTTGAAGGAGGGTTTTTGTGAAGACAATCATAACTACACCGGTACTTAATCCAACATAGAAAGATGCTAATTTGAGAAATACATCCTTATTGGATTTAACCATCCAATTGTAGTCAGTGTGACTCCTATTTGTGTTTGAGCAGTGAGCTCTAGGCACTTGGCCTTTCTGCATGTGTAGACCCCATTTGCATACACATACTATCTGTAGTAGTATCATCTATTTGTGGGTAAGGTTTGGCACTGTGGTTTTTCCCCTTATAGGGTTCCCACGTACAAATATTGGTGTTATGTGTTGTGGATGACTTTGTCTTTTTGTTTCATGCATTAATCTTTATCAGTATTACAATTAACTAATAAAATTGTCTACCAGCATAAAAGACTGGTTTACCGATATTAAGCATTAAGTTGGTAAAGTTGTTTTTAGTTTGAAATTGTTGGACAACTGATTCACCCCCCCCCCCTCTCAGTTGTCTCTGGGACCTAACAATTGGTATCAAAGCCTAGTCCTCTTTCTGTAGAAGTTTAACAGCTTGAGGTCATCCAATCTCTACTAACTATTTCAGGAAGGACAGTCCTAAACTTGATGGAACCAACTATGGCATATGGAAGATTAGAATGGAGACACATCTGAATTGCATTGGAAATGACATCTGGGAAGTTACAAAGAATGGCTATACTGCTCCTACTTCCGGTCAACCTAATCCACCTACCTTGGGAAAAGATGAAGAAAATCATTGCAAAGCAAGAGAAGCACTTTTGAGAACATTAACAGATCAGCAAATCATGGGATTGTCAAATAGATCAATTGCTAAAGCTATTTGGGATCATTTGGAAACACTGAATGAAGGAGATTCCATAGTCAAAATTGCAAAACATGAAAGCTTCTAGGTCAGGTATGAAAAATCTGAAAATGGAAGAAGATGAAAGGATTTCTGCTTTTATGAAAAGAGTAAATGAAATTGTTTTGGGTATTAAATGTTGTGGAGGAACCTTAAGTGAAGATGAAATTGTTTCAAAAGTTTTAAGAAGATTGCCACTGGCATATAAAATGAAGGTTACTACTATAAATGAGTTAAGAACAATTCCTAATACATCAGTAACTAGGGATACATTGATTGGAAAACTTTTAGCTTTTAAAATTGAGGAATTTGGTCCTATTGCTACTATAAAGACAAATTTGGCTTTTAAGGCATCAACATCATCTACACCATCTTTTGACAAATCTGATTGGAAAGCTTTTTATGCAAGATAACTTGAGGAAAGTAGGAGAGAAAATGAAGAACTTGAAGAACTTGAAGCACTATTCACAAGAAAAATTCCTAAAGGTCCAGTTCGAAGTAAGTATGAAGGTAAAGCACCCTTTAAATGATTTAAATCTAATAAGACTGGTCATATGGCTTCTAGATGCCCTGATAGACATGCTAGACTAAGAGAAGAAGCTAGGAGAACATACAAGCCTAACCCTAAATATCAGAGAAACAGGTTAAAGAAGAATAAAGATAAATCTTGTTATCTTGCTGATGAAGGAGTGACTGATGATTCTGATGAAGATCCAATAGAAAATGGATGAGTTTTTGTTGCTATAATAGAAGATCAACTGACACCTACTGTTCAACCAGAAGAGCAAGCCCTAGCAGCTAAAGTTGAAGTTAAGGATGAATGGATCATTGATTCAGGATGCTCACATCATATGACTGGAGAGTAAATTCTTGAACCTTCAGGAATATAATGGAGGTTTAGTGAGATTTAGAGATGATAAAGCTTGTTTGATCAAAGGTAAAGGTACAATATCTTTTGATGGTAAGAATAATACTGACAATGTTTACTATGTTGAAGGTTTAAAGCACAATCTTTTGATTGTTGGTCAGTTAGTTGAAAAAGGGTTTCAGTTACAATTCAAAAATGGAAAATGCAAAATCATGAATAGAACTAGTTTGGAAATTCCAACTGGTAATCAAACTAGAGGTAATATCTTTCATTTGAATAACAGTGAAAAGACATGCTTGATTGCACATATTGATGAAAGTTGGCTATGGCATAAGAGACTCTGTCATGTAAATTTTGATTGCATGGTAAAAATTAGTACTACTAAGGCAGTTAGAGATTTACCTAAAATTGTCAAACCTCACAATACAGTATGTAAGGAATGTCAATTTGGAAAACAAGTTAGAGCTACTTTTAAAAGTATTCCAGAAAAATCAAATAATGCTCTTGACTTAATTCATACTAATTTATGTGGTCTAACTAGAACTAAAAGTTTTCAAGGTGATAGATATTTCTTGCTAATCATTGATCACTACTCTAGAATGTGTTGGGTTACTCTTCTCAAAGAAAAATCAGAAGCACTTGGAAAGTTCAAACTATTCAAAGCAATGGTAGAGAATGAAACCAGTAAGAAAATAAAATGTTTGAGATCAGATCAAGGAGAATTTACATCTAAGGAATTTAATGCATTCTGTGAAGTGAATGGAATCAGAAGACAACTATTAGCACCCCGGACACCATAGCAGAATGGAGTCGTTGAAAGGAAAAATAGAACTATCTTGGATGCAGATAGAAGTATGTTATCAGAAGAAAATCTACCACATGTATTGGAGAGAGATAGTTAGCACAATGGTCTATACTTTCAACAAAGTTCACATCAAAGGTGAAACTGGTAAGACCCCTCATGAACTATGGTTTGGTATCACTCCCACTCTTAAATATTTCATAATATTTGGAAGTAAATTCTATATTAGAAGGGATGAGTATATTAGAAAATTTTATCATAGAAGTGATGAAGGAATATTTCTTGGTTATTCATCTAAGAGCAAGGTATATAGATGTTTTAACAAAAGATTGCAGAAAATTGTTGAGAGTACAAATGTGAAGATTGATGAACAATTCAGAGGAACTTTAAGGTACATAGACACTGAACCGGAAATAGAGATTCTAACAAATGAACCTACATTGAAGCCACCGGTATAGAATGAAGATCCAGTTACACCGGTATCATCTAAAAATTCCATAGTAATTGAGGAACAACAGTAAATGAAGACACCCCAGTATGTAAGACTGAATCACTCTAAAGATCAAATAATTGGGAACAAAAATAAAGGAGTTATGATAAGAGGAAGACTAGAAAATGAAGAGGTATGTCTTATTTCTCAAATTAAACTATCATCAATTAATGAGGCATGTGAAGATAAACACTGGATTAAAGCTATGGAAGAGGAACTAGAACAAATCGAGCAAAACAACACATGGACATTCGTTCCTCGGCCTAAAGACAAAAATGTGATTGGAACAAGGTGGGTATTCAGAAACAAACTTAATGAAGATGACAAGGTAATTAGAAATAAAGCAAGACTAGTGTGTAAGGGATATTCTCAGAAAGAAGGAATTGATTATAATGAAACCTTTGCACCGGTAGCTAGAATTGAGGCAGTCAGATTATTTTTGGCTTTTGCAGCACACAAGAACTACAAAGTATATCAAATGGATATTAAATGTGCATTTCTAAATGGAGATCTTCAAGAATAAGTTTACATTGAACAACCTGATGGATTCTCTTTGTCAGATAACAAAGCTATGGTTTGCAGGTTAAGAAAAGCTTTGTATGGGTTGAAATAAGCTCCAAGAGCTTGGTATGCAAGATTGGATAAGTATCTTTTGAAGATTGGTTTTTCTAAAGGTAATGGTGAGAGCAACTTATACTATAAAGTGACTAAAGATGACATCTTGTTTATAGAAGTTTTTTTTGATGATACAATCTTTGGAGGAGAAGATGGATTATGTAAAGAATTTTCTATTGAAATGCAGCAAGAATTTGAAATGTCTATGATTGGAGAAATAAAATTCTTTTTAGGATTGCAGATTTCACAAACTGATAAAGGTATATTCTTGAGTCAATCCAAGTACTTGAAGGAGTTACTAAAGAAAATTGGGATTGAGAACTCTAAACTGGTAAGCACACCTATGACTACAAATGACAAATTATCACTAAGGGATGAATCTACACCTATTAATCTAACTAGGTATAAATCTATGATAGGAGATTTACTGTATTTGACACAAACAAGACCTGATATCATGAATGCAGTATGAATTGTTTCAAGATTTCAAAGTAATCCTAGAGAAAATCATGAATCAACAGTAAAAAAGATTTTTTGGTACTTGCAAGGCACTACAAATATTGGATTATGGTATCCTAGAGATGAAAAATTTGAATTATGTGCATACACAGATGCAAATTGGGCAGGAGATGTCGATGATAGAAAAAGAACCACTGGTGGAGCATTTTTTCTTGGAAGCAAATTAATTTCTTGGTTGAGTAAGAAACAAAGTTGTACATCTTTATCTATCATTGAATTAGAATATGTTGCAGCAACAACCAACTGTACACAGGTACTATGGCTTAAGAAAATGTTGAAGGATATAAAGGTAAAATGCAAGGAACCTATTACTATCTATTATGATAACACTGTAGCAATTGATATATCTAAGAATCTGGTATTACATTCTAAAACCAAACCTATTTCTATCAAACTAAATTTTCTAAGGGAAAATGTTGAAACAAAAGAAATTAAAATGGTTTATGTGAATACTAAAGAGAAGATTGCAGATATTTTCACTAAACCTCTACCTAAGGAGACTTTTGAATATCTCAAAGACCAGCTTGGGGTCTTACCCCCACAGGTAGAAACCTAGACAATTGATGATAGTCATCAACCAACAGAAATAATAGAGAAATCTTTTACTCCGGCTTTGATGAGAAAGCTACTTCTTAGGGGGAGTAGTTGGTATATTAAATTGGTTGGTGTTTTGTATCTGAAAAATGGTCTTTATATTGCTTTGACATTTGATGTCAAAGGGGGAGAGATTGGTATGGAAAAACACAAGGAAAACTCATGTCACTCCCAGGGGGAGAGATTGTTACTTTGGGGAGATTATTGGTTTTTGGTATTTGGCATTTCTGTTTTAGCACTTTGATGGTTTTTCCATCTTGTGTTTCCATCAATGCCAAAGGGGGAGATTTTTGGTATTTTGGTATGGTTTTTTCATTGATGTCAACACCTACTAACACTTATCAACTTTGGCACTTTGGAGAATCAACAACATTCACTGGCAAGCAAGTGACTTATGTACAATCACCAGTATCTGGTACACCGACAGGATATACTGATCACCTACACTTGGAATGGCATGGAAAACACCTGGTTATGTCAAAGACATCATTTGGAAACTTTGTCTTGGAGTTTTGTTCATTGGCATATTCATGTTTACATATTTGTTGTTACCAACAAATAGGTCCAGGATATACTCCAACAGTTTTATCTTTTCTAGATGAGCACGACATGCTATGGAGATGTCTCATTATTATTGTAAATGCATCAAGCTGACATGTCGAATCAGTTATTGCATCGAACATTGTTTTGTTTGTAAATTTATTTTATTGTAATATCCTTTAGAGCCGACCTATTAAAATTGGTCTAAGGTTATGATATAAATGTAAGATCATGTGTGAAAGGTGAAAAAGGATTGTGTGAAGGTATATGCGAGAATAAGCAGAGCTATGCATGTAAACATCATTTGAAGTTTGAAGGAGGGTTTTTGTGAAGACAATCAAAACTACACCGGTACTGAATCTAGCATAGAAAGATGCTAATTTGAGAAGTACATCCTTATTGGATTTAACCATCCAATTGTAGTCAGTGTGACTCTTATTTGTGTTTGAGCAGTGAGCTCTAGGCGCTTGGCCTTTCTACATGTACAAACCCTATTTGCATACACATACTATCTACAGTAGTATCATCTAATTGTGGGTAAGGTTTCCCACCATGGTTTTTCCCCTTACAAGGTTTCCACGTACAAATATTGGTGTTATGTGTTGTGGATGACTTTCTATGTTTGTTTCATGCATTAATCTTTATCAGTATTACAATTAACTGATAAAACTGTCTACCGACATAAAAGACTGGTTTACCGGTATTAAGCATTAAGTTGGTAAAAATATTTCATGCTCTTAATTGATGGTCAGTCTAGAATGACTTGGGTTGTATTTCTAAGAGAAAAATCAAAGGCATTAAAAAAGTTTAAGATATTCAAAGATAGAGTTGAGAATGAAGTTGATAGAAGAATCAAATGCTTAAGATATGATAAAGGAGGATAAAGTTTTTTTCATGAATTGATACTTTATGTGAGACATATGGGATTAGAAGACATTTATCTGCTCCTATGACACCTGAATGAAATCATGTAGTGGAAAGAATGAACAAGACTATACAAGAGGTAGCAAGAACTATGATCAAATAAGAAAATATACTAGAAATTTATTGGAGGGAAGCAATACATACTACTATATATACCATTAACATAGTTCTTTTTAAGGCAAAGTATGGGAAGGCACCATATGAGTTGTGGCATGGAAGGATTCCATCAGTAAACTATTTCAAGGTTTTTAAAAGTAAATGTTATATTTGGAGAGATGAAGTAAATGTTATATCAGAATTGGATGAAGGCCATGAAGGATGATCTGGATCGAACTAAGAAAAATTAGACTTGGGAACTAGTCCCTAGACCAACAGACACGAATGTTATTGGAATAAAATGGGTGTTCTAGAATAAGCTAGATAAAGATGGTTGAGTTGTAGGAAATAAAGAAAGGTTCACATGCAAAGTATTAAAACAAGTTGAAGGCATTTATTTTGAAGAGACATATGCTCTTGTTGCTAGAATGGAGGTCATTAGGATGTTTTTGACTTTTGCAGCATATAAAGATTTCAAAGTCTATCAAATGGATGTCAAGTCAACATTTATAAATGGAGAGCTAAAAGAATTTTATATTGAGAAAGTTGAAGGATTCAAGTTATCAGATAACCTAAATATTATATACAGATTGAAGAAGATGTTTTATTGGTTAAAGAAATCTCCTAGAGCTTAGTATGGAAGGTGGACAAGTATTTACTAAATCAAGGTTTTCAAAAAGGGTCTGCTAATAATAATCTTGTTGGCAATTAACACTCATCCAGTTTAGTTGTGTTGTCATTAACAATAACACACACCATTTTGGGTTGGTCACTTAACTGGTACTCATTGTTTGGCAACCGACATTCAAGTCATCTGACACACAAGGAAATGGTACTGCCGGAAAAGGGAATTGAAAAACTAGGAACCGGTATGTGAGCCTAACATAGGAGATTGATCCAATAGGTTTACACAGCAACGATCAAAGGCATTAGTCTCAAAGTTTAATGAATTCATTTTTGTATAGGCTAACATGTAAATAAATTGTAATATCATTGTAAACTGACATAAGGCATTTATGTTTGTGTCTGGCAAGGATATTTAAGTTAGTGTGGTTAGGCTATTTTGTAATGTAATAGAATATAGTGATGTGATATTGTGCGAGCAATCTTGATCGACAGAATGCAAAATGTAATATTCTGTAGTTGGTCTTGGATATTGGTTTAGATTTTTGGGAAGCAAAGCAAGATAACAGTAAGGGAGGACATAGTGAAAACTAGTACAAACAGTGATTTAACCAAAACTCATCAAGCATAGTAGATGCACTTTCAGAGTTCAGAATTTTGTTTGTAACTCCATATTTAGTGTTTGTAGTCAGTGAGGCTCCTTTTGTGATGAGCAGTATATTCTAGGTTGTTGGTCTTCTTACATGTGCAAACCCCTATTTTAATATTTATTCATTTGGCTAGTGGATAGATATTGTGGGTCACCAATCCCACCGTGGCTTTTCCTCTTTGAGGTTTTCCACGTATAAATATTTGTGTTATGGTGTATGCTCTTGTGGTTGCTTCATTTCTATTTTTTGTTATATTCTTTTATGATTACTAATTACTAAAATACTTTTCTAATAAGGTTAAAATTGATCTTGCCAGTAGAACACTGATTGACCCCCCCCACCCTTCTCAATCTTCTTGGATTCCAACAATTGGTATCAGAGCTTGGTCACAGGTTTGAATCACACAAGTCCTGGTGAGTGATGTTGGGAGGGGGATTGTTGGAACTGGGTTAGTATCCCTCGCGAGGATTCATGACATGCTTTAATACCCTCCTATGGATTCTATAAGTCTAGTGGTTGTATTGAGCATTAACAAGTTGATCTTTTGGTGCAATGACAACCTTAGCTTGTAATAAATCTTTACTTCATGAAACTGAATCAGATAAGATCCTAATTGTTGTTGTATGTGAGGATGATATAATATTTGGAGAAAATGCTAACATGTGCAAGAATTTTTCTAGCGAAATGTAAAAGGAATTTCAAATGTCTATGATTGATGAGTTATATTTCTTTCTTGGATTGCAAGTGAATCAATAGAGTAAAGCTATTTTCATTTGTTAGTCAAAGTATGTTAGAGAGCTACTGAAGAAATTTAGATTGGATAATTCCAAACTATTATGTACTCTTATGACTAGAAGATGCCAATTGAATAATGAATTGTTGCAAGGTGTGCGCCCTTGGTCTCCTTGTGTTGTGTAGTGTAGTGCTTAGATTTCTGACTTGTCTTAACCACTTCGTGTGGATTCTACAAGTCTAGTGGTTGTATCAGACATTAACAGGTTGATCTTTTGGAGCAACGACAATCGCACTTGTAACAAGTAGTATCAGAGATTGATCACAGGTTCAAACCCCTCGCTTGCGCTAGGGAGGCAATTGTTGTAAGGTGTGCACCCTTAGTCTCCTTTTGATGTGTAGCCTAGTGCTTGGGTTTGTGACATGGCTTAACTATCTCATGTGCATTCTACAAGTCTAGTGGTTGTATTGAGCATTAACAGGTTGATCTTTTGGAGCAATAACAACCACACTTGTAACAATGTGCAATAAGTTTTCTAATGAAATGCAAAAGGAATTTCAAATGTCTATGATTGATGAATTATATTTCTTTCTTGGATTGCATGTGAATCAAAACAGAATCTTTTTTCATTTCTTAGTCAAAGTATGTTAGAGAGCTATTGAAGAAATTTGGATAGGATAATTCCAAACTAGTATGTACTCCTATGACTAGCGGATGCAAGTTGAATAATTATGATAAATCTCTTTAGACTGATGCAAGTAAATATAGATAAATGGTTAGTGGATTGTTATGTTGTTTGTCTTGCAGATAGATTTTAGGAAGTTCCAAAAGAATCTCATGTTGTTTCAATAAAGAGGATTTTTCAAATATTTGAAAGGAAAAGAAGATTTTGGATTATGGTATCTTAGAGGATCAAATTTCACTCTGAAGCTTATACTAACATAGATTGGGTAGGATGTGTTGATGACAAAAAGAGTACTATTGGAGGAGCATTTTTCCTTGGGTCCCAATTAGTTTTATGGTTAAGTAAGAAGTAGGACTCTGTATCTTTATCAACCACAAAATCTAAGTACATTGTAGCTGCATCATGTTGCACTTGGGTACTTTAGATGAAATAGACACTAAAGGATATTGGTGTGATGTTTTATTAACCTATCTCAATCATGTGATAATACAAGTGCAATTAATATCTCTAAGAAATCGGTACTTCATTCCAGAATAAATCATATCTCTATTCGGTATCTTTCTTAAGGTGTTGGACAGTCAAGTAAAACTTGAATATGTATGTAAAAAAGGAAAAGTGGTAGATATCTTTATGAAGGCTTTGTGCAAAGATACTTTTGAGTATCTCTAGTAGATTTTGGGGATCATACCCCTTCCTAGTTTGAACTAAATGCATTTGGCAATGCATTAGTCTAGGGAACTTCATGCTTATTTTAGTCTAGGATAATGTTTTGGGGCTTCCTCTTAGGGGGAGGTGTCTAGATTCTGAGTTGACTTGTTGCTCACCTTTGTCTTTGATGTCAAAGGAGGAGAAGTTTGGAGAAGTTTGGAGTTGTTTTCAATGACAAAGGGGGAGATTGTTGCAAATGTGAAGTTGTTTATCTATTTCTGTATGGTTGTCATTGATGTCAATGTACTGATTATGTGTTTCTATGATTGATTTTAGCTCCACATTTATGATATATTGTAGTTGTAATCATGAATCTTTAGAATATTATTGGATGTTTCTTTGGGATGTCATTCTCTTGATTTGGTAGTCTAGATATTGTTCTCCAGATGTGTTTGTTGTGATGATGATGTTATTTGGCAATATTTGTAGTGCTCTGCATTTCCCTACATTTTTAGTTCTAATGATCATATCTTGGATTTAGGCTATTAATATATTTATCTTTTCTATTTTGATTCAACATGTGATGGTATGCTCTAGAGTTTCATTTTTGGATGTGATCATTTTGGGTCCGGTTCACCTTAGATGTTCTACTTTTTTCTTTGATGATTGTGGTATTTGGATAATGTGTTGTAACATCATGGTTTGGTCCACTTATCATTCCTTTCCACTATGGGAGTGCTTAGTGAAGACCTATTTTAAATTGTGTTTCATTATCTCCTTGGCCAACCTTGAAATTCTATTTTAGAGATCCTTATAAAAGAAGAATGATTCTAATAAAGAACACATAGAAGAAAGTGGACTAAAAGTAAGATCTATCTCCTATTGTTTTGTGTGTAGTTATGTATGGTTGTGGATGAGTAGTGTGGTTGTATAATGATGTTGTTTGGTACCAGTGGTAGTGAGCCTAAGGATTCTTTTGATATTTTATTTGTGTGGAAGTTTTGCCTCAATGGTTGATTCTTTTTTTCTTCTTCTTCCAGGCAGTGATCCCTCTTTCTTTTTATGGTAGTTTTAGCCAGGCAATGAGCTCACCTGTAGTGAGCCTTCTAGCAGTGAGCCACATTTGTTAAAAGTGCCTTAACTGGTGTCACCCTAATATGTGTTTTCATATTGAGAACTAGCATTCTCTATGGTTTTTCCCTTCTTCGGATTCCCACATCATATCTAGTGTTTCATGTGTGTGCTCTCTCATATTTATATATATTTAAGGTTAAGTAATCTTAGATTAATTTACCAGATTTGTTTTTGTGGGATAAGTAAAACATTTTAATTGACAACTAATTCACCCCCCTCTACATTGTACAGAATATTCAACATGGTGGACTTCAAATTAACTATATTTATAATGAATTAGGAGTCCCCTTCATAAAGACATTATTAAAACTATTAAAAAACATTGTTTTGAGACCCCATCAAAGGACTATGGCCTTAACTTCATCATTGGTTTTTGTCCCTACTCATTTGGCATATCCTTCTATTAGTTTTCCCTTTAAATCTCTTATGTTTTCAGGAGATGTAACCACCTCAAGGTTTCTTTTGATATACCCATCAAAATTTAGTTTGACCCAATCTTTCTTAGGATTCCACCATGGCATATGCTTTCTCAAGATTTTCTTACTAACTTTGATTTTGTCCATTCTGCAAGTGACTCCATACCCCCTTCAAACATATGATTCGATAAGTGTATCATTCTAATCTACACATTTAAGTTTTATAAAATTGATTCAATGTCATTTCATTCTTTAAGATTTGAAGTACATCATCTCTATTTTCAACCTCTTCTATAAAAAATCAATCATTCCTTTCCTTCCAGATTTGTCAAGCCAAGAAGGTAAGAAACTAATTTTAGAGGTTCCTTAGCAACAAATGTTATTTTTTATTAATCAAGAAAGAAAATTCATAAATCACACTAAAGAGCATGAGTGGAAAGTAAATCTAGATAAGTGCATTTATAGAGAATGTAGAGGAGGAAGCTATAATATGGAGAGATGCCACTCACTATTATTAACCAAAATGTGCCTACCAAAGTAAGCTAAACTAAGTTTAGGAAGAACCTAATAAACAATTGAAAATGAAGAAAAACCTACACCAATAAAATTATGCCTAAAAATAATTGTTTATAGTTTTCTTCTAATCTTTGAGCACATACCAAATACCATTTTATGAAAACTCTCCCTAGATATCTTATTCAATAACTAAAATCCCGTTTCACAATGGAAAGGACTAATAAAAAAGTCAACCTAGAAACTAGGACAAACAAGTATCTACATCTAACGTCAAATGCATAGATTTATAACAAATACTCAGATTTAGAAACAATCAAAGTATAAATATAAAATAAAAAAATACTTGTAAATATCATACCCAGTATATCTAAAGTCGCATACATATAAAGTGGTTAAGAAAGGGCTCCAAAACTAAGCTCAATTATTTTTCTACTTCAATTTGATGTTTAAAACCCTTTCTATGCAAGCATTCTTATATAAAAACTAAACCATTAATAACTTCCATTAATATTGAAAAACTTAATATTTCAACAAAATAAAATAGTAGATTCTAGTTATCTCTTTGTCAACAATGCAGACACATATCTCATGAATGAATAGCACTATTTCATTAATAAAGCCTAAGGAAGCTTTATAATGTTTTTATTTTAATATCTAATTATTAAAACTTTAAAACTCTTTCCCTATGGATAGATAGTGATACCGAATTCAAAAAATTATTTTAAATCAATAATACTAAAATATTTATGTAGAATTTAAATGGAACTCAAAAATATCCATAAGAAAAATCATGAAGCAACACATGTAAAAACCAAGCATACACACATAGCCCTTAACCACTTACTCAAAACACCATCGAATAAAAGTTGATGAACTTATATATTAATAAATGATCAACTAAAGCTCGAACAATGATGAAATCATAAATGTCGATAGAACAAATTCAACAAGATGATACAACCAAGTGACAACCCAACCCGAACTCATAAAATAAGATGGAAAAGATACATTACCCATTTATTCTCAACTAAAAATTATAGACTGCACAACAAATATCACAAATATGCAATAAACAATTTTTTGCACATGGACCTAGGATTTATCCTTATCACTACACTAATGTCACATTCTCCTCCCCCATGTAAGATCTCCCCTTGCAAATCCTACAATATGGTGCCCAAAAACACTTGAATCATTCCTTCCATAGGTTCTTCATAGGGATTTCATCACCCTATGGGACAACATCAACTCTTATGTTCTAGAAAATCATAAACAGGTTATTTTAAGGTTGGATGCTTACATATGGATTCCACCATTTAGACAAGACATGCCTACTTTTACCTCTTTCCATCTCTCCTCACAATACATTCCTAACACACAACTATCTAAAGTATAATTTAAGAGTCTACTAAAAATAATCAAGACTTATCAAATGAGAGTGATTCAAAATAAATGATTCAAAATCCACCTCTTTCTACATTAATCATTTTTCATCTACCAAAAAGAAATTTATATCAACTAATATAATTATTTATCATTGCTAGTCCCACCTATCTATAGGCGAAGACTAATGTTTTCATCTCACTCAATTAATTTGCTTTCAAAATTATGTCAAAATTTTTATTCTATGCTTTATCTTGATTTTTTATTAAAATCATTTTTCTCTTCATTTTTGTAATTTTTTATTGACTTATAACTTTTTTCTTAGGTTTTTTTATTTTCCATTTAAAAAAAAACCAAGTGGCCAATCAAATGTGTGCAAGGAAAATGTTGGGATGGTTTTCTAATGTTTTGTAAATTATGATATTGATATTTATTTTATATTCATTCTTATCCTTGAGAAAAAAGTACATTTTATGTAGGGACATTATTATCATCATCATCATCATCATCATCATCATCATCATCATCATCGGTGTTGTTGTTGTTGTTGTTGTTACTACTATTATTATTCTTACTACTATTATTATTGCTATTACTATTACTATTACTATTACTATTACTATTACTATTACTATTACTTTTACTTTTACTATTACTATTACTATTACTATTACTATTACTATTACTATTATTATTATTATTATTATTATTATTTAATGTTAAATTATTATTTTATTAGCCCTTGCCTATATATAGGCAAATTCACTATCCTATATTTGACATTATTTATGATATCAAAATATAATTAAAAATTACATAAATAATTTATATTTTTTAAAACTTTTTAATATGTTTTTTTTTTTGTGTTTTTAGCTTCTTTTTTTTTTATGAATATGGGTGTCGGATTTCATTAATTAGAAATTAGAATACATATTCACACAAAAAAGGGTGGAAGGACACATGGTCACACCCCAAGAGACATGGGGAAAAAATTTAAATAAAAAAGGACTCTAGTCACAGGGGAAAACCCGAAATAGAAAGAAAAGAACAAAATATAACTTTCTAAGTGGTTAGAGCAATTCCCATCGAAGGTAGGGGTGGATCCTTATCTCAATTTTACTCCAAGTTTCACTAGGACTGAGAGTCACATCAGGAATAAACCATCCATCGTCACCTTTGTCATCTTTTTCTTCTTCAACATCCACCAAGCACTGAGGAGAAATAGAAAGGGTGAGTCGAGGGAACCCTTTGGAGGGCACAATGGCTGGCCAACTAGAACCACCTGCCTTTTAGGCTCTAGCACCACCAAGAGACCAACCATCACCACCACCAACAGAGTCTCCAGCCCCTCCCCAAGAAGGTGGAGAGGTAAAACGCTGATGCACGGCTTTGGAAAACCCATGGCCAAACCACTGAGGGGTAGCCTGAGACTTGGCAGAGTGAGACCATCATGCTAGAAAATATTTGCCCCCACTGCCAACTATATGAGGGAGAATAACTACAAGGGGAAGAAGGGTCTTCAGGAGGAACCTTGGCCATAACACAAGGGGCATTTCCCTAATGGTCGAGGAGAACCTGCAGGTGATCCACCTCCAAGGAAAATTTATTTGCTTGAACTTGAATTTGTAAAAGCATATTGGAGCATATAAGAGCTTTAGCATAAAGAGAAACATTGGTATCCATAGAGCTATCTAAAAAAATAACTACATTTCTATCCTTCCAAATCATAAAATGAATCTCCACCCTGAAAGCATGCTAGAGAGGGGTGTATTTCTTGGGAATTTGAGGAGAATCACCTAGAAGGACCATGTGCCTTGAAAAAGGTTTAGATCAAAAGGACATGAAAAAATATTAATCTAGACCCAAAAATTTTGAGCCCTCACACAAAACCAAAAAGAGGTGCTAAAAAGACTTAGAATGCCCACAAAAGGGACATCAAGGGTCTCTGACTCCCATATTCACTAGCTGGGAGCCAACATGAAGGTCTTGGAAAAGAATACACCAAGTAAATTGTGCAAGATTAGGCTCAAGAACAACTCACCACACATTATGAAATCTTTACTGCCAAACAGAGATGGGTGATTGCAAATGTTGTTAACATTTTGGTGCATTTTGTATGACCGGTGAATGAAATGGTTGTCATTGTTGGCAACATCATCTTCTAAGTCTTCATAGTCCATCGACAATGAAGTAAAGGATAAACGGTAAATAATAGGAGTTCATATTCCTATTGGTAGTGAGTAGACCAGTATATAGAGGTTAACCGACTAAACAAAGTATAGACCGACTAAGAAATGTGTAGACAGTGTAAGCAGTGTGACTAGATTGGCACACAGGAGGTCAACTGGCTAAGCAATGAACAAATCAGCACACGGGAGGTTAATCGTCTAAGTAGATAAGAGATTGGTATACAAGAGGTAACCGGTTATGCACAATTTGATTGGTACTCCAACATAATAGGAGTCTCAACCGACAGACCAAGAAACTTTCAGTTGACATCCAGTTAAACCAATAGTCTTCTGCAGTCAACTGACGCACTTATCGGCATTAATGACTTTCTTGATTGATATTCTTAGAATCATTTATGCAGAGTAATTTAAGGTGCAGTAACAAAATTTTAAATCTAATATTTTGGAGGAAAAGTTAGCACCAAAACCAAAGGGAAATATATTCACACAATTCATTCTGATTATGTTGTTTTTTATGTGAAAAGATATTAGTGAAATTAAACACGGGGGGGAGAAAAACATAGTATAGCAGATACAGGTATGAATTGGTGAAGTTGACACCGATCAGTTGAATAGAGCATGCAAAGCAGATCTATGAGACAGAGGTAGTGTCATCAGATAGATCAGTCTTCTTTGTTGCCTTCTAACAATTGTAGCATTGTAAATCCCTTAATAGGGTGAACCTTAACCAGTTCTTCATGTAAAATCTCTTAACAGAGTCACTTCAATATGAAGCTTTACAATCCTCTAGCAAGGTGAACTTTAACAGGTTCTAAGGTATTCTTAACCAGATACTAGTCACTCCTAACAGGGTGATGTTCTCAAAAAGAATAGATTGTAAGCTCTTAGCAAGGCATCTTTCTTCACTACAATAAGAGAGAATGTGGATTATCCCCATAGTGAATTTCTCCCTCTAACTAAGGGTTTTGACGTATAATTACCTATGTTATGTGATAATTATGTTTGCATACAAATCTCTTTTCTATGATGTTATTTTCTTTCATGATTTACACAAAGTTTAAGACAATGCAAAGGATAGTTGCAGATCGATTAGTTTGATTGGTTGAATTATGAGTAAATTTATTTAACTGATTCACCCCCCCCCTCTCAATCACTAGTTAAATACTAACAATTAGTATCAGAGTTGTGGTCCTCTGAAGTAAAGCTTGACAGCTTGAGGAAAAAGATCATGGAAGAATACAAGTATCAGAAGTAGATTGATGATGCAAATGAAATTATTGCTTAGCTGAAAGAGAGACTGAGAAAATCTCTTGCTAAGAGAAAGGAAATAGCTCAACAACTAAATGAGAGTCAAGATGTCATATATCAACTCTCTTAACAGAGTGGATCTGAAGAAGCAGAAGAAGCAGTCTCAGAACTCATCGAAAAGAACAAGAAGTTGACTGAAGAAATCACACATATCAGAAGAGAAAATGAAAATCAGGCCTTGAGAATGACTAAGATACTAGAAGCCAGTAAAAGTGTTGATGAAAGAAAGAGAGAGGCAAAAGAAGCTTTGTCAAAAGCTGAAAGAGCCAAGAGGCTTGCTGAAGATGCCCTAAGAGAAAATAATGCAATCATGATTGAAAAAGATGAAGAAATCCAAATTCCCACTTAGGAGAATGAATACATACATAAGTATCTGCATGACAACACAAATGAAAAGGAGAAGATGATGAAAGAGATTGAACAACTCAAGAGTGAGTTGAAAGCTACAAATGAGAGAAATGAGAAGTTGAGGAAATTCAATGAAATCTCTGAGAAGATAGATGAACAATTGAAAGCTCAAAGAACAACAAAGGAAACAACCAGTCTTCGTTACTCCGATACAGGTCCTATGGAAACTAGAGAAACATCTAACCCCAAAAAGATGAAGGATGATAGAAGGAATCATTCAGAAATGAAAGGTATGAAGTTTTCCAAATCTTCTTGTAATCATTGTTGTAAACTGGGTCATAAGTTTGATGTCTGTAGAAACAAACCATTTAGTCAAAAGAATATTTTCACCTTTGAGGATTACTGCCATAATTGTCATAAGTATGGCAAGACTTCTTGTGAGTGTAGATCTCAATCTAGTAGTATGTCAAATAGAAGAAGATTCAATGGACATTGTTTTACATGCAATAATTTTGGACACAAATCTGAAGAATACAAGTTTAAGTCAAATGTATCAAGATCACCATTCAAATCGATTAGTCCTAATAAAAGGAGTAATCAGTTCAATGCCACCTGTTCCACTTATGGTAATTTTGGACATGTTGCAGAAAATTGTGGAATGAGAATGGGTCAGAGAAATAATTCAAGACCATGGAGGACAACTGGTATGGCATGTTTCGATTGCCATAAGATCGGTCACTTAGCCAGAGAGTGCAAGAAGCGATCTTATAACCAATCTGAAGACAAAAACCGGTTTAGCAAGAAGAAAGAGAAAGAAGACAATTGAAGAAGTGAGAAATGAAATGAAAAAGACATGGATCAAGAGGGAAGAAAGAAAAGAAGGATAAAGTCATTTTGAAACCAAGTCATCATCCATCGATGATGACAGTTCCTCTTCTAACTAGACATACTGATGCTCAAGGGGAGCAGATATACTAAGATTATTTTTGAATCCCCTTAACCAATATAAGGTTATGTCTATCTGCATAGTTGAGATGCATAAAAGTTAGCCTAAATTTCTTGTTTGAGAAATGTCTTGTGAGTTAATTGTTTGTGTATTGGTATCGGTAACAAACAACTAGTAAAAGGCAAATCAATGTACTTTAAGTTGTAAGTTTCAATACTAGCCATTGTATCTTAACATAGATAAATCTCAATGGATAAAAAATGAAATGTCAATACATTTCACTTACCGTAATGTCTTGTGAACTTTATCAAGCTCTTGTGCGACCAAAGGTGATTGAAATCTTGCTAGTGATATTTGCATGAAAAGTTCAAGTAGAGTGACAGTGGCAATTGAGGAGAAGGTATTCAAACCCCGTTTGAGAAAAAATGTTTGAAGGTCATCATGGTAGTGCCTATATCAACTCCTATGTTGGTTGAAGCTATTAAAGAACCTCAACTCGAATTCAAGTTGTATCCAATGAAAGCTGGTGAGATTGACATGACCAGTGCCTTATCATCTCTCCCCTCCGGTGTATTATTGGTTGAAGATATTCACTCCTACATCCATTGCAAGCTTGAAGAACATGGAGATAAATTAATTCAAAATGAATTGAAAGGGTTTTGTGTTAATGATCAGTTGAAGGTAGAATATTTACCTCCAAAGACCAAGGGTTTGTCAAATGTAGTTGATTTTCCTGATCAGTTTCATGCTCACTGGGTTAGTTATGTATTAAGCAGTGTACATGATCAATTTTTGTGGTTGGAATCTCAATCACCAATCAATATTTCAAAGGATGTGATTCAAAGAGTGATAGGGTTTAACGCAACCAATGAAGCACTAACCCTAAGAACAATTTCCTCAACTGAAGTCACTCGGTTAACCAAACCCAAATGTGATAGTAGAGTAATGACAATCACTGATATGGAGGATGTTGAAGTAAGAATTGCTTCTGTAGTATTGGGTTACAAGGTTTATCAATCAAGCCAGATGAATAGTGTGTTGAGCGGTGCCATATATGCTTCCTATCGAATCATCAAGGAGCATGCTACTTATGATATCTGTGAGATGATCAGAAGCCAATTTCTAGTAAAGATGGAGAGAATCAAGAAGGACAAGAAGCAATCTTTCAAATATGGCTCACTTCTAGTATGTATATTTTTCTATGTGCAAAACTTCTTTCCCGGTAAGGGTAATATAGTATGGTCTAAAGGAAAACCTATCATGGTTCAGGTAGGTGAAATGATTAGGAATTTAGGAGATAGGTTTGGAGAAACACTGTGGGGATACTTTAAGGAATTTCAAATCAAGATGCACAATAGGGAAAGAATACCAACCGGTATAGTGCAAAAGTACAAAGATAACATTTTCTTTCTTGTAGACACAAATCTTTGCATCATTCAAGCGGTTCAACCCAGAACCTTTTGGGTTCCACCTATGGGTTATGACGTTGTAGAAAACATTGTTAAAATTTATGTAAATATGCTACTATCCAAATCGGTAGACCACAAGGCAAAGAGATTTGGAACTTGTGAGGAGGCAAGCTCCAAAATAAAATAGGAACTTAAAGTGCCAATCATGAAAAGAAAAGTAAGAAGAATGATTCATACCTTGGACAAAAAATATGGAGGTGAAGCATCCAGAGCCACTACCTCTACTGGTACCAATGAACAAACAGGAGGCAAACCTAATAAAGATGAAGAACTAACAGGTGAAAAGAAGAAAGTGTCAAAGACAAAACCCAAGGTGACTGCAACTACCAAGCTAGCAACATATACAAAAGAAAAGGACATTGGCACTTCTGTATCTTCACCAAGTAAAGATAGACCGGTAGGAGTAATTTATACTAGAAAGAAAAAGAGTGAAGGAAAAATTGACCCTAAGGTTGAAAAGAGGGCCAAAAAGGATGTAAAAGAGGGTGATAACACCGAAACTCAATCAGATGTGGAAATTAAAGAGGTTAGAAGAAGTGGAAGAAACATAGCTCCAACAGTTGATGAATTGGTTCATGGGATCAAAGAATTTGGAGGTATGTTTATGTTGGGAAAACATATTCCCTCTGTAATGAAGAAGACAAAAGGAAACTTGAAGAAGCCCCGATCTGGAACTTAAACAAGTTTTGTAGAACTCCCAACAAACTATATGGAATAATTCCCTCAAATCTACAAGATCAAATTGAAGGGAGATGGAAAATAGCTCTTGCTATTGAGAAAGAGCACAGGATAAAAGCACTCATGGAAGTACAACATGATCAAGATTCACTAGTGGTTGAAGTATGCATTCAACATTTTAAGATAAGAAATAGAATGGGGAGAGTGGCTCTAGGTGAGGTTGAAGCAATGCATGAAGAAAGTGTTTCTTTGCAAAAAACAATCATGAATCAACAAAAGAAAGCTGAAGAAGAAACATCAAAGGTAAACAAGCATGATCAAAGTGCAGCTTCCCTTGACAAAGGGGAAGGTAAAGAAAAAGGCTCTATTGAAGATTTTGATGTTTTCTCAGTTAATCAAATCATAGGAAATGTTGTGTCAGACATTCCCAATCTGACAAAGGATGTTGAGAAACCAGTTCATACTACACTAGTGAAGGAAGTTGATCAAACTAAGCATCTCGGTCAAGATGAAGTGACAATTGAGGACATACCTTATGAAGATACACCCCACAGAACTTCAATGACACCAAATCCTATTCTATCAGAAAAAGGCAAAGAAGGAGAGAAGAAAGTAGAGGATAAGAAATCAATGATGGATCCTCCTCCAGCAAAGAGTAAGTTAGACTTAGAAGAGGAAAGTGAAAAGAAGAAAGTAAAACTCCCCACTACAGCCAGCTCTAAGGTTGAGACTGTAGAAAAGGAAGATGAAACAAAGGAGGAAGAAGAGGAAGAATCGGTCATTGATATGAAGAAAATGACTTTTAAGCAATTGATGAAAGTCTCAGAAAAAATGAAAAGGCTAAATTGAGACCAAATAAAAAGAAGGCAAGAATTCTCAATTCTACCAAAACAATCCTATCAAACCTAATTTCTGACATTGCTATTGATGACAATGCACAAATCATTGATGAGTTAGGCACTCTTGCAACAACAATCGGTTCACAGACAATTGATTTGGAAAAGGTTGTAGTAAGACAATATGAATCAAAGAGAGGAGAAAAACTAATGGAAAAAATATTAGTTGGAAAAGTTTCCCTCTCTAGCCACATAGAAGAGGTGAAAGATATACTACAGGAAGCTGGCCAATTATTGGTCAAATCTTCAAGTTTTGTTGATTTATTCAAAGATCTAGAAGATAAAAGAGCTCAAACTCAAAGAGAAATTCAAGATTTTATAGGTTCTTTTGATCCTCTTAACAAATCAACAACAATATTTAGTGGTAAGGTAAAACAACTCAATCATGAAATCAAAAGGCTAAAAGAAGAAGAGGACAAACTAGTTTTTAGTTTGTTAGAGCTACAGTGCTACCTAGCACCAATTATTGATTTCATGCAAAGGATTGTTAAGGAAGCAGAACATCTCATAAATGAACTTGACTGCAAAAAAGTTGATGATTGGAAAATTTTGTTGCAGTTTTGCATGCACACTTGACCACCATGAAACAAGTAAAGCCCTCATGGGAATCCTCCTTGATAGCAACTAAAGAAAATTTCAAAGAAATTTTTGCTTTACTTTGATAAATTATTTTGTATAGTCTTTTCCATTGATGGCAAAAGGGGGAGTTTTGATAGAGTTTGTATATTATGCGGTAAATGAATGGAACAAGGTTATAGCGGTCAGAGATAGGGTTTAGAAACTCACACATTTTTGTAGTGTTTTCTACCAATGCCAAAGGGGGGATTTGTTGGCATTTTGGTGCATTTTGTATGACCAGTGAATAAAATGGTTGTCATTGTTGGAAACATCATCTTCTAAGTCTTCATAGTCCATCGACAAAGAAGTAAAGGATAACCGGTAAATAACAAGAGTTCTTATGCCTATCAGTAATAAGTAGACCGATATACAAAGGTTAACCAACTAAACAGAGTATAGAGTGGATAAGAAATGCGTAGATAGTGTAAGAAGTGTGAGTAGATCGGCACATAGGAGTTCAACTGGCTAATCAATGAACAAATCAGCACACAAGAGGTTAATAGGCTAAGTAGATAAGACACCGGTATACAGGAGGTAACTGGTTATGTAGAATTTGATCGGTACTCCATTATAATAGGAGTCTCAACTGACAGACCAGGATGTAAAGTTTTGATGCCAATAGTTCATAAGATGAGAGGGGGGAAGGGTGAATCATACAAACTTAACTTGTTCAATATATTCAACAAATTCAACCTCGGTAACTTATACTTCAAAATATGTAACCAAAACTATAAAACATTCAAACTCATGAACAGATAACATCACAACACATATAACACCAGATTTAACATGGAAACCCAAATAGGGAAAAACCACTGTGTGATTTTGGACACACTAAGAAATATACCCTTCTAGAGTATGCTCGATTAAAAGCTAATCCTGTTAAAGAATACAAACACATTGATAGATGTGACCCGGTTAAGGGATTTCCCTCAGACTTGTTAGAGTCTTTCACATAAACAAATTCTTCATAATTTTCTGGTTCTTTGGAATTTCCTTCATCATTTCTTTCTGCAAATTCATCAATTTTCACATTTGCACTTTCTACTATTTTTTTAGATGATTTGATCAGACATTTAAATGCTTTACTTCTAGTAGAATAACCAAGAAATGTTCCTTCCTCACTTTTCTAATCAAACTTTCCATTTTTGTCATCTTTGTGAACATAACATCTACTTCCAAAGATTTTAAAATAACTTACATTAGGTTTCTTGTCATACCAGATTTCATATGGTGTCTTTAAATTTCCTTTCTTCAGTTGTACTTGGTTCAGAGTGTATATTGGAGTGCTGATTACTTCTCTCCAAAATGTTTGAGGTACCCTCTTTTCTATCATCAGGGTTCTGGCACAGTCTACAATTGATTTGTTTCTTCTTTCAGCTATCCCATTTTACTGTGGAGTTCTTGGTGTAGATACTTGCCTTTTTATACCATGATCATTGCAAAATAAGTTAAATTCATCAGAAGTGAACTCTCCTCCTCTATCAGATCTAAGACATTTCAGTTGTCTTCCTATTTCATTTTCAACTCTTGCCTTAGACCATTTAAACATTTCAAAAGTTTTTGAATTTTCTTTTAAAAACATAACTGACATCATCCTTGAGTAATCATCCACAAATAATATGAAATATTTATCACCATAATAACTTTGAACTTTCATGGGACCATAAAGATCAGTGTGTACAAGATCTAAAATTCCTTTGGAAGTGTAGGACTTACTTGTAAAGCTTGATCTGGTCATTTTACCCATCTGGCATCCTTGGCGCATAGCATTCTCAGGTTTTTCCAAGCTCGGTAGACCTCTTACTCGATGCTTCTTACTTATTTTGATTAGATTATCAAAATTTACATGACAAAACCTTTTATGCCATAACAAGGTATCTTCCATTTTTGCATATAGACATTTGTTTCGAGTTGAGTCAAGATGAAATGTATTACCTTTTGTTTGTGTCCCGGTAGAAGCCAACTTTCCATGTTTGTCATGAACTTTGACACATCCCTTCTGGAATTCTATTCGGTATCCTGTATTGTTTAGTTGTGCTACACTCAACAAATTATATTTCAAACCTTCAACCCAATATACGTCATCACATTTAGCATTGTCAAGAAGTATTATAGATCCTTTACCTTTCACCAGACAATGTGCATCATTACCAAATCTTACATATCCTCCATCATAGTCTTCTAATTTAACAAACTGGTGTTTATCACCTATCATGTGATGTGAGCATCCACTGTCTATGATCCAAGAATCTTTTTTATTTATGTGAGATATTAGGGCTTTTTCTTCATACCTTTCTTCATCTAATCCATCTTTAATAGCCACATAAACAACTTCCTATGTATCAGTTTCATCAGATTTATCATCATTGGATTCCTCATCAGCTACTAGGCATGTCTTTCTATCTCTCCTTCTGAAGTCTCGGTGTCCTTTGTAGTGATTGTCTTTCTATCTGTCTTCTTGGTATTCTCTCTTTTCACTAGATTCTTTGTTAGGGCAGTTAGAAGCCATATGTCCTATTTTATCACAATTGAAACATTTTAAAGGTAGCTTTCCTTTATACTTACCTTTGCCTCTCGGTAACCTTTTGGCCAATAGTGCTTCAAACTCTTCTTGCTTTCTGATTTCCTCATACAGTTTGTGTACTTCTTCCATGTTTTTATGAAATCTCTCACTTGCTCCACTATGATTTCCTTCAACATACTTATTCATTCTATCATTATAGTCATCAGATTCACCAATATGAAAAGAACTGAATGCAGATTCAACTTTATTTACTGAAGACCCACTATTATCAAAATTACTTAACTCAAATGCATGTATCTTACCGATAGTGGCATCCAAAGAGACTGGCATGTTTGGTACAGACCTTAATTCATTGATTGCAGAGACTCGAATGGCATAAGTAGGTAGAAGGGTTCTCAACAACTTACTTGTTACACCCTTTTATTCAATAGTTCCTCCTGCTCCTTTAATTTGATTGACAATTTCCTTTAACCTTGTACTGTATTGGGTTATGTTCTCACCTTCATTCATTCTCATGGATTCAAGTTGTCCTCTTAGACTATCTAATTTTTCTCTCTAAACATGTTCATCACCGCCATACATAGATATGAGCTTGGTCCACATTACTTTTGCATCATTATAGCCTTCTAGATCATTAAACTCTGAGTCAGTCAATGCTGATGTTATTTCAATCATAGCTTGAATATGTTCTTGCTTTGCCTTTATCTCTTCCATGGTCATCAGGTTGGTGCTAGGTGCTATGTAATCATTCTCCAAATCCTGATAAATGCAACTTCATCCTTTTCTATGATGTGGAGAAACTTGCCTTGTTCAACTTTGGTGCATCCCTTTTATACATCTTCGGATCTTTGCCTCAAGTACCTTTAAGCTTTTCTTCTGGAGTCCAAAGCTCTGATACCAATTGTAAAGTTCTGATGCCAATAGTTAATAAGATGAGAGGGGAGGGTGAATCATACAAACTTAACTTGTTCAATATATTCAACAAATTCAACCTCGGTAGCTTATACTTTAGAATATGTAACCAAAATTGTAAAACATTCAAACTCATGAACATATAACATCACAACACATATAACTCCAGATTTAATGTGGAAACCCAAATAGGGAAAAACCATTGTGGGATCTTGGACCCACTAAGAAATATACCCTTCTAGAGTATGCTCAGTTAAAAGCTAATCATGTTAAAGATTACAAACAGATCGCTAGATGTGACTCGGTTAAGGGATTTCCCTCAGAATTGTTAGAGTCTTGCACTTTGTTAGATGTGACCTTGACAAAGGATTTCAAAAACTCATTTAGAATGTTACCTTGCTAGAGGGTTTACAAATAATACTATTAGGTCCACTCAATTAAGAGATTTCCTGTCACTTACAAAATAAATAACAGTAATAAATTATATCTATAACTTCACATTTGAAATGCTAAAGAAAATTCTATTTGCTCAAAACAATCTTGTCATAAGACTTATTTAGTCCCTTGTTTGGCTTGCTGGGCTTCTCAATCTATTCTTCAATAAGATCTTCAAGCTTCTGAGCTCGGTAAACAATCCTGTAGCATCATTGTGCATACACTTGCCTGCATTCATTGTTTATCAACAATTCCTTATTTATAAACAATTTCTAACCGCTTAATCTCCTTGATCACATTTCCCATGATCAATCTTAGCCATTAGATCATCAAACTTTGACTAGGTTCAATGTATCCTTTGATCTGAAAAATGTTCTACCTCACCTTGGATCTTCCATTCCTTCCTAGGAACTTGTGCTAGGGTATTGTGATTCAATCTATGTTGTAGATCTTCCTCTTGATTTTCCATTGTCATAGATTTTTAACAATCTTCTTGCATGACATACCAATTACTTATTCATCTCTAGCTCATCAGCATCCTTCATTAAATAATGCTTTTATCCATCCAATGCGATCTATTATAACTCAATTGTTACTCAGCTAATACTAAACTTCACTCGGTAGACATTCTACCTTCTTTAACCGATATCAATAACCTTAGGGTTTACCGACTAGGTTCTTTGCTTGGTGACATAGTACAGTATTAAACTTATAATCAACAACATATGTAGGATATCAAAACAATCAAAACAACATGATCTCATCATTATCTAACTCGGTAATAGTTGCCCATTGAATAACTTATTTCTCCCCTTTATTATCACATTCTTTCTATGTCACTTACCAACCTCTTAATACTCATCAAAACATACTTCTCAAGATATGGCAATATCATACTGAATTAGAAAATCAATTTCTTGACATCAATGACAAAATAATATTATTAAGACAGTAATCATCCTTCTTTAGTTATATTGACAATCTCCAACAACCTTCTCAATATCCTTATTGAAATACCAACAATCTCCTTTCTATTGTAATGCCAACACAGGAAACATCTAGTTGACATCTAGATAAACCAACAATCTTCTCCAATCAACCGACGGACTTATTGGCACGAACGACTGTCTTGACCGATATTCCTAGAATGATTTTTGTAGAGTAATTTAAGGTGCGGTAATAGAATTTTGAATCTAATGTGTTGGAGGGAAAGTTAGTGCCAGAACCAAAGGAAAATATATTCACACAATTCATTTTGATTATGTTGTTTTTAATGTGAAAAGAGATTAGTGAAAGTGAACATAGGGGGAGCAGAACATAGTATAGAAGATACAGGTATGAATTAGTGAAGCCGACACCAATTGGTTAAACAGAGCATGCAAAGTGGATCTATGAGACATAGGTAGTATCATCAAATAGATCAGTCATCTTTGTTGCCTTCTAACAATTGCATCATTGTAAATCCCTTAACAGGGTGAACCTTAACTGGTTCTTCATGTAAAATCTCTTAACAGAGTCACTTCAATATGAAGTTGTAAAATCCTCTAGCAAGGTGAACTTTAATAGGTTCTAAAGTATTCTTAACCAAATACTAGTAACTCCTAACTGGGTGATGTTCTCAGAAAGAATAGATTGTAAGCTCTTAAGAGGGCATCTTTCTTCACCGCAGTAAGAGAGAATGTGGGTTATCCCCACCATGGTTTTCTCCCTCCAACTAAGGGTTTCCATGTATAATTACCTGTGTTATGTGATAATTATGTGTGCATGCAAATCTCTTTTCTATGATGTTATTTTCTTTCATGATTTACACAATGTTTAAGACAATGCAAAGGATAGTTGCAAATTGGTTAGTTTGATTGGTTGAATTATGAGTAAATTTCTTTAACTTATTCAGCCCCCCCCCCCCCCGCTTCTAGTCACTGGTTAAATAATAACAAATGCCATTTGGAATTTAAAGAATCCACCATGGGGAGATGAGGAGAAAGCCATCTATAACTCATATGAGGTTTATAATTCTAAAAACAAGTGTCTGGAAACCATTTCCTATCCTTCAGTGAGGGATTGAATGCCAATCTTGTGAATTATTTCCACAAGAAGTGCCTCTTAGAGAGCCAAAAAAGTCTCATGATTAGACTGAGACAAACTATATCTTATTTTATGGTCCTCCCAAGAGAGAAAATTCTTAGTAACTCTAGAAAAAAGATCACAAGGAGTTCAAATTCCTTTCTTTTGAAAACGCAGTGCCTTAATCCAAGGCAATCAAGGAAGAAAGAGCCCGTATGATTGAATGAGTGTAGGTCACCAAAGGTTGTGTTGGTTTAAGGATAAGCCATTCATGAAACCAGAGCCAACCTAATGGAGCCAAGGTTTCCTGGCCTCCCAAGCTTTGTAGATACTTCTAGCAATAGAAGTGCCCTGTACGTGAACTAGTTCGTGAAGAAAGAGAAGGGTCTGAAAGTTGATCCCCTTCCAAGCTGGGAAATGAAGAGGAAAAATAGAATAGATATAGTGTCAAATAAGGATTTTCCAAGCCTCATTGCCAATGACAGCCCAAACAATCCATCTAGGACATAGAGAAAGGCCTTGGTGTTGGGAGGAAATCAATCCAATGCCACCAGAATCCCATGGGAGGAAACAATAATCCCAAGTTACTCTGTGGAACCCTTTGTGTTCCTCAAAATAATCTTAGAGAAAATATCTCAAGAGCTTCTCCACTTTCAAGTATGAGGCTTTAGAGGAAGCCCAAGAAGAAGAGAAGTAAAATGAGTAGCCATGAGGATCTTTGAACAAATCTGAAATTTCCCTACCAAAGAAAGGGGTTTAGTAACCCAAAAATTCAGCTTCTTCTCAATTTGTTGAGGAATAAAATTCCAAAGTTCATCAGGAGAAGATTCAAAGGCAAAATGAATGCCTGAGAAGAAAAAAACGTCTCCTAGATAAATCCACTTCCAACCATACCCTTGAAGCCAAGAAGGGGTGGTCGAAACTGACTGCCTATAACATTCACTTTTATGCCATTGAATGGCAGAACTAGAGGCAAGGTAAAAAGTGTCTAGGTAGTAAAGAGCCTCCTTGATATTATTCTCATTCTTAGACAGAGTAAGAAATCATATACAAAATGACCATTAACATGCTAAGCAAAAGAATTTGGTAGAGAAATGCCACAAACACAACCCAAAGAGATGGATTTGGCAAGCAGGTAACTAAAGCCCTCCACAACCAAAACATAAAAAGAGAGAGCAAGAGAGCACCCCTAATGAATGGAGAAAAAAGGCCAAACACAGAGGATTGTCTACCATTAATGGTGATGTAGGCAGAGGCCACACATTTACCAATTAAATTTTGTATTGAGTGACAAGTGGGCCTGACTAAAAATTTAAAGGGGCCTACTCAATTTTTTAGATGATTATGTTGTTGATAACTCATTACCCCACATCGGCCCATATTCAACATGTTTGAAATTTGGAAGCCCATCTTGGTCAATGTATAGGTTGGATTGTGTGGTGATTTGGTGCCCTTCAACGTACCACTCGCTTTCTTCACATCGATGGCCGCCAGATGGCCATTTTCTAGCAACATTCATACAAGGCTACTACCTCGGAGCTCCAATGTGCCATGGAGGCGCTTGCGGATAATACTTTCTCTAGCACTCTTCAATTTGAAGTTTCTCAATTGAGGCAGAAAAATAAAATTGCAGACAATTATGTTGCTTGAGGCACTCAAATTAAAGCTAGGCTCCACTTGCTCAAGACAATTGATCATGCCTCAAAGGATTTTTTTTGGCACTTCGTGCCTGACACTCTTTTTAGGGCATTAAAGCTATCAAAGAAGGGGTTCAATTCATTTCTAACTTGTCTGATATTTTACAAGCCTTTGTGCACCATTCTAAGAAGGTTTTTGCAGCCCACCCTCCCACTCTTGAGTGGGATTGTGCTCTCTAGGAGTGTCTTGGCTCTATTCTGCATCGGTTGTCTAAAGAACAAACCACTTCTTATGATCATCTCCTTTGTTTGGTTGATCTCAAAGAGGTAGTTGTTTCTATGGTAGATGATAAAGCACTCGATTGTGATGGTTTCCCTTGTGAATTTTATAAAGCTCTGTGGGATTGTGTTGGATCAGATCTCTATAATGTTTATCTTGAAGCTTTCTACTCTAATTCATTGGGAAATCTTATTAATAGAGGAAATCTCAAGTTCATACCTAGATCTAGGGATCTCCTGGATATTTGCAATTGATGCCCGATCACTATGCCTAATGTTTCTTATAAAATCATTGCTAAAGAAATGGTTTTGTGAATCCATCACCACCTTCCTTTGATTGTCTGACCTGAACAAACTAGCTTCATGAAGTCCAATTTTATTCTTGATAATATCATTGTGGTTTGGGAAGGTATGGAGTGGGTACAATGATCTAAGTAGAAATCCCTTTTTCTTAAAATTGATTTTGCCAAGGCCTATGACTGTATTGAATGGCCATTCATCCTGGCCATGTTAAGAGCCCTAGGGTTTGGGCAGCATTTTCTTCAGTTTCTTCAAAAAAATTTGCAGTGACCACTCCTCTACGACCCTCCTCATGACGAGAGGGGTAAGGGAAACCACTGGGCCAGATCACACAATAGGAAATAGATAGCATGAAAGAGGAAATTTTAAATTCTTACAAACATGGAACATCAATACCAGAATATTTCTGAAGACGATCCCTAACAGAATACTTTCTTAGAAGGTCAGTTAGATCTCTAGCATTCCAAGAGATAAAATTCATGAGAAAACTTGCATATTTTCCTCATATTTCTTTAAGGAGGATAAATTGTTGTACAAAAAGAAGTTGCAGTTTAAAAACCAGAAACACTATGCTTGCATTTATCATAAACTTGTTCCTACACCTCTACATGCCCAAAAGAGTTGCAAGAGTGATCCAAGGTGGACAACATTTTACTAATAGCTGAAACAACCAAGGGGTTCCATACAAAAGTCGATGATGAAACCTTCAAAGCTGGAACCGATGCTTCAACTTTATTCCCCTTCAAGGAAGGGTTCGAAACTAGTGGAGGAGCCAAAGTATCCTAATTCTTTCTAGAAGGGACATTCTTCCCCTTGTGACCCACTTGGTTCCATTTTTCTTAAGAAGGAACTACCTTAGTAGAGCACGATGGTTCAGAACCCCGCGACGATAAGGGTTTGGGCTTTGACAAAACCATTGGGCAATCCTTGATCTTTTCGTCTATGGATTGACAATGGAAACAAGTATTATGCAAATCTAAATAAAGCACCCTCTAGGTATGATGGACATCCCAAATTTGAATCTCAACATGATCTTTGAGATATTGGGCAAGATCAACATCCACACAATGTTGCTAAGGTCAGGCTTGATAAAAATACACAAGCTCATGAAAAACCACCTTACCAATAGCAGAAGCAATGTTGCCTAAGAAGTTCTAGGGAACTGAACCCAAACAAACATTTTAAGCCTTTTATCATCAAAAATAAAAAATCCTCGGGACCAAGGTTGAAAAACTAACATGGAATATTGGACATACCAAGGACCATTCTAGAGAATGGCCTACACATGGTTAACTTCAGTAAAATGGAAAAGAATAAAAACCTTGTTGATATTTTGAACACCCTCCAAGTGAATCCCATGTGGCGTCTAGGAGCGGGCAACCCAATCTCTCAGCATGCTTTTAGGGGGATCCTCTTGAAAAAAAAACATATTAAAGTATGTTTTTCAAGACATTGACAAGAATTATAAATCTCAATGATTAGCAAAATCACATCCGCAAGGGTGTCAAAATACACACCTCATGAAAACAATTCGGGATGAACTTCCTGGGATGCTCGTTCGGAGAAGCCATTGTTAACCACCATGGACCAATCAACATCGACAGAAACAGATGAGCTATGTCTAGCCAAAGCCATATAAAAGGTAAAAAAAAAAATATCATGCAATAAATGCAGAATGAAACAAGAAAAAACTAGAGAAAGTACACAAACTACCCAAACCCTAGCAGACTCAACATCAACCTCTCTCTTTGTGGGAACCTATTTATTTTTAGGTTTTTTACTATAATTTAACTTGTAATTTTTAATGTAAAAGTTAAAATGTAAATTGTATCAATTTTAATATATTTTATTTTATTTTAATTTTAATCTTTTATTTTAATTATAATTTTAATTTTTCAAATTTAATTTATTTATGAATTTAACTATAATTATGTTTAATTTAATAACTAAAAAATTATTTGTTAATATTGAATTTATCTTTCAATTAATGTTTTTGATTATGTTAGCAAGGACAAGGCCCTAAACCTATGAAACAGCAAAATCATAGAGCAACAACAAAACCCTCGCCCCAAACAACCAGTCAAAGAGAGCCAAAAACAACCTTCAAAAATAGTCAAATATAACCATGTTCATGCAGCTAAACCTACTAATTCTAACTAAACACTATCTGCCTAACATAATACTGGTATGTCGAGTTACTCGAGTATCATCAAAATTAAACATTGCAATAGTATTCACTATCAAAATAAAGTCTAGATTAAGAGGCACACAAGCCTACCATCTTATAAACATAATAAAAAAACTTAATCTCCTATTCCAATTTTTGCACTTAACAGAATAACGAGAAGACATGATGGCCCAAGTATCCTACATGTCTTCTCCACCTTCCACATCCATCTATTTCTTCTCTTGTTTAGTCAATTTCCTATTTTTCTTCTTTTATTTTCCCTATCTAGACACCACTCCCATAACCACCTTATTCATTAACCCATCAATGATTTCATAGAGAGAACTAAAAGCCTCACAAAAATTATCAAATTTTTGTTTATAATCTTCATCTTTTTCTTCCAGGCTAAGAACCAGTTCTTTGAGCTTATTTATCTCATCCTCTACATTATCATTGTTTTGTTTATCCCACGACGTTCCCTAAGAACTGGGGACCATCTCATCATCTTCCATATTGTTGAAGGGTTGTGGGCTCATGTCAAAATTTTAAGAATCTTCCTCCATTTCTTCCATAAATTATTCCTCTTGGTCCTCTTTTTCAACTTGGAAATATTCATCCTCTGAATTGTAAGTAGAGATCTCCTCAATTTCCTTGAAATTATGGGGTTCCTCAAGGTTTTCCATCATCTCTTTAGTTCCAGTCTATCTTTTATTTTCTTTCGCATGTAGCCTAACCAATCTTCTCTCCCCCGAGCTACCATCTTTTCTTTATTTCTCCAAAACCTTGTCCTCCTCATCTTCAGAGTTATGCAAGTCCAAATCAATTGTCATATTCTTTCTCATTGAATCTTTCCCTATCTTTTTGACTTTAGTCAGACTATTCCTAAGGGTTTCCATTTTCCTCTTGTTCGAGTTGATATTCAGAAGAGCCACCTCCAAGGGTTCAATTTCCCCTTAATGTTATTATTGTTTGTAACATCAATATTTTATATTCTTATACTTTTTAATATTTGAATTTCGATTAAAAATATAATTTTATCAACTAATATAGTATTATAAAATAAAATAATATGATATAAACATGCTACATTTAAAAAAAATTAAATCTTGATACAATAATGTTATATATTTAATTTTTATATTAAATTATTATTCAACTACATTTATTTTATTTTTAAAATATATAATATAATTATAATTACTATTATATATAATATTTTAATATTATAAATTATTATATATTATATTATATTATATTATTATATACCATTTGCTATATATTTATCTCTTCCTCTTTATATACATGTCTCTTCCTCTCTCCCTCTTTATATCACAAATATAACATGTGCATTTTGGCAATGGATCCTTTTTACTCTCTATCACTCAATATCACCATGTAGATCTTTCCTTCTCCATCTTCCTTTACATCTTGCCATCTATTTTTCTTCATGTCTCCCTCTCTATCTTCCCACCTATCTATATTTATTTCTGAAGAACACAATTAGGTCATTGAGAGGGGGGGTGCATAAGTGAAACTTTAAAACTTTTAAATCTAATGTGTTACTTCTGAAGGTGAAATAGATTAAATGCACACACATAAAGGAAAATCATACAACACAAGGATTTATGAAGAAAACCCAATGTGGGAAGAACCTAAATGAGAATAGTTGTTGGAGTCTACTGCTCCAATCCAGCCTCACAATCAAAAAACTAATTACAATATATTTTAGGGAACCAACCCAAGGAGCACCAACCCTTGAAAATTTTAGAACATCTACTCAAGGACCACCTACCCCTACTCTAAGCACCCACTTAGAGAATTACAATGATTGGATGATTAAAAAACAATACAATGAATAGCCCTGTTACAAATGAGTTTTGTAACCTTGAATACCTAATTGAAATGCACTCACTTTTGTTTTGAAATGATGTCCCCTTTTCTTGACAAGCATATCTATTTATTACACACTTAGTTCTATATGTTGCTCATTTCTCTTTTTGTGGCACTTTACCCTTATGTATACTCACTTGTCTTTCTCCACATCTCTTTCTATCAAACACATACACTTCTTGTCTCTATTCTGCAACACTCAAATCTCAAAAGAGTCTCTTTCTTTGTTGAGCACTTTCACTTCTTATCTCTCTTTCAGCTCAACTCACTCTCCTTCACAACATCATATCAAAATATCTTCTTTTTCTTATCTCTGTACATAATAGTTTTCTCTCCAAGATTTTTTTTTTGTTTTTAAATTAATTCTTCTTGAGACTCTGAGAGATCATGTCTGAATGCCGATTTGATTCTCAGTACATTCTTTTAGTCACTTAGCCGCCATTACTAAATGCTTCTTCTTGGTCTTCTTCTATGTGCAAATCATTTTCGGTGATTAGATTACTAAACTTAGTAATCTTCAGTCTAATATGAATTCTCGAGCCTCATACTGAACTGGAATAGTTCCACCATTCAATGTAGTATCATCCTTTTCCACCTACCCTAATTGGATATTCAAACTAATACTTTTGGAGCATTTAATAAATATATCTTTGCAAGCAAGACATTCCTTTCATGGATTTGTTTTATACACATATATCATCATTTTCACCATCTATGTCATATGATCTGCTTTGGTCAAATGGAGTCAATGGCCTATGTGGGAAAATAACCTATTGGGTTGCATTTGTGGTGTCAAAATGTTTCCATCTAGTCAAATTCTTCATGTAGATTTTTATCGATGAGACATAGCAAAGTCACAATGAACAAAAAATTCATATCGTTATTGCTTTAACTAGACGACAGGGAGAAAATTGAGTCATGTCGAATAGTCAAGTCACACAAAAAAGAAGGCTTTTTTGGCTAGATGCTTCTCTTGTTACACCAAAAGGAACATATAACTATAGCTCCCATGGGTCTGCAAGGGAGAAACGAGTATTTCTGAACAATGAGGTCTCATTGACAAGGGATATGTTGATGAGACATATCGAATGTCCCACTGAAAGAAGGGCATATTGGTATACCTCGAAGGGATGGCATAGGGTAGAAAACATATTTCCAAAGAGAAAGATCATCCCAAAGAGAAAAAGAGGCCCTCACATGAACAAATCACCACTAGCATGAACCAATGAATGGTCACCAAGTCAAGACCGAGGAGCACACTGACAAAGTGGGCCCAATAGAGGTCCCGCCACAGGGGCATATACCATAACACCATGGCAAGGGAAGATCAACCAGAGGCTAACACATAGAACCAATGGACCCCACACACCAAAAAAATATCAACACGAGTTGGGTGCTCTACACAGACCAAAACGAGTCTCCCCAAAATGTAGGGTCACGTTGAAATAGAAGACATGTCAGCAAGACCCAACCACAATCACACCAAACCAAAAATGGTGTCACCAAGACCCGTAGATAGTCACACCACAACAGAAGATTTTGACATACAAAATGACAATTTCAAAGGGCCAATAAGGGTCTTACAGAAGTATATTGTCACTCTGAAATGCAGACTACATCATTGAGATAGAAGAGGGGTCACATCGAAAACTGTCACATATGAGAAATTTGGGATTTCTCAATCTGCAACAAGCATGAATTAAGCACAATGGATCCAAAACACCATGGGACATATTTAGAGCATTATGCCAAGCATTATCCAAATGAATTCAATCATTTTAGTGCCATTTTCAATCACTTTTGTGCACCTCATCTGCAACCTTATTGACATCAATGACAAAAATGCCAACAATGTCTTGATCTATCTTCCTCCTAATCCCTCTATCTCTATATATGTGTCCCTCTATTCATTTATGCCTCTCCCTCTCTATCCCCTCTTCCTCTACATCTTTCTATCTTTTCTTCTTTATATTTCCCTCTCTATCTCCTAGCTCTCTATATCTATTTGCCTCTCTATCTTCCTCCTACTCCTTCTATCTCTAGACATGTGCCCCTCTATTCATTTATGTCTCTCCCTCTGTGTTCTCCTCACTATTCTTAGGCCTCTATATCTATATCTCATTGTCTAATTATCACTATCTCTACATACTTCTTATCCTGAATCTCCCTTTATCTCAACCTTGTTATTTTGTCCTCTGTCTCCACCCCTATATCTCTCCCTCACTCTATTTCTATCTATAAATCACTTCCTATCTGTATATTTATCTTTCTATTTCTCCCTAGACATCTACCTCTCTACCTCTACATATTTATTTCTTTCATCTCTACCAATCTCTCTCTCTCTCTCTCTCTCTCTCTCTCTCTCTCTCATTTGCATCTTTATCTATACCTTTTTAATCTATATCTCCTTACCCCCTCTCTCTCACTCTTCCCCACTCCATCTCTCACTCTCTCCCTATTATGAACATAACATGGGCTTAACTATCTTCTCAATTCATACATTTTTTTTCAATCCTAATTGGATCTTTCTAATTAGATGCATAGTTGATTTGAAGATATCATTTCTTCATTAAGACCTTTGTTGGGCAAACAACATCACTTGCTAAATGGCCTATCAATTGATCACATTGAATACACAAGAGTATGCAACTAATAGAGGAAAAAATTCCCTTATTGACCTTCCACAACTGTTCGACATTACCTATTGCACACCAAAGTGCAGTTCCTAGTTTTAGGCTAATGTCAAATTACTCCATCAATTTTCTTCTTTCACTTTTACTACTGAAATATATGTATGTTTGTTTCAACATCAAATCAAAAATGGTGGCAAACAAAAATGAAGAAGTTGAGGAAATACAACTTTAGAGATCCCAAGAACACCTACATGCAAATACCTATCACAAGAGAAGAATGGAAGCACATAAAGGCAAAAAATATAAATGCTCTGAAGAAGAAAATTATCATTCAGAAAGGGAATCAATTTTTGAAAAAGTATAATACAATCCTTATAAAAGGATAATAGCAACCCTAAAGAAACCTTAAAGGGATAATGTGTATTTAATAATTAGAATAATTATTAAATACCTACAATATTTATTAAATACCTAAGTTTAGCTTAAGCATAGAGTTTAATAGACTAATAATTAAATAAATAATTATTAGCTAATACAAGATAACTCTAACACCCCCCCTTAAGATGAACTTAGGGAGTAACTAAAAAACTAAATGCATGAAGCAAAAAATGCAACTACATGATGAAGGCAAATTTGGGTCCCAGCAACAAGGCCTGATGAGGCACCCAATCACAACCAAATCTCTATGAAATGGAGAAATAGAGAAAACCATGTGGGAAAAAAACTCTACTCCAAAAAGAGATGGAAAAGAAAGAAGAACACCACTGAAGCAGGAAATAGCTGCAAACACTGTCGAAGAGTAACTACTGATCTGAAGAACCTCCACTGAAATAGAACATGACCAGGTAGAGAAGACTATAATCTACATGAGTGCCCTCAAATGACACTACTCGAATCAGATGGCAAACAAAGGCAAACAACTGAACTCGAAGATACAGATGGCATGAGACACCAAAGCCTGAAGAGCTGATCAATCGAACCAAGGAAGCATTAGAACCAATAAGACAAACCTCCCCATAATGCTGAAAAGGGAGAGGGATAGGTACACTAAAAAGAACGGCTAACAAGAACTGCATGACGAGAAACTGGGAACATCGAAGGTGCAAAGAAAGTACATGGTGTCGTGGAAGGAACACTCACTTGACACACATCAAGAGGCGAATGCGGTGGAAGGAACACTCACTGGACAACGGTAGATGACAAACAAGGCAAACATCAACCCTCCCATGACACTTTATAAGTAGTGCATGTACAATAAGGCACAAGAGGTGCAAGACTCCATGTAAACAATGCATGATGACACTTTATCTCAATGCGTTTGCATAAATATAAGCTACAATGATAAGAAGACTGGAAATAGAAACGAGAACCAAAATAGAGACATCCTATCCAGAGAAGAGATCCCAGGACCTGAACAACCAAGATATCCACCAGAGTACTGAAAAGGAAAAAACTAAATAAAATATTCCTGGAGTAGAATTTGGAAAGAAAACTCATATGGCTAGAAAGTTCACAGAACAAGCTTGCCAACAATATAAAGTTTTCGAAAAACGAAGTTCGGATGCTCATTCTATGGCTCCCGGAGTGCAAAAAAGAGACCCCACTTTGACTAGAAAAAAAATAGTCAAATAGAAAAATTGAAAAAAATTACCAACATGACAAGGTCCGACTCAGAACCAGCTTTCCGATGCCTATTCGTTTTTGGAAAAATGACTCCGTATACTCAGGATATGGTCAAAAAAAAAAAAAAAACCCTCTTTTTGGACATAAAAAGGGTGAAAAAAAATAAAATTAAAATTAAATTTTTTTTTACGAAAATTTTCTGATGCATTTGCAGGTACAGCTGTAAGGATTTTTGTGCCTCGTAAAGTGTGCCAATGAAAAAATCATGGCCCAGATGCACTTGTCACCGAAATTGGTCGAATTATATATCAAAATGAATGGAAATGCTCTTCAAAAGCCAACAGTGAGGTCTTTTTTGGCCCAAACTGCACTAATTTTTTTTAATGATTTTTTTGATGAATTTCTTGAAATTCGTGCCAAAAAAAGGCAAAACCAAAGAAAAAATTTTAAAACCCAAATTTGTCAAAAATTGACAAATTTTATATGGAAATGGGGGTTTTGGAGCGTTCTGAGCTCAACGTGAGGTCCGTTTGAGCCCAAAATGATCGAAAACAAAACAACTACCCCAAATCCAATAAAAAACTCTATAAAAACTTGAAACCCTCCTCCAAAAAATCTTCTGAAAAATCAAGAACAAGCAGCAGCAGATGTAGGCTCTGATACCATGAAGAAGTTGAGGAAATACATCTTCAGAGATCCCAAGAACACCTGCATGCAAATACCTATCACAAGAGAAGAATGGAAACACATAAAGCAAAAAAGTATAAATGTTCTGATACCATGAAGAAGTTGAGGAAATACAACTTCAGAGATCCCAAGAACACCTGCATGCAAATCCCTGTCACAAGAGAAGAATGGAAGCACATGAAGCAAAAAAGCATAAATGCTCTGAAGAAGAAAATAATCATTCAAAAAGGGAATCAATTTTTGAAAAAGTACAATACAATCCTTATAAAAGGATAATAGCAACCCTAAAAAAACCCTAAAGGGATAATGTGTATTATTAAATACCTACAATATTTATTAAATGCCTAAGTTTAGCTTAAGCATAGAGTTTAATAGACTAATAATTAAATAAATAATTATTAGCTAATACAAGATAACTCTAACAAAAAAAGACAGTTGACTTGAGGTACTAGACAAGCCAGAAAACCACATAACATCAATCACTAAGCTCCTTATGAAATCTAAACAAAAAACAATCCTTTTATTAGTTTCAAGAAAAACAATAACTCATCAATTTTTAACAAATAGACAAGACTCAGCTCTTGTTTATTTTTTAAAATTGCATAAGGTTTTAACACTTTTAATATTCTAAACTGTTACCCAATTTGCATGACCACATAACGTGATACTATTTTATCTATTCTTGTTATATAATATATAAATTGAAGGGATATTGGAAGGTTTGTGCATTACGCTCTCATGAGAAAGTGACGCGGGTTCATGTTCTTCCGCCCTAAACCATTCACACACTGATTCGACGTATTGAACTCTTTGCTGCCATGGTATCCAGATTCCAGACAAATTTCAGTCAAAAGGCTTTAAGTGGACCCGCAGGGACTTTTAGTCCTTTAAAAGAACGCCATTAGTTCATACGGCGACCTTTTGATTTTTTGAGGCTCGAGGGGGCGTCACAACTTTCTTGTAATTGACCGACCATTAGGTAATCAAGGAAACAGGAAACAACTTAATCGAATCAAGAAAAATTCGTTCACCATGAACATCGTTATTTAGTCTGAAGGGGAAAGATGAAACGCACACCATTCAAATATAAAATCGGTTGTGAGGAAAAATACATGTTCACGTGGACTTGCTTAATCTAGGAGAACACATTCATCTATTGAGTTAGAAAAGTCTTGAGCAGTGTTTCTAAACAGCACCTTGATAAACTTAGGAAATAATGATTGTGGAAATGAATAACTTTTCAAGTGCATATTTTGTCAAATTCTTCCCACACATCATAAATTAGTTTTGTATGTTATACTAAACCCATGCTACTCAAAATCGACCTTTCAACACACAAGATTGATTTTTGAATGATAGAATTTTTTGACAATGTATAAATTCTAATGCATTCATCAAATTAAAGACATTAACTTGAAGATAATGGTAAATAGATTCAACATGACATCAACAACATTTCTTCATCATCACTTATAGACCTAAGCACCCCACTCATTCCATTTAATTTTCATTTGCTTTCCATTTTTATCAACCTTTCTTTTTTTCATAACCTATTGTTTAGCCTTATGGTTTATTCCTTCTCCATTAAGGTTTTACATTTAATTTATTTTAATATCTCTCCTCTACCTCAAATATAATTAGTATTTAATTTTCCTTTACATTTTGTTTTATACTTTTATCTATTTCTAAAGTTTTTGGTTCATAGTGTGACCAATACTCTCAACCACCTTACCTACCCTTGATTTCAAACCTCTAAGATTTCATTGCCAAACATAACTTAATGATTATATCCTTCATCTTATATTTACCTAGGTTTTATATTCACCTTTGTTTACCTTTAATTATTATCTCTTGATCATATTTTCAACATACATTGCGATGTGTATGTTTTATCCTAGTCACAACAATAAATTATAGAATTACTAAATATAATACTTGAAACATCTTAAATTATAGAGTACCTAGCTATTGATGTCAAATGAATTTCTATATTTCTAGATACAAGGAATGATCCATTATATTTTTTCCTATTCACAATTTGGTGTGCATAGAAAATTTATCCTTTTAATTTATCCAACTTAATGGATCATTTCCAAAAAAATTGCACATATCAACCTTAGTTGTGAAGCACTTAGCCTTAAATTGTTTGAGTGATACTCATTCTTTACATCTAATTCAAAACTAAAAGCCTCATGTCCCTTAAAATAAACATCTCACTCCCAATTCTTATGATGTGAATCCACTCCCTTTGATTCCATAAAACTCATAAGATACTTGGTTGTTTTTTTTTAATATAGTAATTTATCCTCCCATCTCTACAGTTAATCTTGAAATTTCATGTTGAACCTTTGTTTGTTCTTCCTTTATAGATTTAATATCACTTATGTCAATGATCTCCTCAATTAGTATATCATCCTTGTCTAGAGAGATTTTCTATGTGTGACAAGATCCTTGTCCTCTATTGTGGAAAGCCTTACAATGATAAGTAAATTTAATTTTACAATAAATCACACAAAATAACCTCAAATGATCTTAAAATTATTTTAACTTACCAAGACTTACAATCCAACTTATTATTTAAAAAATCATGAAGAAATTGGTTGATTTTGATCTAAGGAGTATTTTTTTGTGGAAATACTAATCCTACAATAACTCCTCCAATTTTGTTGCAAATGACTTTAGTTCTAAATTTTAACAACGTCAACATGTCCTTAATCTAAAAAATAGAGGAAAAAGTCATTGATTTACAACCTTGAAAGAAAATTTTATGAAAACAATAATTGTGTAATCACTTTATCAAATCCTCCAAATGATTTTAAATTTATATTGTAGCAACTTCAATATATCCTAAGTTTACCTTTTAAAAAGTTAAACAATGCCAAGTGGGACAGATATATGGTTCAAAATCAAACCTCTGAAGATTAAAAATAATTTAAAAAAAAATTGCCTTTAAATTTTTAAGCTTATGCTTTGATACCACTTGTAATCAAATAGTGTACACAACAGAATAATATAATATGAATTATATTTCAAATACTTTATATAAATTGAGAACAACAAAAAACTTTTAGGAGGAAAAGCCCCAAAAGTCTCCAACAAGGATATGATTCATAATAAGCTAACCTCTGACTCTTGTATATACCTAAATATGTCATGAATATAATCCAAGCCATCTTAACTTCATATCGAAGACTATATTAATTATTACACTACTTAATTAGGAGTTATGGTGGTCACAAGATAACTACTCATATTTCTATTCATGATATAGGTTAAGGATGTATTAAAGTCACTATATTTGTGTATATTTATTTTGTGCTTATTTACTTACATAACTATATGATAAATATATTTTAGTACATTCTTCCTATCATAGATTAGTGTAGAAGCTATATTTTGTACGTGTGTTTACTTTTCTTTTCATGTATCAATTAAATCCCACAAAAATTTAATCACAAGTGCAAAAAATAATGTGTAGAGAACTAAGTGTAAAATGATCATAATAGAACAAATTTAAATTTGGATGAATGGGTTTAAAAATTATGAAAAAATAAAATAAATATAATTATATTTGAGCCATATGAAGACATCACCAAAGGTAAATAAAGATAAATACCTCAATCTATTCAAGATATATAAAAATATTCAAACAATTTAGAAATTCAAAAAGGTGAATGATGTTTCGTGGTGGGTTTGTGAAATTCTAATCTAAAATGCTGAAATCTAATGATGAAGAAGTTTATTCAAGCTATTTTTTTGTAAAACATGGATTTGGACATCCAAATTGAAGATCCAAGACTTAGGGTTAAAAATTCAAAATTTTACAAGCATAAAAATGGAATTTCAATTGTATGTGTTATGATGTGTGTACACATCAAAAAGTGTACAATCCATAAAACGTGGTTCATACGTGATTTTGGAGTACATACATATTATTCTTAATCTAACTAATAGACTAGTTTTCTACTTCCTACCTTTGTGTACACGTCCTACAATTTTAGGACAACTCTCCTCAAATAAATCATTCAAAAATTATATTAAAACTTCACAATTGAAAATACTAATAAAATAATCAATCTAGCAAACTAGGACATCTAAACATCCACATCTAACACCAAATGCATGGCTTTATAATAGATAAGTTTAGATTTCAAAAATAATCAAAACATAAATCTAAAATCAAACAAGAAAGATGTAAATCTTATATCTTATATCTCTAAATCGACACAAATGTAAAAGGGTTAAGCAATAAGTCTACATTCAAACAAAAAAATTTCCATTCTTCTTTCATCACTTTAACTACCCGTATCAAACAAAATTATCACGATTTTAATATCATACTAATATTTAATAAAATATAGTACCAAAATCTTGAAAAATGGTAACAATAATATATATATATATCACTCCATTTGTACCAACACAAGATAAAACTCAAAGTTTCGAACCTCTTCTATCATTACAAAATAAACTTAAATGGTTTTAATAAAATAAATATTAAACTAATGAAAAAGAATAAATATCTACATTAGCATCCCCTTAATCATAACATGGGTGAAAATAAATATTAAACTAATGAAAAAGAATAAATATCTACATTAGCATCCCCTTAATCATAACATGGGTGAAAATAGATGGGTTTCAGCGATACAATGTATCATGATGAGATACCCACGTAAAAGTGATTCCGCCCATTGAGAATAATAGCCCCACCAAGAAGAGAAAAGAAAAGTCATGCAACCTGTCCAAAGCTAGCGATTCTCCTTTGGCGTGAAAATTTCTGGTATAGAAAGCTTGGAGTACATTCCATAGAGCTCCGAGTTCATGTGCACCGTTCCGTAGAGTACTTACGTTTATAGGTTATTCAGATTCTATATTAAATAATTAGAGACAAATGCAAGTCAACTTGTTTGTCAAATAAAATTGAACAATTTCATACCCAAACGTAGGGAGGAAATGTATTCACACAGTGGCATTAAAGGAAGACCACTAACTTAAAGAAAATCTTTCAACACTTCCATATAACAAGTCAAAAAAGGAGGACCGTTGTCTTGCATATTTACTGACGGTTTACATTCTCTTCCACTGTTATGACAAAGCAATCTGTAACAAAATCATAATGGAAGACAACCAACAAATCAATTTAATATGATTGCAAGAATTTGTGTTCATTTATTTAGGTTAAAATAACAGGAGACAAGAATCCCTGTCGATGATACTTACCGTCAGTCTTGTGCCAGCATTCATTGTTTTGCACTCTTCTTGTTAAGAGAGGCGAACAGTGAATAAGACCTTTTATTTAATTAAGGCCATTACCTATATATTGAATTTAGTGCTGGTTGTGTTCAACCATACTTGTCTCTTCTTTGTTTCCCTCTCTTAAGCGAAGTCTCTAATAGCTAAACTGTAAGTTCAGTTTTTTACTTTCCTTTTCAATTTTTTAAGTAGTTTCTTAATGTGGGATCTTCTTCATAGTGTTAACTCTCTGATTTTTTTGCATTTTAGGCTGTAAGTTCAAACTGATCAGGTGGGCGGACAAGTTCTTAGTTGAACAGGTCCTCAAAATCTCATTGAAGATGATTGCTAAGTGGTTTTGCAAAATGATATTTGGATGCTTCTCAGGAAATGATAATCATCAGTCCTCCAAACAAGCGAATGGGAATGAAGTACGCAAGAAAAGCAGCTACATGGGTAATAAAGAGGAAGATGTGGATAAGGCCTCAGAGCTCTTCATCGACTACGTTCACGAGGACTTGAAGAGGCAAGAATCCTTGTCTGATGAAGAATATAATGAATACCTTAAAAGAGCTACATAAACATTTTAAGGAATCTATGATCATCTCTTATAGATTGTGCTAGAATTGCTATTTATTTGTTATGTTTTACCGTGTGAGGGTAAATAAAACAGTTCTACATACTATGGTTTTTGTTTACCGAAGTAAAAGAATCTCGGGTGTGGTTTTTCCGATATGTACATAGTGCCTTTACAATTTGTCAAATGAACCCTTATCGAATCAAATCGATGATTTTGTTTAAGTTGTAGAATTTTTACCTTGAATAGAGGCACAATTATTGTTTTCATTGCTTGGTGTTCATGTTTTCTTGTTAGTGTGTCTTATCATTCTTAGATCTTTACACCATACTACCACATGGGCATCATGGTCTTTCGTATCATGGTGTTATTATGCATATGCTTATATTTGACCTTTTTATCATGTACTTGACATATGGTCATCTTAATTCTTTATACCAAATCCATCCTTCTCTAATCTATCCTTCCATCCTTTAACTCTCTCGTTCATTTCAAGTGAACACCCATGTTCATTGAACCCACCTATCCTTTTGAGGGGGCATATCAAAAACCCTCATCATCATCCTTCCTCATGCTCACTAGTGACTAGTGCATCCTGCCACTAGTCTTTGTTCCTTTCTTAATCACTATATTGTATTTTATTGATACAATGCCACTCCTTATAGTTTTGAACTCATATCAAAGTGGCAAAAAAATGTCACTTGAATTTTATCATACCAACCACACAAGATTTTATCGTATATTATTTAATTAATCCAGTCTTTACCCTTATCTCTCACCTTGGATCGAATAAAGTCATTTATTTGATTAAGTCTAAACTTTATCCCCCAAATATTTTAACTAAATTGATTAATTAATACCTATTTAATTAATTAATTTAGGCTAATTAATCCCCATTTCAGTTTCAAATAATATTTAAATCAAGAAAAATCGGCAACCCTTGTCCATTTAGTCCTAGTCATTAAATCCTTTTGTATATAGCACGATCTAAACTTATCGGCTTGTGAAAATAATACCTCCACCCTTAATGATAGCACATGTGAAAACATCCAAAATTAAAGGGCCTACCTTTTACATCCTTATCCCTCTTGTGACACCTATTACAAGGCTAGCCCAAAATCCAAATCCTAATCCTCAATAAATCTCAACCATACGTTAACTAAAGCATCTTGGCCCTTTATTTTCCTCTTGAAAATTTTATGAATCAAAGGCCTCCCATCTCATTTTGGCACCCCCTCTTATGTTATTCATTATGCTACACTATTTTCTACATAATCTATCATCATTAGATCTATGTGTTATCCATTTGATCTCTCATCATCTCAATCGTACTATCATGTTGTTGGTTTCATAAGCTACCACATTCCATAAATCAAAAGAAGCACATTAAGAGGGTATTGGGTGTAACTCTTCTTCTAACTTGGTCCAAGGAAAAAGAGGATAAACAATGTGAAGGTTCCATTTGAATGTATTTGAATTTTTTATTTATCCTTGTTCATTTATTATCTTCAAAGAACTTTGAAGGAACAATAAGAAAAGAAAACACAAGAAGCTACATCGGGGCACAAATTATGTGGAAAATATATTAAAGCTATATGACTACAAAATAGAGCTTGTAAACTCAAAATTGGAGTTGGGTATTTTTGTTTCTTCTATAATATATATTTATTGACAAATATACATGTAATAGATCATGGTTCATATTTATTACATTTTTTAAATTTATAGAGTTTACCAAAATGTATTTATGAGTGGTGATAATGAGTGACAATGGGCAACGATACCAATAGATTGTCTGTGTTGACCAATGAACACTAATCTATTCTAACATGTTTACAATGACCATAATGTAAGTCTTCAGTTTCAAAATCATTCATATGATCAAAGAGTAGGACATAAGTTAGAGAAAATGTGACATTCATCTACTATTTTTTGACGACATATTTAAATTTATGTGTTGTTTCAAATTCTTCTTGATCCCAAAAACCTATATGTGCCTTATCATTCCATTCCAAAATCAATAAATATAATTCACTTCAACAGACTAACTTGTTAATAGTTATATCTAAATCGTTCTAACATGCACTTGCTATGCTAAGTAAAATTTACAACTTTTTTTGAAACAGAAAAGGAATTTAAAACTTGCAACAACTTTTTTTTTCTTACAACAGAGAATTGAAATTATAAACTTTGTTTGAAACAATAATCTATTCTAGGAAGATATAAATCTACTACACATGAAAATTTAAAAATATGATTAAAGGAAGAAAAGAGGTTGAGAGATTACAGTTTATCTTGAAGATCACTCCAATCTCTAGAAATAACTTTACCAATGAATTGGAGGAGGGAAAGTATCATCAGAACACTTTTCCACCCAACCACAAACTTCTAGTCCCTCATGTTGTTTCCAACTGGATAGGACTGACCCTTCGCAAGGAGGCAACGACAAGTTGATCTCATGTCATCTGAAATTGGTGTTTAACCCTACACAATCCCTAACCAATCACACACTATAGGCTACCCCTAACTAGTAAGACCTTTGACTGGATTGTATAACTAGATTAATAAAGTAGTTGATGCTCATAAATGGAGCATCACATTGGCCAAAGGTCTTAATAGAATTGCAATCATGCTAAAGCATGAAGTCAATGTTCATCATCCTACTCGGCTGCAACTTGAACCTTAACGTCTAAAGATCTTTGCAAGGATGACCACTTAATTTACAACTTGGTATGTAGTTACACCACACGTATGATGCAGGAATCAAACCAGGTATTCTACATCATCTTGAGGTTTGAAGGTCTTATTCATAAATTAGCTAAAAGTATTAAGTTTGTTGTTTGTGTTAAAAGAAAAGATGTAACCCTCCTGGCTCTCTAGAACATTATTCATATTCATGCTTTAAATAACTATACATGTAGGAAACTAGATAGGCAACCTTTCGTTAACTTTTGTGTCAGAGCTAAGGTGTGCTATGCACTATAAATGAGCTAACTCTGCTCCGAGTATAGATATAGATATATATACATTTCTACTTTCACAAAGTACGAAGTAATTACGGTTGCCTATAGTCTTCTTCATGCGAAAGTTAAGTTTGTTCCCATAGATTCTATTTAGAGAGTAGAGTACATTTCCAAAATTCAGACTCTACCTCTTGTGAAGGAATGAAAAATAACAAAAAAACAGAAACTAATAGCTGAACGTATGCTACATCATATAAAACTAAATCTTTATTCATTCATACTAAAATGCATTACAACTCCTATTTACATAGCAAATTCATGAGCGGTGGAAGTAGTAGTTCCACCGATTAAAAGATTAAACAGATAGCTTTGCATGCGTCGAAATAGAGAATTTCATCCTGTGTAACTAGAAGGTAAGACAAACTGTCTTCTGCATGCCTGGAGGAATAATCCACCGATCATAACAGTTTATACGGTTGAGAGGAGATAAAACAGAAAGCTAAATATGCATAAACAACTATCGTCCAAATCATGTTCGAACTAACTGTTTGCATAACGGTCCATAGAGATCCGAGCTTGAAACCAACTGTAGATAGTTGAGCATGGGCGAGGAAATGAGAACTGACTGTTCTTTTTTATTATTTCTTGCCTAACCTGATTGAATGCAATTTGGAACTGGAGAAATTATTCCTTCCAACATCTTGCAAGCCAGCCCTCATTTCTAAATTGGTTGAGTGAACCGACCAGTATACTTAAGGTATCGCATTTGTAATTGCATTCTGGCTTCTACGTGCATACTATATTCCCAAGTTCTTATGACACAAACAAAATATGTTTCTTTTTTAATACCAGTTCAATTGTTTAATAAAAAATCACTACATTTAAAAGGACCCATTTCTAATATGGTTGGTTACTAAATTATTTACATAGCTTCTGCCCTGATAAAATTGTGAGAAGAAATGATTATTGTGACGTCTTAATCAGAAGTCCAACGCCCTCAGCTCCCTTCTAAGCTTTCCACGGTTGGCAAGTACAGTAGCGTTGCCAGACTAAGCAATTATAAGCTTCTGTTGCAGCACAAGAGAATACATAAATATAGCGTATGTTTTTCTTGAGTAAAGGATTCGTATTTTCTCCTTTTGAAAAGAAATCTCCCAGCCGTAATGTAATTCGAATTCCCCTTATGACTTACTAAAGTAATGCCAGAGAAAAAATGGTTGGATTCATTTCATTCAATTCCCTTTCCATTTCGATTTCACCTCATTCGAATTTGATTGACATGCCTAAAACACCGCCCAGCCACTACGGTGGAAACAAGGGTTCAAATATTTTCAAGTTTAAGTGGTTCCGGCTCAAACCAAAAACCCCTGATTATATATATATATAGATTACGGTTTCAATTATTAATGATAATAATAAATAATTACCTTTAAGAACTTTCGTAATTATAAGAAACATAGAGAGTAGAGATTAGGATCTCAATTGGTTTGGTTGCAAGGAAAAGAATACCAACTCCAAGACTAGAGGAGTAAAACCCTAATCCTCTATAATGACCAAATAGGGCCACTTGATTCACACGAGATTACATAACTTAACATGACTCACTTACATATAAGGTTACAGATGGCATCGAATCCTTCTTTCATTATCTCCCATCCTGATGATACTTCCCCTTCCTTCTCATAGGACAACAATCTCCTACACACACTAGGTCAAATTCAAGTAGTTAATTTGAAATCCTAACATATCTTTGTCATTTCAATTATTTATAACAAAAGCAAACATATCGTATTACATGATGATTAATACTAGATCACCGACATATATGTTGTGAACCATCATTCCATTGTACTGAACACAAGTATCAAAGCATAAAATAGCAGCATTGTATCTAGCACACAAGTGGGATGTAACAATCATATTCCTAAACTTTCTAAGCATTCCAATTGCCTAATTGTGACCTTAACTCTTGTTCCACTAAAATAGATTTAACTATTATTATATCTAAGACAATAACAATATTATGAAAACTCAAGATATAAAATTAAAACATTTTTACAACTTTTACAACTACAAACACATGTCTCTCTAACTACCTATACTTCAACTCATTATCCTTAAAACTACAACCATGAATGTAATAGGAGATTTAATTTTCTCAATGTATATTATGGATGACAATGATTAAAGATGTACATTTTATCACTGCAAATTATAAAAATATTAGTTTTGAAAATTTAGGAATAGTAACATGAACTATTTCAAATTACTTCTTTGATTTCTAAATAAAAATATTACCTTCTCCATCCTATTTTAGTGCTAACCATTTCATCATCATTTTGATGTTCCTTGTAAAATTTGAAGAAAATAAATTTAAAGTAATTAACCTTGACATATTAGTCTCATTCTAAATCAATATTTTTAACTTCTTGAAATGCAATATGGGCTAGAATATTAAATTTAATTAATTCAAAAATTGAAATTATCAATAATATATATGATGAGATCTACATCTCTCAAAAAAAATTGCAAAAAAATATTTAGTAATCACCTCTACTAAGAGAAAACTAATATAGGTAGACGACTATCGCCTTATCTTTCAAAACTTTGGTATTTGAATTCATTTTACATTACATTGATTAGCCCAAAGAAACAACATTTCATCAAATATGGATAAAACACCTCAAATCTACTCTTGCATTATCTTTTTTTTCAGATTGAATTATATTTTACTATTATTTAATTTTAATTTGTCTAATGTTATATTCCAGGATTGCTATTATTATCTTTTAGCTATTGTGATATTAGATTCTACTATTGTTGTTATTAGTTTGTAATTACAATAATATTGTATTCCCGTTAAAGCAACTTTAGTAGTTTCTTTAAATCAAATGTTTATGAGAAACTGATGTAAATAAATGTCCAACTAATTTTCTTTTAAAATATACATTCAACTATCAAAATAGATTGTAAGACCGTTAGCTCATCATAAAGTGTTTGTAATCTTTTCCTTTTGATTGGCAATGTTAAGGTTGAATGATATGTGCTAAAGAGATTTATAGGACAATTATTAACTTAGATTCAATATAGTATTGTATTAGACAAGTATTATCTTATAATAGACTCAATTATTTTTTAGTCTATAGAGCTCTAAAGAAGCACTAGAAGTCAATTGAAAATATTTTTTATTTATAGTTGTTGATTTATTTGAAACATATTTTCATATTACTATGATTCTCTTAATTGTTATTATTGGACAAACATATGGATTCTAGTATTGTCATCACTAGCTTGGCATTATATTTTGTCTATTGTAATCAAAATCTAATATTACTACAATTGACTTTCAATATATGTAATATTAGATTCAAAGATTGTTGTTATTAAATCGTCAAACAATTCTAGCACATGCATCATTATTTCTTTTATACCATAAAATAGGATTCAAACTAAAGCACTACTAGTATTTTCTTAAAGTTAATTGTTCTCATTAATAAAAAGTGGGATAGGCTCATACCTTTAATTGACTTTCAATGTATTAAATATTGGATTCAGAGATTGTTATTATTAGATCATCAAACAATTATGGTACTAGCGTCACTATTTCTTTTCTCCCACAAACTAGAATTCCAACTAAAGCACTACTAGAATTTTCCTCAAGTTAATTGTTGATAAACAATAGATTCTGCTAAATTTTGTAATTAATATTTCTATAAAAAATATATGGTTAGAAGAATTGGTCATCATAAATGTTTATATTTATAGGATTTACTAGTTCCTATATTTTTTAGAATGTCTCTAAACTATCTTGTCTATTATGTCTAATTCTAAAATTATATACATGTATGTTAAATATCTGGACAATTGAGAGGGGGGTGAATCACTTGACAATAAATTTAACTTTAATACTTTCTCAAATCTGGTATAACCAACAAAATTAATTAAAGTAGATATAACATGAAAACTCATATACACAACAGATCACACGATGAACACCAGATATGTCATGGAAAACCAAAGAAGGAAATAAACCACGGAGAATGCTAAATCTCAATTCATAATACCGGTTAAGGTAATTTTTATAAAAGGTAGATCACTGCCTAGAAAAAGGCTCACTAACGAAGGAAGAAAAAAGAAAAAGATAATACATCACTGTAACACAATCTATAGTACCAGAACTATTTCTAATGCCTCAACACCAACACACTTCACATACCTAATCAACATCAATTGGATTTTTTCTTTCCAATCTCGCATAACTTTCATATCTCATGCATTCAGATCATCCACATATTTATATTGTCTCTGGGAAACACAATCTTCTAAGTCGGTGAAGATAGAGACATGTAATACATGAACACTAAACATCCTGGTGATGGGAAGGATTGAGAAGTAGACCATACCACAAAACACATCATCGGTCAAATCAATGCATTACACCCATCACTAATTCCAAACCCAGATCATGACTCACATGCTACATAAATGTCATTACCCATCCAGGAATTCTAAACTTAATTTGGACCCAAAAAGTACTACCCAATACAACAAAAATAAGAATGGAACCAAGATACTCATAAATATAATAAATCACTACCATTTCTAGTAAACAAAGAAATCTAGAACACCATAAACTTAATCAATTTATATTTAACATCAACTAAAACACATCATGCGAAGCAACACCAAAGATTTCAGGAATGCATCTACCAAATCTCCAACTCATATGTTGACATCAATGACAACCATTAATGACAACCATTAACAACACATCAACATCACATTTGAAAAAACCTCCCCCTTGTCATTGATGGCAACATCCATCAACAAAAAACACATAACGATGAAACACATAATTCTCTCTGCATCCTTGTATCAACATCTTTGCACGTATTTGCATCTCTCCACCTTTAACATCAAGGAAAAAGGTGGTCATAACTCCCCCTATGTAACCCATTCTTGTTCCCCCTAAGAGGAAGCAATCTTGAGCATTAGTCTAGATAAGAACATTCAAATAGTTTACTAGACTAATGCACCTCAAAAAGTACATCAGTTCAAATTAGGAAGGGGTAATACCCCTAACTTCTATCATAAATACTCAAAAGCATCTTTACACAATGCCTTCATGAAGATATCTACAATTTGATACTCAAGCTTTACTTCATTATCCAACATGTTTTCCCTCAAGAAGTGATACCGAATAGATATATGCTTTGTTCTAGAATGTTGTATCACATTCTTAGAAATGTTTATTGTACTAGTATTATCACACATAATTGAGATGGGTTCAATGAATATTACACCAATATCCTTCAACGTCTACTTCATCCATAAAATTTGTGTGCAACATGAAGATGCTGCAATATATTCTTCTTCAATGATAGATAAACAAACTAAATCTTGCTTCTTACATGACCAAGCAACCAACCAGGAGCCAAGAAAGAATGCTTAACCACTTATTCTTTCCCTATCATCAACAGTTCTTGCCAAATCTGCGTCAGTATAAGTTGTTAGAGTAAAATACTAATTTTTGGGATACCACAAACCAAACTCTTATGTTTCTTTCAAGTATTGGAAAACTTTTTATTGCACCACAACATGTGATTCTTTTGGTTCTTTCTGAAATCTAGCCAGCAAACAAACTACATGCATGATATTTGATCTGGTGGTAGTCAAATATAATAGTCCTCCAATAATTGATTTGTACTAACTTGCATTTGTTTTAGGGAATTTCTTATCTTTTGTTAACTTACATCTGGTGGTCATAGGTTTACACACCGGTTTGGAATCCTCCAACCAAAACTTTTTCGATAATTCATTAATGTATTTAGGATAAGAAATGAAAATTCCTTTGCTATTTTGATTTACTTACAAACCAAGAAAGAATTTTAACTCACCAATCATGGACATCTCAAATTCCTTCTACATCTCATTAGCAAACTTTCTGTACATGCCTTCATTTCCTCCAAATATTATGCCATCAACGTAAACTACAACAATTAAAGTTTTACCTAAATCAATTTTGAAACTGAAAACCTTGATCGATCAAATACTTATCTAGTCTTCCATACCAAGCTCTAGGAGCTTGTTTCAATCCATACGGAGCCTTCTTCAATCTGAAAAAATGTTTGCATCATCTTTCAACTTAAATCCTTTTGCTTGTTCAATCTAGACTTCTTCTTTCAGATCTCCTTCCAAAAATGTTGATTTCACATCCATCTAATAAACTTTGAAATCCTTAAAAGTTGTAAAAGCAAGAAACATCTTGATTTCCTCCATCCGGGTAATTGGGGCATATGTCTCCTTAAATTTAATGCTTTCAACCTATGTGTAACCTTTACAAACCAACCTTTCTTTATTTCTCACAACTTTTCCATCCTCATACAACTTGTTCCAGAATACCCATTTTGTTCCAATTACATTCTTATGTGTCGGTCTATGAACTAATTCCCATGTTTAATTCTTCTCAATTTGATCCAGCTCTTATTTCATTGCCTTTATCCAATTCTGATCACTGCAGGATTCTTCTACTAATTTTAGTTCAATCTCAAATACTAAACATAACAAAACTTGTTTTTGAGCTATTTTTCTTCTTGTGATAATTGCTTTATTTTTATCTCCAATAATCTGCTCCACTGAATGATTCTTCTTAACATATCTTGGGGTTTTAAATGTAAATATTGGAGCATCCTAAGTTTCCTTTTCCTCTTAGCCTTCTCTAGTTTTCTCTTTCATATTTTTGTAAGTAGATTCATCATATTCATATCCTACCAATTTGTCAGAGCCTTTAAAAATGCCTTCATCAACCTTCACATTTGCACTTTCAACAATATTGTTCAACCTTTTATTGTAACATCAGTGTGTCTTGCTCCTTCTAGAATACTCTAGGAACATACCTTCATTTGCTCTCCTATCAAATTTTCCATGATTACTTTCATCTCTCTGGATATAACACTTACTTGCAAAAACCTTGAAATATTTCATTGTAGGAGTTCTACCATGCCTTAGTTCATATGATGTCTTTCCATGTCTTTTCTAGTATAGAATTCTATTAAGAGTGTAGACTTCTATGTGAATTTCTTTTCTCTTCTGCTCCTTTGATCATTGTTCTAGCGGCCTCTTGTAAAATTTTATTCATCCTTTCCACTACACCATTTTTTTGTGGTGTCGTAGGGTAGACAATTTCCTTCTGATACCATGTTTCTCACAAAATTTGTTGAACACGTTAGAATTAAATACTTCTCCTTTGTGAGACCTCAAACACTTAATCTTTCTGTCAACTTCATTTTCAACTCTAGCCTTGAATATCTTGAATTCCTCTAATGCTTCTAATTTTTCTCTTAAAAATGCAACTCATGACATTCTAGAATAATCATCAATTAACATCATGAAATACTTCTCACCTTGTATACTCCTTGTTCTGGTAGGACTGCATAAATATGTGTGCACCAAGTCCAACAATTTGATGGATGACTACTCCTTTCCTCTATATGTTCCTTTCGTCTTCTTTCCAACTTGACATTCTCTGAAAATATTATTATCCAGTTTGGTCAACCTCGGTAAGTCTCTCACTGCACTTGGTAAACTAATCTTTACCAAGTTATCAAAGTTGATATGACACATTCTCTAGTGCCAAAGCTATCTATCATTGATATGAGATAACAAACAATGCCTTTCAACTCCTAACATATACACATTTCCACCAGTCCTTTTCTCTATTGTAATAGCAATTCTATATCCCTTCTAGATCTCACAACCATCATGCTCAAAAATAGCATTGTAACCATTTTTGCACATTTTCCTAACACTCAAAAGATTAAAATGCAAACCCTTCACATAGTAAACATTGTTAGTATTATGTTTACCATCAAAAGAAATAGAACCAATTCCCACAATTTGTGTTGTCTGATCATCTCCAAACCTAAGAAATCCACCATCATACTTTTGAAGTATTACAAACTTACTTTTATCACTAGTCATATGATTTAACATCCACTATCAATTAGTCGTTCATTTATATCTCTCCTAGCATGTAAGGTAGTAACAATAGTCCTAGGGATATCAACCTTAGCTACATCCTTTTCTACCAAAAAATAAACAATCACCATCTTCATAGCCTAATTCATCATCTGAAATACCAATATCTTGTTTAACATCGTAGGCTTTCTTATTAAAATTTCCTTATCCTTTTCTAAACATTTTTCTTGATCCTTTTTCTAGACATTTAGTACTTATATGATTAATCTTTCCACATCTAAAGCATTTAAGAGGTAACATACCTTTATACTTATCGCTACCTTTATTTAGTTTCCTTACAAAATTTGCTTCCATATCATCTGAACTTTTTGTTGGCAATTGACACTCAATTGATTGGTTTCAATATGTTGCCATTGATGGCAACATGTTCTAGCTTCACATTTTGATTTTCTTGTTTACCGGTAGACACTTCACGGGTAGGAGGAATTATTTGGGTACCAACATTATAGGCCAACATGACTTCATCAGGTTATTGGTATTGAAGCCTGACATCAACTTGGGAGATCCGGCATCGACAATTGATTTTAATATTCATGTATTTATGTAATTGAGCTGATATGTATATTCATTTTATAATTATCTTTGTAAGCCAACATAAGGCATGAAAGATTGTAAGGGTATATAGGTCAATTGATTAGATCATTTTGTAATATGTAAGAGTGTGCAGGTATAGGAGAATGTGATGATGCTTTGTAATGCGAGATATGTAAGAGTTATCATGTATGTAAGGACATTTATGTAAGAGGTTATTCCGGTAAGGGTTTAGGGTTTCAGACCAGAACAAATAGAGCTTAACTGAAACTGTATTTAAGCATAGAAGATGTTATCGTTGCAGTTCACTCCTTTCTCTGGATTGTAGTCTAGATTTGTATGTAGTCAGTGAGGCTCCTTTTCTGATTGAGAAATTTGCTCTAGGCTATAAGTCTTCTTGCATATGTAGGCCCCTATATTTTGTAATATCTTTTCATATGTCCAATAGATTGATATTGTGGGTCACAAATCCCACTGTGGTTTTCCTCTTTAATATTTTCCACGTATAATTCTCTGTGTTATGGTATTCATTTGTGTGATTGGCTTATTGGTTGCTTTACTTATTTTAATATTATATGTACTAGTATACCAGTATACCAATTGGTTAATGCATGTTTCAATAAGGTTAAAATTGATCATTCTAGTAGAACACTGATTCACCCCCCACCCCCCCCACCCTCTCAGTGTTCTTGGATTCCAACAATTGGTATCAGAGCCTTGTGCCTTTGAGGAAGTTTAACATCTTGAGGAAGATCTTGAATTCTGAATCCATGGATATGAGTTTAGAGAAGCAACTTGAGGTAGCACTTGAAGATTATGATGTTGAAAGGATGAAGAACTTGAAGTTACAAAATGAATTGAATTTTTCTCAGGAATTCATTCTTATCCTACAGGAGAGGTTATCATCTACTCAAGCTAAGAGGAAGGAACTTTTTTAGAATAAGGATAATGAAGAGAAAGATACCCTTAATGAGAAATGTCAAAAGCTGAGTCAGGAGAACATGGTCATGAGGAATCAAATGCAAGCTTTAACTATGAAGATGTCAAAGGAGATTGAGGACCGGAAGAAGAAGGAAGAAAATCTTGTTGTATCTCTGAAAGACAAATTTGAAGAATGCTCTTAGTTGGTTCATGAGAATGAGATGTTGAGAGCTTATTTAGTACAATCCCTAAGTAATGAACAAGAACTTGAGAGACAAATGATCATTCCGAGAGATGATATGACTATTGCAAGTAAGTATAAAGAAAAATTCAAGGTTAGTTTAGCGTAGCTTGATGAGTTATTGAAAACTCAAAGACAGAATGGAGATTCTAGTGGACTTGGATTTGAACAAGGTTAGAGCTCTGGTACTGAAAATGAAGCTCAAAGTCAGAAGACACAAGTAAGGTAGATTAATGCTTATAAATTTAATGGTAGATGCTTTTTTTGTAATAAATTTGGTCACATGGCTAGGCAATGTAGAAATAGAGCAAATCAGAACTATAATTCTACTCCCAGTCAATGTTCTAAATATAATGAGTATGGTCATAAGATAGAGGATTGCAGAATTAATGTTAAATGTTATGCATGTGGAAAATTTGGACATATGGCTAATCAGTGCAGGTCAAGCAATTATATCGGTTTTAGCATAGCAATTCAAAAGAACAATGTTACATGTTATGCATGTAATGAGGTTGAACACATAGCTAAGTTCTGTAGAAGAATAAATCCATCGGTTAATTGTGATAAAGGAAAAGAAAAGGTTAATGAAATCTGGCAAAGATCACATGAAGAAATGGGTCAAGAAGTCAGAAGATCAATCAGCAGATGTAAATGCTTTGGTTACTCAATTGGTAGAGGAGGTTTCTCCTGCACTGGCAAGAAACTCATTTGGTAACTGAAGCAGATGCCTTAGGGGTAGGAAAAATTCATGATTATATTTTTTATGCCCCGAGAAGAGGTTTTGGAAGATGTTCCAAACATTGGAAATTCTTATCCAGCATGGAGATGTTAGACCGAGATCCGGTATCTTTCACTGAAAGTCATTCATATCAATGACGGATTAGGGTTTCTTGAAGGATAAAAGGTTGAATCCAGTTTATTTCTAAACACTTTGTATTTAGAGTAATTTAGAGAGATTCAGAGCAAGTCGAAGGCAATTCAGTGTGATCGATATCTTCTTGAGTGATTTCACCAGCGATCGGAAGAGTTCTTTAGGGTTTTCACCGACAAATATTCATAGGTATTTATCTTTCATCATGGAAGTGGGATCATCCTCAGCATCTACTTTTATTCCAAATCCTACTATTGTTGAGGTTAAGGACCATCCTAGGCCGATTTTCAAATGATGTCTGCATATAGCCACCTTGGATGATTCGGTTGGTGCTTTTTCCCATGTCCTGGAAGGAGTCATATATGTTGAAGATGTCAGAGCTTACATTCACTATCATATTGAGTATTTGGGAACTAGTGATATTAAGAGTATGTATATGAGAGAGTTAATGGGAGATTCTGGAAAGATTAAGCCCGAGTATCAACATATTAAGGATCTACGGTTTACCGACATTCTGGATATTCTCGAATTTGAAGATGAGATTGTTAGATATGTTTTAAGAAAAGTGCATGGAGAATTCATCTAGTTGGATAGACCTTACAAGATCTCAAAGGAGGCCATCAGGGAAATCACCGGTTTGCCACAAATTGGGCATCATCCAAAGAAGAAGGTTTCTAATGATCAGGTCAACAGAATCACCAGTGCAACATCAGACAAGCAATCAATGAGGGTTAGCACTATCACCGACAAAATTTCATATTTGGAAGCATGATTATTGGTCACAAGGTAACTCAATCAAACCAATTAAATTCTGTTTCTAGCTCTGAAATTTATGCAGCACATAAGATGATGAGGGAAACTGAGAAGTTAGATCTCTATGGATGGATGTTAGATGAATTGTTAATTAACCTAGGGAAGATCAAAGGAGAGAGGAAGGGAACATTCTTGGTATGAAAATCTTATTGTTTGTTTGATGTTTATTTTCATTAATGAAACTCCCGATTTTGGGAAGAGATAATGGGCATTTGATATCCTGGTAGGAAGACAACTGAAACAATCTATTGCTACATTGGGTAGTCAACGAGATGATAAATTTTGGGGTTACTTCAAGTTATTCTAGAAGGCTATGAATTCTAGGGAGAGGATTCCAAATAAAATTGTTGAGAAATACTCGAATGAGATATGCTTCATGGTTAAGAAAGATGAAACTTTGATGGAAGTTGTCAGGCCCCAAAAGATATGGATTGAAGAGATAACTAAAGATGGTATGTTGAAGAATATAAATCAGCACTGCTAAATCAACATTTCTTTCAACCTATGTGTAACCTTTACAAACCAACCTTTCTTTATTTCTCACAACTTTTCCATCCTCATCCAACTTGTTCCAGAATACCCATTTTGTTCTAATTACATTCTTATATGTCGGTCTATGAACTAATTCCCATGTTTAATTCTTCTCAATTTGATCCAGCTCTTCTTTCATTGTCTTTATCCAATTCTGATCACTACAGGATTCTTCTACTAATTTTAGTTCAATCTCAAATACTTTGATGGAAGTTGTCAAGCCCCACAAGATATGGTTGATGAAATAACTAAAGATGGTATGTTGAAGAATGTACAATTTTATTATGAGCATTTGGATATTGATGAATAGAGAGAAGTTGAAGAAGTAGTTTTATTGTAGTTGGATATATACAAGAAAGCCCTATTAGAAATTAAAAATCAAATATCGGCACAGTTATATGACAAATTAGATGCTAGAAGATTATCAGTAGTGGAAGAGTACAAGCATATAAATATTCAAGAGTTATTATCTAATTGTGCATCTATTATTCCAGAGGAGTTGGACATGACTCTTGAGGTTGCAAATAGGAAAATATTTCACAACAAGCATAGGATACTCAGTCTTATGTTAGGCAGGATTAATGAGATAGTCACTGAGACCCACAAGGCATGGGTTCAATTCTTTTCATAAAACCCTAGTTTTTATACTTCACCAAAATCTAAAACTGACACTAAAGACATCTTGGTTGAAGGGAAAGGTAAAGGTATAATGGGTACCACATCTACACTTTTGAAAATATTAAGATATTGGATATAGAGCACCCGATAGAAACTAATGTATAGGCAAATGTTGAGATACCAGCAAAATTAGAGAGTGTATAGGTTACTAATGTTGAGGACAATAGTCCTCCCGATTAGAATGTATAGGTTGAGGTCATAGTTCATAAGGAGTAACCAATAGTAACTAGTATTGTACCAAGTGGCGAAGCCACCGGTGCAAGAGAGGAAGCTATAAAAGTTAAACCATCATAGGAGAAGAAAGGGTAATCCGACAGGGAACCAATAGTGAGCCCATCATTGTTGTCAATTGACACCTCACAGGTTGAAAATAAAAGCATTACTGAGATGAGTTTTATTGAGCTCATGATGATGACTGTACAGAAGATGATAAAGGAAGGATCTATGGACAAAGGAGTTATTGATTAGTCTATCATTATTTTACATAGACTTGTCCTGAAGTGTGAATTTAACAAAGAAGGAAGCCCATTCGGCAAGCTTAAAATAATCACATAATGCATTTCAAGGGACTTTCAATGTTTACAGCAGATATCAAATCGGCATGCACTAGAAAGGTTTACAAAGGCTAAGAGAGCAACATTTGATCAGATGATTGAGTCAGAGAAGAAGGAGATTAATGATAAGCTGAAGTTGATTGCTTTGAGGTAGTGTACTAATATTTATAGAGTATGTTGTAACATAGGTTTACTTTCAGCAAATTTAGATAAAAGGATTAAGGATACTCAGGAGAAGGTTGTAGGTATAGTCAATTCTTTTGATGGTTCACATTCTTTGACTACATCTATTGATTGTCAAATTTTGGTTTTGGAAGCTCAATTTTCAGCTCTTGAGAGGGATAAAGATAAAATTATAAGGAGAGCCAGAGGTCTTAGAGGATTGGTGAGTCACCGGTTGGATTCATTAAGTGAACATAAGAAGGAGTGTATTGATATGGTTGGTAAGCCCACACTGACAGAACTTAAGGATAAAGAGTCATATGCCCATATGCTTAATGGACTTGTATCTGTTTCCAAAACACTCAAATTAGGTTGGGATACCTATCTAGATCTTTTGGAGAAAGTCTATCTAGAAATTTTCAAATATATTCAGCTCCGGTAAGGTATTTGGGGAGATTCATTGTACAGTCTTTGCATTCTTCATCCTGGTTTTTGTTATTTTTGGCATTGATGTCAAAGGGGGAGTATAGGTGAAAAATATATTCTTAGCATTGGGAGATATGGAGGTATGAAGTATTTTATATTGGTCATGATCTCAGATGGATATTCAGCTCAAGGGGAGCAATCTCAGGATGAAACCAGCAGATGAAAACCATTATCATTTTTCACATGAGTGTTGCCATCAATGCCAAAGGGGGAGGTTGTTGGCAATTGACACTCAATTGATTGGTTTCAATATGTTGTCATTGATGGCAACATGTTCCGACTTGACATTTTGGTTTGTTTGTTTATCGGCATGCACTTCACTGGCATCAAAACTAGCACCGAGAGGTATCTTCATCGATAGGAGGAATTATTTGAGTACCAACATTCCAGGCCGACATGAATTTATCAAGTTATTGGTATTGAAGGCCAACATAATTTTGGGAGATCAGGTATCAGCAATTTATTTTGATATTCATGTATTTATGTAATTGAGCCAACATGTATATTCATTTTGTAATTATCTTTGTAAGCCGACATAAGGCATGAAGGATTGTAAGGGTATATAAGTCAGCTGATTAGATCGTTTGTAATATATAAGAGTGTGGAGATATAGGAGAATGTGATGATGCTTTGTAATATGAGATATGTAAGAGATATCATGTATGTAAGGACATTTATGTAAGAGGTTATTCCGGTAAGGGTTAGTATTTCGGACTGGAACAGACAAAGCTTAATTGGAACTATATTCAGGCATAGAAGATGCTACCATTGCAGTTCACTCATTTCTTCGAATTGTAGTCTCAATTTGTATGTAGTCAATGAGGCTCCTTTTGTGATTGAGCAGTATGCTCTAGGCTGTAAGCCTTCCTGGATGTGCAGGCCTCTATATTTTGTAATATCTTTTCATATGGTCAGTGGATTGAGAATGTGGGTCACAAATCCCACCATGGTTTTTCCACATATAATTCTTTGTGTTATGATATTCATTTGTGTGATTGTCTTATTGGTTTCTTTACTTCTTTCAATATTGCATGTACCGGTATACCGGTTGGTGAATGCATGTTTTAATAAGGTTAAAATTGATCATTTTCATAGAACACTGATTCACCCCCCTCGCCTCAATGTTCTTGGATTTCAACACTTTCATCTTTTGGATCTTCCTCGGAGGATTTTAAGGCAGACTTAGGTTTATCTTTGTATTTTCCAAACTTTTTTAATCTTAAATGCAGATAAAGTACCGTAAAGTTGTTCCCTAGTAAACTTCTTTGGATCATAAGTTTCTTCAATAGTAGAGATCTTATCACTGTAGCTTTCTCATAGAGACATTAGAATCTTTTCAATTATGTCTTCATCTATCAAGGTGCTTCCAGGGTCTCTGATTTCATTTACTACACTGTCAAGCTTCTAAAAATAGCTTTTTATATCTTTTCCTTCTTCCATTTTCAAATTTTCATATCCGTGCTTAGCTGTTTGCTTCTTTTATAATTTGACTCTATCATTTCCTTCATATATATCTCTAAACTTTCCCACACCTCATAAGCAGTATTCAATGAAATAACCTTTGTTAATTTAGTCTTTCATAAAGTGCTAAAAATAGAATCATTACCTTTTCATTCTCTCAATAACCTTGAATCCCATCTGGAGTGGTAAGATCATTTGTCAATTGTACATACTTATTTTCTACAACTTTCCAAGTGTTGTAGCCCAAAGAGATCAAGTAACCTCTCATCTTTAGTTTCGAGAAGCTATAGTCAAATCTTTCAAAGATAGGAATGGTTAGTTTATGTGCCATCAGATCAAGATCTACCTCAAGTGGTTAATCTCTTTTTTAAAGAACCAAATCTCTAATACTAATTGTGAAATATCTGAGTAACTGAGAGGAGGTGAATCAATTGATAATAAATTTAACTTTAATACTTTCTCATATCTGATATAACTAGTGACATAACTAATTAAAGTAGATATAACACATGTGAAAACTTATACATGCAACGAATCACACAATGAACACTAGATATGACATGGAAAACCCAAGAAGGGAAAAACCATGGAGAATGTTAGTTCTCAATATATAACACTAATTAAGGTGATTTTTACAAAAGGTGGCTCACTGCCAAAATGCTAACTACACGAGGGCTCAATGCTCAGAAAAAGGGTCATTGCTGAAGGAAGAAACAAGAAAAAGATAATCCAACACTATAAAATAATCTACAATGTTGGAACTATTTTCAATGCCTCAACACCAACACACTTCACATATCAACATCAACATCAATCATATTTTTTCTTTTCAATCTTGCATATCTTTCATATCTCATACATTCAAATCATCTACATATTTATACAATCTTTGGTAAACATAATCTTAAGTGTGTCAAGACAAAGATTTGAAATAGATCAACACTAAATATTTTGATGGTGGGAAGGAATGAGAAGTAGATCATGCCACAGCACACATCATCGGTTAGATCAACACATTACATCCATCACAAATTTTGGACCCAAATCATAACTCACACACTACACAAATGTAATTACTTATCCTCAAATTTTAAACTTAATCTGGACCAAATAAAACACTACCCAATACAACAAAAATAAGAATGGAACCAAGATACTCATGAATATAATTGATCACTACCATATCCAGTAAACAAAGAAATCCAAATCATTGAATATCAACTAAAACACATCTTCTAAAGCATCAAAGATTCTAGGAATGCATCTTCCGAATTACAAACCCATATGTTGACATCAATGACAACCATCAACAACACATCAACATTGGATTTGCAACAATGTAATTAAGAATGAGAAAGGGAATAAAATAGCTAAATGATAGTGAACAATATTGTTTAGCAATAAAATTTGAATTTATAGTTAGAATAGTAATTTTCAATCTTCCAGAATTATTAAATGAATAACAATCAAAATCAAAATGATAAGTAAAAATATTGTTTTGACCTATAAAAAATAATTCTAAACCTTAAAAAATTATTTTCATACAACATGTGCATATGATGAGCAAGAAGTATTGGGAAAATAATAATATCAAAACATTTCAAATTACGGCTTCTACTACTCCAAGATTTCAAAATGAGGCCACTCACCCTGCTCCAACAAAAAATTTGAACTATTTGGTTGCTTCTGCTCCTAATACCATGCCTCTACACCTATCAAATTTGTTGTCATATCTACCTCAACCTCTTTGGGGGTTTGTGGGGGTCTAGGTTTTCTCCAGCCATAGGTATTCCTCCCCCGCCCTATCCTTCACTTGCCCCCTAGTTGTGGGTGGGTTAGGTGTTCTTGTAAATGATGGTGGTCCTTCTAGGGTTGTTGGAGTCCTCCCTCCTATGCCTTTTTCAACTATTGGTGGGTGGATCTTTGCTTATGTTTCCAAAAATGTTGTTACTCGTCCTCCCAAGGGGAAATTTCACCCTTTTCCTTATACCAAGACCTCCCCTATTATTTTTTGTGGTTAAGATGTGGTTGAAAAAATTGCTTTCTACCAACGTTGTGGGTTGGTGGGAAAATTTTCTAGGCCCTGGCCTTTACTGCCAATTCTACATCATTGGGTGAATGATTTTTATAAGTCTTTGGTTTCTAGTAGCAATGAGATTTTCCCTTGTTCTAAGGGTTTTTTATTGCTTTCTTTGCTTCTTCTGATGCTCAAGAGTTGGTGTTGAGAAAGTTGTGGGTTTGGGGAGTTAACTCTCTCTCAATCAAACACTAGATAGCTTATTTTAACCCTCTTACTGAACCACTCAATGTGCATTTGATGTGCGTTTGTCTTTCCAATCTTGCACTTCACTTTTGGGAGCATTATTTTTATGAGGCCATTGGCAACTCAATTGGCCACTTCTTGAAGGTTGATGATAACACTTCCTTCATGGTTCATTCTACTTTTGGTTGCATTTTAATTAAATTTGACATCTATATGCCTCTCCCTAGGGATGTGGTTCTTATGGTTGGGGATAAGCTATGGATTCAATCATTGGATTATGAGGATCTCCCCTTCCATTGTTGTAGACATTTCTCAATTGATCACTTAGCTACGGATTATTCCCTCTTATGCCATAAAAGTGCTACTACTTGGTGGAATGATGCTAATGGTGATGATCATTTGATGTCAAGGCTTTTGACTTTGATGACTCTTCATCTATTGACAATGACTCCTCCCATGATGAGGTTGTACATCTTACTATTGTTGTGGCCTCCCAAGTCCCCTTCCTTTTACCAATGTGACCTCCTCAAGCCCTATGGTTCTTACTCCTTTTGCTCATGTTTTGCAGCAACCTTCTGCCCCAAGTGCTAATAGACCCTTTAATGGGATTTTCCCCCTTGATCCCACTTATAATGATGCTTCTAACAATAGTATTGCTTGGAAAATTGTTTGTCTTATGCGAAAAGGTAACTCTCTCTCCTCACCCCATCCCCCATAATACTCTTCCCCAAGTTGTGAGTACTTATTCCCTCTTGAGTAGGGTTCCTAGTTGTATTGTTAGTGTGTTGTTGAAGGTTTGTTTGACCTTTGTTTTACATAGTGGTCTTGTTATCTATTATTAATAGCCTATTTGACCTAAGTTTGTATAGGGTCAACACCCTTGTTTTGATGCTTTTAATATCAAAACATGTCCATATGATCACACAATTATACCTATCTTCTCTTATTTAAATAAAATAATTTAATTATTTATTAAAAAAAGATATCACCTCTTTTTTCTCCCAATACATGGCAAGTTTTACAAAATTCTTTAACTCCAAACACATTTTGGATGAAGTAAAGACTTTTACTTTATTTTTTAACTTTCTAACATTCAAGTGTAAAAAATCCATAAATTTTCAATGGCATAAATAATTATAACTAAATTGTAATAGCTATAATTAATATGTCGATCGAAAGAGCAGGTACTATTTATTAATAAAAACAAATTAAATTTCCAAGATAGGTTTATTACTTTCTCAAAATGTGAATCTTAAATGGAATTTCATGATAAATCTCTTTACTTTGTAGTGTCATGAATAAAAATGTAGTTGTCCTTCTGATCAATCAATTATTTCGCACTAGACACATTTATTTCCAATAAAAATAATGTAGGGTTCAGTTTATTATTATAAATTTCTAGTTTTTGTATTATTGTCATGAGTTATCTAATTAGAATTTTAATTTTGTATGATATTTTATTGGTAAATTTTTTTTCGAAACATCGAGATATTAACTTTTATTTAAAATATTTAAATATTCAGAATTATTCTTGATCTTTAATAATAATTTAAGTGTAAATTTAAAGAATATATAGTTAAAAATTAATAATAGAAATATAATTAAATAGAACTTTAACTTATCAAAATGTATAAACATTAATGAAAATAAAATAAAATAAAAATTGCAAAAAAGTTTAGAATTGTCATAGGAACAAAGTAAATTAGTGAAAATCTTAAACAAGAGCTAAAATTAAGGGGAAAGCAAAGATGCCATTTTTGATATAGTGTGATGGTTTAAATGTTTACGATTCAGACCTCGTTGGGATGAGGATAAGGTCCCCTGTTTGTGACCTCACTAGTTCATAGCTCTAGTTCATAAACACTTACCCCTCTTCAAAAAAAAGAGTAAAGTAAAGATATTATATGTTCAATTGAGACCTAGAATAAATGTAATTTGATGTGATACTAGAAAATGGACAATACCTAAGAAAGAGTAAAAAATAAGGACATAAAAAAATAGCACTAGTTAAGTCCCTATGTTCCAATTACCATTCACTCCTTTCTCACCCAATTACTAACATTAAAGAAACCAAAAAAATGATAACTATAAGTCATTAATAAGGGCATGTGTGAATAAGTATTAACGATTGTTGAGGTGGTTGCAATGCATGGTTATAGGAGAATCTTTAAGTAGGTATCAAGAAACATTTTGAAATAATAATTTTTTGATCCTTACACACATAATGGATTCTACAATGTGCATTGTTACTACCCAAAAGCTAGAACAATAGATATAAGTAATTAAGCTAAATAGAGAGATAACCAAAAAAAAAGTCAAAATCCAATATCCTCTTTACCATATGTGGGTACACAAAGTTAACTATAATGACTATTGATATGCTTTCCCTACCTATTTTAAAAGAAAAATATAACAAAAACAAAATGATAACTCATCATGTAGTACACAACTTACAATAGCATTAGTATCAATTACGAATATAACTTAAATGCTTTATTTGAAGAAGCAAATCTAAAAAAATATCAATTTTTTAAATTAAAATACATAGAAGAGATCAAACATTAAAAAAGGATTTGAAATTATCATAATATTTTGAAGACAACCCTTATACTCTATATACAATGCTATTTTTCTACAACTCTTAATCCCACAAACTGTTTGGTGTTGTAATCATTATTAGAATCTTTCCTTTCATTCCAAATAAGAAGAGTTGAGTTAAATTTAAACCAAGAAAAACACTCTTAGACCCTTTATAAAGGGATATCTCTAAACCAATCTTATAACTCATTGACTAAAGGCAAGCATTGTAATTCCATTGTTTTTTCAGCGATTTACAGGTCAGTTTTAATTGCGTAATGTCATTTAATTGGTCTTATGTGCTAATTTTAAGTAATTTAATGTTATAATATATATTTCCAAAGTGCAAGCAACAAGAATTCATCATGAAGCAGAATTATGACACTTGTCACAAGGTAGGAACTTTGAGAAGAAATTTTCTTTGGAGCTCTTCAAATCTCTACTCTTGTGACAAATGGTTGCATAGTTTGGTTTTCTTTTCTTGCACACATTTTTGGAAAGAATCTTAGTGGGACCAAATCTTCCACATGGATAGACTTGGAGAAAAATAGAAATTTATTGTTTTTGGTAGAAAGCCTTGATTTTCTTGGACACCTTGCATTTGGAGAATAAATAATATTTGTATTGAAAATTATTTCTAAAAGAGTTGTACAAAAAGAGAGTTTCTAGAAATATATTATAGATACATTGAATGTGGACTCTTTTGAGAAGTAGCTTCCTTTTGCATTGTACTCTTTAAATACAATGTGTTGTAGAAGAGAAGTAGTGTGAAGCATTTTGAAAGACGTCGTTATACTGCTGAAACTATTCTATATTTAGATATTATAATTGAAGACACCTACAAGAGCATAGACTCTACATATTCTTTGTAATATCTTTTTTACTATAATACAATTGATTTGTGCTTTGGTGTGGGGGGTTTTTTCTTGAAAGGGTTTTTCTATGTTAAATATTTTATGTCATGTGTTTATGCAAAATCTGAAATTTATTTGTATGCGTTTTTTATTTTATCTGTAATGTTGTTCTTAGGTTTGGAAAGAGATTGCCATTCAGTCTCCTTGGGGATTTTCATTATGAAGGTTGTTTCCAATCCTCTTATTTCCTTTCAATTGGTATTAGAGTCGGGCCAACTCTGTTATCCTTGGTGGGTTGTAAGGTTTTTTGTGCATATCCTTTCTAGTGGGAGTTTTTACAAGTAAAAGTTTCTTAACCCAGTTGTAGATTTAAGATGGCAAGCACATCTAGAAGGATTCAAATGGACAAATTCAATGGTGGCAATTTTCAGTTGTGAAAACTCAAAATGGAGGACATGTTCATTGATATAAACCTCAAAATGTAGCCCAAGATGCTTAGAATACAATGGATTAGAAAGGTAAGGGTTTGATAAGACTCTGTTTTGCTAACTTTGTGCACCTAAATTTTCATGAGGAGAAGATTGTGCCTGAGCTTTGGAAAATGATTGGTTACGTTTATCAAGGGAAATCCTTGGTAAATAAACTTTTCCTGAGAAAGAAGTTGTATTCTCTGAGAATGAAGGAGGATCTATTGTGGATCACTCGAATGCATTCAACATGTTGGTTGCCCAAATAAACTTTGTTGGTGCAAAAATTGATGATAAAGAACACTGCATGATCCTATTATGTTATTTGCCTAATTCTTCAGACCACTTGGTTATGGTTGTTGGAAGCACAACAACCACTTTCAATATGGAAGATATTGTTGCTTCGCTGTTGTTTGAAGAAGTATGGAGGAATTGTTCTAAGATGACCAAGGAGGCCCTTGTTACTCATGGTAGATCAACAAAGAAAGGCAAGAAGAAGGACAAGAAAGGAAAGTCAAAATATTCAAGGAGATCAAAGTCTTTTGGTAAAAATTCCAAGGCTCAATGCTAGAATTGTGACAAATTCGGTAATTTCTAAAAAGATTGGAAAGAGGAGAAGAAAAAGAAAAACAAGAAAGCCTCTAATTCTAATTCTAACTAATCCTCTCAAGATGATGCAGATTCTTTTGTCGCTACCTTGGCAACCCATGCATAATAGAAGATGTACGGTTGATCGACTCGAGCTTCTTTCCACATCACCTCTCACAAGCGTTGGTTCTCAAAGTACAAAGAACATGATGGTGGGAAGGTGTATTTGGGTGATCACTCTCACTAGAAAATTTTCAGTAGTGGAAGAGTCAAGATATGATTCTCTAATGATAGAGTGAAGGGGATTGATTGTGTATTACATTCCTAGTTTGGAATGAAACCTTCTTTCAATCGGCAAGCTTAGTGATGTGGAGTGCAGATTGTTTTCTCGCAGGATGGATGAAAGATGACCAAAGGTTCTATGGTTCTTGCTAAGGGTGTTCAGTTAGGCACTTTGTATAAGCTCGATGCATGCACAATTCAGTGCAATAGCACTTCTATAGTCCAAGAAAAGAGCTTTGGATTCTTCATCCTCATGGTTAGATCTTCTAGAGAAAAAACCTAGTGTATAAACATCTGATGGTCATGCTTTTTGAGTACTCAAGGATACTAATGCTTTGGAGATGAATCTTCCTGATAAGAAGACAATGTTGTGGCACCAAAGACTTGACCACATAGGTGAAAAGGGCCTAGGAGCCTTAAAAAATAAGAGCCTTGTTGAAGGCCTTGATGATTGTAATCTTGAGTTTGACTTTTGTGAACATTACATATATGGAAAACAACACCATGTTTCTTTTTATTCCAATTTTAATGTCTTCTAGGGTTTTGAACTATGTTCATTCTAATGTATTTGGTCTAGTTAATGTACCTTTTTAAATAGATCTATGTACTTTGTTTCTTTCATAGATGACTATTCTAGAAGGACATTTATTTATTTCCTCAAGAGTAAATCTGAAGTTTTCAATCATTTTAAGGAATTTAAGTCGTTGGTTGAAAATAAGATTGGTAGGAAAATCAAGTGTTTGAGGACAGATAAAGGTGGTGATTTTTGTTCTACTGAGTTTGATAGGTTTCGTAAGGATGACGAGATTGAAAGACATAAGAAAACTCCATATACATGACAAAAAAATGGAGTTTTGACTAGGATGAGTAGAATGTTGATGGAGAGGGCTAGGAGTATGATGAGTGGTGTTGGCCTTGAACAAAATTTTTGGGCTTAGGGAATAGCCACTACATGTTATCTAATAAATAGATCTCATACTTTCATGCTTGTTGAGAAGACCCCTATGGAAGCATGGTCTGGTAAAAATCCCTCGATGAGACATCTTAGAGTCTTTGGCTATGAGGCATATGCTCATGTGCCAAATGAAAACAGATCTAAATTTGAGAACAACGTTGTTAAGTGTATCTTTATTGGTTATATGGTATCGGTGTCAAGGGATACAAGCTTTGGAATCTAGTTGTACAGAAGGTGATCTATAGTAGGAGTGTAATCTTTAGAAAATTGAAACCTTCCAAAGTTGATTTACATCCAGAGAAGGATGAGAAATGGAAGAAGGAGATAGTTTAGATTCCACACACTACCAATAAATTTGAACTACATATCCTTGTGGGACCTGATAATAAGGAGAGCTCTAGGAGCTTGGAGATTTCAGAAGAGGAACAATATTCTCAACAATAGTCTTTGATATGGTCTACACATGATAGGAGGCAACCTAAAAGATATGGTTATTCACCACAAAGGTTTGGTTATTCATTGTTAGATTCTAGTTGTATCTTCACCTTGATTACTAATGCTGATGAGCCTAAGAATTTCTAAGAGGCAATGGGTATGCATGATGCAGATTCCTAGATGGAAGTCATGAATGAAGAGATGGTTGCATTAATGAAGAATGTGATATGGGACTGGTACCTTTTCCTAAGTGATGCAAACTTGTTGGTTGTAAATATGGTTGCATTAAAGAAGAATGTGACATGGGATCTAGTACCTTTTCTTGAGGGATGCAAATCTATTATTTGTAAATGGGTGTTCTAGAAGAAACTGGGTCCAGATGGCAGTGTTGAGAAGTACAAGGCATGGCTGGTCATGAAGGGATATTCCCAAGTGGAGGGAATTAATTATGGGGAGATATTCTCTCCTATAGCTAAGCTGACATCCATTAAACTTTTATTATCTCTCGTAGCAGCTCATGATTTCGAAGTTGAGCACATGTATGTGAAGACAACTTTCCTTCATGGTGATTTGGAGGAGAAGATTTACATGTCACAACCAGAGCACTTTGTGGAGAAAGGTAAAGAGAATCCGGTATGCAAACTGAAGAAATATCTTTATTATCTTAAGAAATCTCCTAGGATGTGGTACAAAAAATTTGACATCTATGTGTTGTCACTCAAATTTCAAGGATCTAAATCTGAACATTGTGATTATTATAAAGTTGAAAGTTGCCATATTCCCATTATTATCTTCTACATGGATGATATGTTGTCCATTAGAAATTGGAAGAGATTGATTTCAAATTTGAAGTCTTAGTTATCAACATAGTTTGAAATGAAAGACCTAGGTGTAGTGAGGTATGTTCTAAGAATGGAGATTAGAAGAGATAGAGCTCACATAAAACTTTGGATCAACTCTACAGAAACTATGTGAGCTCTATGTTGGAGAGATTCAATGTGACAAATTACAGACAATTAGTTGTTCTTGTTCTACAAGGGGTGAAGCTTTTTGTGGAAGAGTGTTTTTATGTCAATACTTTATGAATTATACGAATGATTACATCTATAGTATGGATCTATTTTTTTGCATGTAAAAACATCTTATAATGATGTTGGCATCAATATTGTATAGAGGGGTAATGGGGTATTAATTGTGTAGAGGTATGGAACTAATTATATGACATGGTAACTTAACTAGGAAACATGTATCAATGGTGGTGCCCAAATCTATCAATCTCATTCAATAACACATTTTTTATTATTCAAGCCTACTCATCCTCTTGAGGGGGCATCCATAACCTATCCAATGCTAAACTAAATCCTTTCCAGGTGTTGAAGAATCCATCTAATCTAATATCAACTAATCCTCACTTTGTTCTCAAGATGTCTCCTTCCCATATCAACAACATTATCAAATCAATCATTTGTTAATCTTTGACATTAGGTTCATCTTCAATCCCTAAGTATTTATATCTACTTTTTTTGAAACATCATTACTTCTTGTTGTGACAACACCATTTTAAAGAGGACATTGTGGACACTCCAATCCTGTAAATATTCTATTGGAAAGTATTTATATCTACTTTATTTGTAACATAATTATTTTTCGTAGTCACAACACCACTTCAAAGAGAAGCATAATGTAGACACTCCAATCTATCTAGTGCCAATTTTTTACTAACACACCTAACAAATATGTATTAATTAATTTAATCCATAAAATAAATTATTGATTGGTATGCTTATTAAATTAATTAATTAATATTTTATTATTTAATCAATATAAATAATCCATTATCTATAAATATATAAATAAATCTAAATAATCATATTATTTGTAATTAATTTGCTTAAATAAAAAAAAGTCCAACAATTAGTTAACTAATTGTTCAAAATGGTTCATAAATCTTTGAAAAGAAAAAATCATAAAATGAATTAGTTAACTATATAGCAAAATAATAAATAAACGTAAATAAATCATGCAGACCGAGTAATTGTTCTTTATAGTCTTCTAATTGCAGGTATTGCAAGAGGCCACATCGATTCATCATTTTCTCTCATCATTAGTGGATAGGTGATGTGGTGTGACTAGTACTAAATTACATAAATCATCCACACCTTGTGGCTTGTGTGAAATACTTATCTTCTCTCATGTAAAAGACATCTTTAAAATGTATTGTGTGATGTGGGAACTACGTGGATATCACACAGTCATTCAAAGGTATTTAAAATCTAGGGCATTTATACTTTTACGATTAAAAGTCCTTCCATTCTCTGTGAACATCATCTTTCCCTCAACTCACCTCATATCTCATGTGCGAAGGACACTTCCTCCTATGTCAACTTCGCATTTTGCAACAACTAATTCCTTGAATGTTGATTAAAACTCTTCGCACATGTGTCTTGGCTATTATGTTTCCTCACATTTGTTATCTTGATAAAGCAGAGGCATAAAAAAAACTTCAAAAGAAAAACACACAAAAAAAACTAATTTTTTATTACTTGATCATATTGTCACTTAATACCAAATCTATTACATAATGCCTCTTTTTTATATAGACCTATGGCATTCTCAATTTCCTTTTCTCTTGAACCTTTTATTCACTTGATATCTTTGAAAAATCTTGATGATGTCTTTCTCTTGTCTTTGTCCAACTGCTACGATAGTCCTTCAATCTACAACTTCCTAGAAACTTTCCATTTATATACATCTTGCCAAATAATTTCCTTTGATCTGAAATATCTTTTATTACTTTTGAAAATATTGCTTTATTGTTATCAACTTTCACATGTGAACTTTGATACTTGAACTAGTTCTTGATCATACTTGTAATTTTCTGCCAACTGGATCCATAAGTCCATCAATGATTCATTTTCATGTGACTTGTCATAGAATCCTTTTTGCACTCTCTATTCTAACATGTTTTTTCACAATGACTCTTCAAACCACAAATATCACATGGATGTAGATCCCAATATCTATCTTGTGTATGTCGTCTATGTTGGCCATTTGGTGGAATTGATTGTGTTGCATTCATGTTTTATCATTGATGCCAACAGTCGCTATTTGGATGTTTTACCGACACCCTTATAGACCCGGTAGGATGAGTGGTTTCTGGTTGATCTGGATCCAGCATAATCCGGTAGGATCTAGTATAGTTTGGTGATGGAATTGGCTTGTTCATGATACTCATACTCATATTTGGTCAGCTAGTTTTGGTCTGGTGATTGGATGCTATACTGTTTGCTGAGCAGCTTAGTTTGTGGCTTCCAGCAAGGGTTTCACCAGCAAAGCTTTTGGTGGAGATCTTTGATGAATTGCACAAGTGGTGTTGGTGTAGCTTCTAGTGGAGTTTTAGGATTTTGTTGGTGATCATGTTTGAGACTTGGTGGATGGAGATGATTGATACAACGTGTGGACCTATATTGGGTCCCGATTGATCTCGATTATGGATTGACTTTAATGTAACATGTGGATTGGACATAGCAATATATTTTCGGGATGTCTTATGTATTGGATACTATTTGTTTGGTCTAAGGCTGACATGGTTTGTAATTGTGAAATTGGTTTATTGTCTGGTGGCCAACCTGATTGTTTATGGTTGAGGGTTTTTATATATAGATATAAGATTTGATTGTAGATCATCATGGTTATGTTAGAGATCATGGTCAAGGAATGTAATGTGTGAATAATGTAATATCATTCAGGAAAAGGAGTTGGTTGATCCTTGGAGATCAAACTGGGTTTATGTAAGAGGGTTTAGTCCTCTGGTATTGAGCTTAATCGAAACTATACTCATGCATAGGAGATACTATCTTTTGCAGTTCAACACTTCTCCAAATTGTAGTCTGGATTTATATGTAGTCAGTGAGGCTCCTTTTGTGATGAGAAATGCACTCTAGGTTGTTGGCCTTCCTTCAAGTGCAGGCCCCTCAATTGTAATTCACATAATTACTGCAGAAGTATTATCTGACTGTGGTTGGGCTTCCCACTGTGTTTTTTCCCTTTACTAGTTTTTCCACGTACAAATCTTGGTGTTATATGGATGGTTTTTATTCTGTGATTATTGTTTATGCTTAATTGGTTTAACTGTTATTCCAGTACTAATATTTTGGGTTACGGTATTAAATTTTAAATTGCTAATGGTTCTGGTAATCTATAACAACTGATCTACCCCCCCCCTCTCAGTTGTCTTCTAGTTATTTGAACTGTATAACAATTGGTATTAGAGATTTGGTCTTGTCTACAGAAATCTTAACCGCTTAAGGACGATCCTATGGCGACTAATAATTCAAGTTCATCCAGTTCTTCAGGAGCTATCTTTCAAAGGGATATTCTGAGGCTTGATGGAACAAAATATGCAGTATGGAAGATTCAGATGGAAACTCATCTAAGATGTCTTGGCAAGGAGATTTGGGAGATCACACAGAATGGTGTCACACCCTAAAATATGGGATCTGGAAATCCTCCTCTGGCAAACCTAGACTGGGAGCTTGAGAATGATTGTAGAGTAAGACAATCTCTCTTGTGTGCACTTTCTAATCAGCAAATAATGGGATTAACCAACAAATAATATGGAAAGGCTATATTGGATAAATTGGAGACTCTTAATGAAGGTGACCCTACAGTGAAGACTCTTAAACTTGATGGTTAGCAGGTAAGATATGAAAACCTAAAGATGGAAGAAGATGAAAGGATTATTGCATTCATGCAAAGGGTAAATGAGATTGCTATGGGAATTCAGTGTTGTGGTGGAACTCTGAGCGAAGATGAAATTGTTTCTAAATTTCTAAGAGTCCTACCACTGGGTTACAAAATGAAGGCTACTGCTATTAATGAATTGAGAACAATGGCTAATACATATATCAATAGAGATACTTTGGTTGGGAAACTATCTTCTTTTAAGCTTGAAGAATTTGGACTTTCTGGAGCTGTGAAGACTGAAGCTACTTTTTGCAAGTAAGTATGAAGGAAAAGCACCTTTTAAATGTTTTGCATGTAATAAGATTGGTCATTTTGCATCTAGATGTCCTGAAATAAATTCATGATTTGAAGAAAGAGTTAGAAGATCATTTAAGCCTAACCCTGTATATCATAACAAGTATAAGTATATAGGAAAAATAGAGACAAATGATGCTACATAGCGGATGAGGAAGGCATTACTGATTCTGATGATGAACCGGAAGAAGACTCTACTAATGGTTTCGGCAATGGGAAGGAATGGGTGTTCCTGGATATCAAGGAAGATTATAAAACACTGGAAGATAATGTACCTAAAGAGAAGGCATGAATGGGTAATTGATAGCGGTTGTACACATCATATGACTGGAGATAAAGGGAAGTTTTTGTCTTTGCAAGAATTTGATGGCGGTCTAGTTAGATTTGGAGATGACAAGGAATGTATGATCAAAGGAAAAGGAACTATATCATTGGATGGTAAGAACAATATTGACAATGTTTATTATGTTAAAGGTTTAAGGCATAATATTTTGAGTGTAAGATAATTGCTAGATAAGGGGTTTCAATTATAGTTCAAGGATGGAAAATGCAAAATCATTAATAGATCTAGTTTGGAGATTTCATTTGAACTTTGCTGAGAAGACATGTTTGATTACACAAATTGATAAGAGTTGTCTATGATATAAAAGGTCATGTCATGTGAATTTTGATTGCATTGTGAAAATCAGTTCAACTAAGGCAGTTAGGGATATACCTAAGATTATGAAGCTCTATAATCTAGTATGTAAAGAATGTCAAATAGGTAAACAGGTTAGAACCTCTTTTAGGAGTATACAAGATAAATCAAATGATGTTCTTGATCTTATTCATACTGATTTGTGTGGCCCTTCTAGAGTTAAAAGTTTTCAAGGTGATAGATATTTCATGCTAGTCATTGATGATTATTCTAGAATGACATGGGTTACTTATCTAAAACAAAAATCTGAAGCATTTGAAAAGTTTAAAATCTTTAAGGTTAAAGTGGAAACTGAGACAAGATTGAAGATTAAATGTTTGAGGTCAAATCATGGTGGAGAATTCACATCCGGTGAGTTTAATAACTTTTGTGAGAAGCATGGTATAAGAAGACAATTTTTTCCTCCCCGGACACCTCAATAGAATGGAGCTGTAGAAAGGAAGAACAGAACTATCTTGGATGCTGCTAGAGCAATGATGATGGAAGCTAGTCTACCTCATCTCTACTAGAGAGAAGTAGTGAGCACAACAGTTTATACATTCAATAGAGTACATATCAAAGGACAAACTAGTAAGACACCTTATGAATTATGGTTTGGCAATACACCTACAGTTAAGTATTTTAGAATTTTTGGTAGTAAATGTTATATTCAGAGAGATGATATCATTGGGAAATTTGATCCTAGATGTGATGAAGGCATATTTCTAGGTTATTCTAATGAAAGAAAATCATATAGATGTTATAACAAGAGATTGTAGAGAATTGTGGAGAGTGCTAATGTCAAAGTAGATGAGTAGTCAAATCAAAGTTTATGAGAAGGAACCAGTAGTGGAAATGATTATATCTGAACTGGTAGCACTTTTATCAAAACTAAGTGTTGAACCAGTTACTCTCATAGTATCAGAGAAGTATACAATAACTGAAGAATAGGGAAGAGGAACAGAAAGTTAGAAGACTCCTAGGTATGTGAGATTGAATCATTCAGAACATTAGATCATTAGGGATAAGAGAAATGGAGTGATGACAAGAAGAAGACTGGCAACTAATGAGGTATCTTTAATTTCACAAGTTCAACTTGTATCAGTAATTGAGGCATGTAAAGATGAATATTGGTTGAAAGCTATGGAAGAAGAATTAGATCAGATTGAGAAAAATAACACATGGACCTTTGTTCCCCGGCCTAAAAATAAAAATGTTATTGGAACTAAATGGGTTTTTAGGAATAAAATGAATTAGGGTGGTCAAGTTATAAGGAATAAGGCTAGATTGGTTTGTAAAGGATATTCTCAAAAGGAAGGAATTTATTATGGAGAGACTTTCACACCTGTAGCTAGGATTGAAGCTATAAGATTATTTCTTGCCTATGTTACTTATAAAAACTACAAGGTTTATCAGATGGATGTTAAATGTACATTTTTGAATGGGGATCTTGATGAGGAAGTTTATATTGAGAAACCTGGTGGTTTTTCACTACCAAATGATACAAATATGGCTTGCAGGTTAAGGAAACCTTTATATGGATTGAAACAAGCACCTAGAGCTTGGTATGCAAGATTGGATAAATATCTTTTGAATCTTGGTTTTACTAAGGGCAGTGTTGATAGTAATTTATATCATAAGATCATTGATGATGATATACTAATTATTGAAGTATTTGTTGATGACATTATTTTTGGAGGTGAAGATAAGTTATGCATAGAATTTTTTAAGAATATGGAGAAATAATTTGAGATGTCTACGATTGGTGAGATGAAATTTTTCTTACGTTTGCAAATTTCTCAGACTGACAAAGGTATTTTCATCTATCAAACTAAATATGCTAAGGAATTGTTGAAGAAATTTGGTATGGGAGATTCTAAATCAGTAAGTACTCCTACTGTTACAAGTGAGAAATTGACAAGAAAAGGTGTTTCTACACCAGTAAATCCTACAAGATACAAATCTATGATTGGATGTCTTCTTTATTTGACTCAGTCTAGGACTAACATTATGAATGTTGTTTGTATTGTTTCTATATTTTAGAGTGATCCTAGAGAAAATCATGAGATGGCGGTGAAAAGGATTTTTAGATACTTGCAAGGTACATCACAATATGGTTTGTGGTACCCTAAGGATGATAAATTTACATTATGTACATATACAGATGTTGATTGGGCTCGAGATGTTGATGACTGAAAAAGCACTTCCAGTGGAGTTTTCTTTCTTGGAAAGAAGTTGGTTTCATGGATCAACAAGAAATAGTCATGTACTTCTTTATCTACTATTGAAGTTGTGTATGTTGTCGTTGCTACTAACTGTACACAAGTTTTATGGAAGAAGACAATGTTGAAGGATATAAGGGTGGATTGTGATGCATCGGTAGTTGTTCACTATGATAACTCTATCGCTATTGATATATCAAACAATTTGGTATTTCATTCTAAAAAAAAGCACATATCTATTAAGTATAACTTTTTGAAGGAAAAGGTGGAAGCAAATGAAGTTAGACTAGTTTATGTGAACACTAAAGAGCATATTGTAGATATTTTCACTAAACCTTTGCCCTATTGGCATTTTGAGTTTGTTGGCATTTTGCATAGAGTTTGCATTAATGATATGTTGTCATTGATTTCAATTGAACTGATAATGGTATCCATGTTATTACTGATATTGTTGTTTTTGATATTGGCTAGTAACTAGTAAGAAAAGATTTGTGGAAGATGTTGTAAACCAGTATGTAAATTGGTGCAAGAGCACCTCAGCACACAAGCATACCAGGAAGTCAAAAGTCATAATGTGAACAATTTGATTGTATTTGAGTCATTCATAATGTATTAAGGTCATTTGAGTCCATTGAATCATAATATGTAAGGCTAAATGAGCCATTTTGTCCAAAGTTGCCCAAGTTGTGTATTTGAGTCTTGATTGGGTTTATGAGGTCAAATTTGTGTAAAAGTATCATGAAGGAGGAAAATGATGTAAATTGTGTTATTTGGTCCATTATAAGGTGTTAATAATTTCCATGTAATATCTTAACAAGTTTTGAGTGCAAACTCAAAGAGTTGTCAAGACAAAACCTAGATAGAGGAGGTGTCATTTGGTTGAAAGGTGGTTATTTAGTTAATTTTCAAAGGGAATTCGACCCAAGAGGTTGATTTATGTATTTAAGGATTTTAATCCATGAAAATGAAGAAATGAAAGGCAATGGGAAGCATTGAAATCAATTTGGTAACAAGTTCTTGGTTTTTCAATTTGTTATTTTGGTGTTTTAAAGGTTTTCCTCTGGTTTCCAGGCCTTGTACGGCCATGTACAGCCTGGAAAACCATGTATTATTAATTGGATAGTGTATAAAAATGAATAATATTTCCATTTCTTTTTGTTTTAGTTTATTTCATGTAGATTTGAGAAAGTTATGGACGTTTTGGTGAAAACAGTTTGTAACTGCCAAAACCCTGCCTAGGGTTAACCAGTTTTGGGAAAAGCTTCATAACTTTTGATTTAACCATTGGATCTGGCTATAACTTGGGGAAAATTTGTTTATTTGACCTATCTACAATCTGACTGAAGTGATTGGATTTATTTTCAATATGTAAAATGTTATTAATGACTGTTCATCTGCATTTTATTGTGAAATCAGACTAGTAAAGGCAGGAGCAGTCCTGTTGCAGCATTTGATATGGCCAAATTAAGAATAATGATGAAGAAAGGATATATTTTTTGGAAAGGTCTCTGAACCCTCTTTCAATTTATTTTTATCTCACTTAATTTGGTTAAGAATTGAAGAAGTTGTGGTTATTTTTGTGAAAACAGTTTTTAAGGATGAAACCTTGAACTAGGGTACTCCATGGGAATAAAGAATTTGTTGTCTCATGTTTTGGTGAATTTTATGATCTAAAATATCAAATTAAGGTCTGTAGGGATGGAATATAACCTTTTAAAGTGGTTTGGAGTTGATTGGTGGCATATGGTGGAAGTATTTGATAGACAACCCTTGTGTAAAGATTATATTGTGATTGCATTGTAGAATGGATGAATACCATTTGCATTGCCACTTAATGATTGTAATGATGATTGGATCAGTAAGATCCTTGAGTGTTGAGTTGGTTTTCCATGATGCTCTACATCATAAATTTTGTAAGTTAAACCAGTAAACTCATGTAAAGGGTTAAAACTTTCTATATAGTGTAACTAGTAAACCCTATCAGCTGTTAAACCCTAACCGATCAAGTTTGTTGGTGTATTATCTGATGAGCGGTAATGATGGAGACACATGTGATCATTGTATGAGGATAAGTTCAAATTGTTTTGATGTGTGTGTTTTTTCTAGGGAAGGAGCAAAGTGGATCATCTAATCCACAGTGTGTGATGAGTTACAAAGTCCGATGAAGAGGTGATCATGGAGCAGTTGGAATTTCCTTGAAGAATGTGAAGAGATTGTCATGATTTCTAACGATCAAGATTGTACCGACTTGTTTGTAATCTCGATGATGAGAATTAGGTTTTTGTTGTGTTATCGACCTAATTGATTTGTATTTAAGGTCGATGAAGTTTTTTGTAAAGTTTGTTGGCAAGATTTATAGAAACTTGTTGAGTGTGTATTTGCCTAACCAGTGAATAGATTTGTAGTTTGAGTGAAGGCAGATTGAAGCTTAAAAGCATCTGATCAAGCAAATGTAGTGCTACTCAGATAGATCAAGAAAACCTGTTGTTTTCTAATAATTACAGCAAAAGTGAAATCCCTTAATCAGGTAAGCTCTAACAAGCTTGGTTACTCATTAAATCCTTTAACAAGGTGTTGCATTAGCTTAGATTCTTAAATCCTCAAGAGAGGTTACTCCTAACTGGGTATTGTGCTTTTCATCAAGGCATATTTGTAAATCCCTTAATTAGGTGATTCCTAACCAGAATTAGTTCTTAACAAGACTTATTGTAAATCTTTAACAAGCTTGGCTCCTAACAGGGCGAACTTCAAAAGAGTTCAAATAGCTATCCTTGTGAGTCTCATCTCACCGTGGTTTTTACCTATTTGGGTTTTTCACGTCTAAACATTTGTGTCAATCGGTGAATGTTTTTGTGGTTATGATCTTATTTGTTGATTTGGTTAACTTTTGATAAGGCATTATAACTAGAAGCATTGAGAGATGAATATGTTGAGTTATGATTAAGCATTGTTGATCTTTACAATATTAAAGTTGTTTGTTGTTAAGTTGTCATAATAGTTAAACTGGTTGATGCCAAGTATTCTTATGAATATTGATCTTGACTGAGATATGTTTACTTTGTGAGATTGAATTTGAGTTTGGGAACTTTGTATCACTTTTTAATATACTCATTTAGCACCCCCCCGCCCCCTCTCAGTATTCTACCAAATACTTATTCTTTCATCATACCATCAATTGGTATCAGAGCATCTCAGGTACTCTTAATCTAAAAACCTAACAGCTTGAGGAAAATATCTTGTAGATCATGATGAAGAAAGAAGGTCCGAAGTTCAACAAAGATAACTATAGAATATGGATTGATAGAATGAATATTTACGTTAAGAGTCTTGGTAGTCAGTATTGGGATCATATAGGAACTAAGTATATAACACCTACTAGAATCCTGACTGATTATCAGAAGAAAGAATGGGAAGAAAATCACCAAGCATTAGAAGCTATTATCAGTTCTCTATCTGATGTTGAATATGTAGATGTTCATGGTTTTGAAACTACACATGAAGTATGGAAAAAACTTGAAGAAATTTATAGCGGTGATGAACATGTTAAGATTGCCAAAGAGGAGAGTTTAAGAGGAAAGTTTGATGACATGAGAATGTCTAAAGGTGAAAATATCTAGCAATATGGTCAAAGGATTAAATAGATAGTTGGTGAGATAAAGAGTGCAGGGGGGAAAGTGGAAGATGCCATAGTAATTAGTAAGGTATTGAGAACCCTGCTACCGGTCTATGCTATCTGAGTTGTAGCTATTCAGGAGTTGAAATCCATTGACAAGACAAAGGTAACTCTTGACTCTATTATTGGAAAACTTACTACTTTTGAACTAAATGGCTATGATGGTAGTGTACAGAAATTAGAATCTGTATTCAAAGTTTCTATCTCTAACCCATGTGTGAGAAGAAGTAGAGATACCAACCATAGCTATGAATCTAGATCCAACATAGATGTTGATGATGAAGACAGCTTAGTGGAACTTGAAGCATTGTTGGCAAAACAACTGCCTAGAGGCACTGGTAAATATAGAGGTAAGCTACCTTTAAAATGTTTTGCATGCAACAAGATTGGTCATATAGCATCTAATTACCCTAATGGTGAAAATGAATACAAGAGAGACAAATTTAAGAAGTATAAGGGTAAAGGCAAGAGAGTTTGTGTTGTAGCTATTGATAGTGGTATTACTAATAAAGAATTTGATGATCATGCTAGTGAAGATATTGTGTTTGTAGCTATTAAGGAAGAAATATCAGATCATAAGGCACTAGTATCCAAAATGGATAACTTTGATGATTGGATCATTGATAGTGGTTGTTCACATCATATGACCGGTGATCAGAGAAAATTTATTTCCCTGAAGGAATTTGATGGTGGTGTTGTCAAATTTGGTAATGACTCACCCTGTATGGTTAAAGGTAAGGGAGTTATTTCTCTTAATGGAAAGAGCAGTGCTGACGATGTCTATTGGGTTGAAGGCCTAAAGAACAATCTTTTTAGTGTGGCACAACTTAATGACAAAGGATACCCACTGGAGTTTAGAAATGGAATGTGAAAAATCTTTGACAACAAAGGTGAATTGATTGCAACCGAGAAACAAACCAGAGGTAATCTATTTCATCTCAATCCTAAAGTTAGCAACTGTCTGAATGCAAAAGTAGATGATAGTTGGCTTTGGCATAGGAAATTTTGTCATAGAAATTTTGGCAATATTGTTAAAGTAAGCAAGTCTAAGATAGTAAGAGATCTACCTTAACTAGACAAACTAGTTAATGATCTTAGTAAAGAATGTCGGCTAGGAAAGATGACCCCTTCAACTTTCAAGAGAAATTCCTTCTCAGTAGAGCACTTGTTAGATTCAGTTCATACAGATCTATGCGGACCAATAAAAACAACAAGCATTCAAGGTGACAGATATTTCATGATCTTCACTAATGATTGTTCAAGGATGATGTGGGTCACATTCTTGAAGGATAAGAATGAAGCTTTTGGTAAATTCAAGGCATTCAGAGCCTTAGCTGAGAAAGAGAGTGGCAAAAAGATAAAATGTCTAAGAACAAATCAAGGCGGTGAATTAACTTTTGCAAAGTTCACTAAGTATTGTGATGATAATGGTATTAAGAGGCAACTTTTTGTACCAAGGACACCATAGCAAAATGGTATAGCAGAGAGAGACAACTGGTCAGTGGTTGACACTGCTAGGACTATGTTGATACAAGGACATTTAGCAAAAACATTTTGGAAAGAAGTTGTAAGTATAGTTGTCTACACAATGAACCAAGTTCTGGTGAAAAGAGGTAAGGACAAGACCCCATATGAATACTAGTATGGGAGATCACCTAATGTTAGCTATTTTAAGATATTTGGAAGCAAATTCTTTATTAAAAGAGGTGATTACATAAGAAAGTTTGAAGCTAAGAGTGATGAAGGCATATTTCTTGGCTATTCTACCAAGAGTAAGGCCTATAAATGCTTCAACAACCAGGCACCAAAAATTGTTGAGAGTGTTGATGTTCATTTAGATGAATCTCCTTAAGTGTCAAATGGAACCAGTTCTGAGAAGAAGGATGGAGATCCTTGCATTTTTCTTTTGGAACCTGAAATTGTTAAATCAAAAACTGGTAAAGCAAATCCTGATGTACTTGCTCAACTAGAACGAATAAATTCAAAAGAAGATGATAATGTAGAAACTGAACCTGAAGAGAATGATCATGTTATTCCTAGATGTTTGAGACTGAATCATAGTCCTGAATAGATAATTGGAGTTAAGGATGCCAGTGTACTAACTAGAAGGAGAATAAGAGAGAAATCTTGCATGATCCCCACCTTTGAACCAAGAAGTGCTAAGGAGGCATTTGGTGATGATCATTGGGTGAAAACTATGGAGGAGGAGTTGGATCAAATTGAGAAGAACAACACTTGGACCCTGGTACCTCGACCAATAAACAAGAATGTTATAGGTACTAAATGGGTGTTCAGAAACAAGTTAAATGAAGATGGTGTTGTAGTTCACAAGAAGGCAAGATTAGTATGCAAAGGTTATGCGCAAGAAGAAGGAGAAGATTATGGAGAAACCTTTGCACTAGTAGCAAGACTGGAAGATGTCAGAACATTACTTATATTTGCAGCTCATAAGAAGTTCAAGGTATACCAGATGGATGTTAAGTCTACATTCTTGAATGGGATACCGGAAGAAGAGGTTTATATAGAGTAGCCTGATGGTTGTGTATTGATAGATAAGGAAGACATGGTATGCAAATTACATAAAGCTTTGTATGGATTAAAGCAGGCACCCAAAGCATGGTATGAATGGCTTCATACTCATCTGATGAAGATAGGCTTTGCTAGAACCAGTGATGAGAACAACATTTATCTCAAGTGTGAAGGAGATGAAATACTGGTCAGTGAAGTATTTTTTGATGACATTATATTTGGAGGTGATGATGACATGAGTAATTGTTTTGCAGATGAAATGAAGAATGAATTTGAGATGTCATTAGTAGGAGAAATAAAAATTTCATAGACTTACAGATACAGCAGATGAAGAATGGTATTTTCATTACTCGATATAAGTATGTGAAAGAGGTTTTGAAGACTTTCGGTATGAGTGATGATGAACTAGTTGGAACCCCAATTGTTATAGGTTGTAAATTGTCCAAGGAAGATACATCTAAGCATGTAGATGAAAAGGAATACAGGTTAATGATTGGCAAATTACACTATGTTGTTCATAGTCGATTGGATATTGCTCATGCAGTTGGTATTATTGCTAGATTTCAGAAGAATCCAAAGGAGGCGCATCTGATGGCAACAAAGAGAATTTTTAGATATCTGAAAAGTACTGTTGACTATGGGTTATGGTATCCATATGGTGGAAATTTTAATTTGAAAGCATACCCAGATGCTGATTGGGTAGGAAATATTGATGACCAGAAGAGTACTACTGGTGGAGCATTCTTTCTAGGAGGAAGGATAGTTTCATGGAGTACTAAAAAGAAGAGTTGTACTTCACAATCTACTGCTGAAGCTAGGTATGTAGTAGCTTATATGAATTGCACACAAGATATGTGGATGAGGCACATTTTGGAAGGTTTGAAGATGGAAATCTTAGAACCAATAAAGATTTTGTGTGATAATACAAGTGCAATAAACATTTCAAAAAATCTTGTTTTGCATGCAAGGACTAAGCACATTGAATTGAAATATCACTTCTTGAGGGAAAAATTTCAAAGTAAAGATGTTGTCTTGGAGAAAGTTTCTACCAAGGAGCATCTTGCAGATATCTTTACCAAATCTCTGCCTAAGACCATTTTTGAATATCTTAGGAGTCAATTGGGGGTTGTCCCTCTTCATGAAGTTAGTTGAGGATGATGCTGAATACATCAATCCCTTAACCACTTGTAGAATTTTACATGGATTGATGAAGAAGTGGATATATTCCACAAGGGGAGCATCAAATTGTAGAATGATGTTGATGCACAATGAGAGCAGAATTACTTTTTTTTACTTTCACTTTGGCATTGTTGTCAAAGGGGGAGAATGATTATGTGATTAAGGAGAAGAATTATGTGTCTAACTAGGTGAACCAGTGGTAGGATGAAGACAGACAGACCAAGGTGAATACTTGGTAATGTAAACTAGGATTCCTATTCACCAATCTCAGCAGCAATCAGAGGCATTGATATTTGTATTGCCATCAATGCCAGAGGGCGAGATTGTTGGCATTTTGAGTTTGTTCGCATTTTGCATAGAGATTGCATTAATGATATGTTGTCATTGATGTCAATTGAACTGGTAATGGCATTCATGTTATTGTTGATATTATTGTTTTTGATATTGGCTAGTAACTGATAAGAAGAGCTTTGTGGAAGATGTTGTAAACCAGTATGTAAAGTTTGTAAGTTGAACCGGTAAACCAGTGTAAACTAGTTAAACCTTTCTATACAATGTAACCAGTAAACCCTATCAGTTGTTAAACCCTAACTTATCAAGTTTCTTGGTTTATTATCTGATGAGCGGTAATGATGGAGACACGTGTGATCATTGTATGAGGATAAGTTCAAATTGTTTTGGCACGTTTGGTTTTTTCTAGGGAAGGAGCAAAGTGGATCATCTAATCCATAGTGTGTGATGAGTTACAAAGTCTAATGAAGCGGTGATCATGGAGCGGTTGAAATTTTCTTGAAGAATATGAAGAGATTGTCATGATTTCTAATGGTCAAGATTGTATCAACTTGTTTGTAATCTTGATGATGAGAATTAGGTTTTTGTTGTGTTACCAACCTAATTGATTTGTATTTAAGGTCGATAAAGTTATTTGTAAAGTTTGTTGGCAAGATTGATAGAAACTTGTTGAGTGTGTAGTTGCCTAACCAATGAATAGATTTGCAGTTTGAGTGCAGGCAGATTGAAGCTTAAAAGCATATGATCAAACAAATGTAGTGCTACTCAGATAGATCAAGAAAACCTATTGTTTTCTAACAATTACAACAGAAGTGAAATCCCTTAACCGGGTAAGCTCTAACAAGCTTGGTTACTCATTAAATCCCCTAACAAGGTGGTCCATTAGCTTGGATTCTTAAATCCTCCAACAAGGTTACTCCTAATAGGGTATTGTGCTTTTCATCAAGGAATATTTGTAAATCCCTTAATTGGGTGATTCCTAACCGGAATTAGTTCTTAGCAGGACTTATTGTAAAGCTTTAACAAGCTTGGCTCCTGAAAGGGAAAACTTTAGATAGCTATCCTTGTGAGTCTCATCTCATCGTGGTTTTTACCTATTTGGGTTTTCCACGTATAAACATTTGTGTCAAGTGGTGAATGTTTTTGTGGTTACGATCTTATTTGTTGATTTGGTTAACTTCTGATAAGGCATGATAACTAGAAGCATTGAGAGATGAATATGTTGAGTTATGATTAAGCATTGTTGATGTTTACAAGATTGAAGTTGTTTTTTGTTAAGTTGTCATAATAGTTAAACTGGTTGATGCCAAGTATTCTTATGAATATTGATATTGACTAAGATATGTTTACTTTGTGAGAATGAATTTGGTCTAGTGATCGGATGCTATTTTGTTTGCTTAGAAGCTTAGTTTCTAGATCTGGCGAGGGTTTCACAGGTAGAGATTTTGGTGGAGATTTTTGATGAATTGCATAAGTGGTGTTGGTGCAGCATTTGGTGGAGTTTTAGGATGTTTTTGGTGATAATATTCAAGATTTTGCAAATGGAGATCATTGCTATAGCATGTGGACCTATATTGGGTCCCGATTGATCTAGGTTATCGACCGACTTTAATGTAACATGTGGATTGGACCTATCGATGTATTTTTGGGATGTCTTATGTGTTGGATATTATTTGTTTGGTCTAAGGATAATATGGTTTGTAATTATGTAAATGGTTTATTGTCTGGTGATCGGCCTGATTGTTTATGGTCGAGGGTTTGTATATATAGATGTAAGATCTCATTGTAGTTCATCATGGTTATGGTAGAGATCTTGGTCAAGGAATGTAATGTTCGAATAATGTAATGTCATTCAAGCAGAGGAGTTGGTCAATCATTGGAGATCAAATTGGGTTTATGTAAGAGCATTTAGTCCTCTGGTATTGAGCTTAATCAGAACTCTACTCAGGCATAGGAGATACTATCTTTTGCAGTTCAACACTTCTCTGGATTGTAGTCTAGATTTATATGTACTCAGTGAGGCTCTTTTTGTGATGAGAAATGCGCTCTAGGTTGTTGGCCTTCCTTCAAGTGCAGGCACCTCAATTGTAATTCACATACTTACTAAAAAATTATTATCTGACTGTGGGTAGGCTCCCCACTGTGGTTTTTCCCTTTACTGGGTTTTCCACATACAAATCTTGGTGTTATGTAGATGGCTTTTATTATGTGATTATTATTTATGCTTAATTGGTTTAACTGCTATTCTGGTATTAATGTTTTGGGTTCCAGTATTAATGTTTAAATTTCTAATGGTTCTGGTAATCTATGACAATTGATTCACCCCCCCCCCCCACCCCCCTCTCAGTTGTCTTTTGGTTATTTGAACTGTCTAACACTATCCTGTTACAATGTGAACACTGCATAATCTCCATACCTTGAATTGATTCATTTGAAAATGTAACACATGTATTCATCTTTCCTTTACCTAAGGCATATCCAAGATCATCATATTTAGGCCTCATTATTGGCTCAATCAAGTTTCACATACCTTTTTCATGATTACCCAATCCTTGACCGTTATAACCCATTCTCTTCATGATTTTCAAACCAACATTAAATTCATTGTTATTATCATTTTCTTTTTAACAATATTTATCACAACCTTCTTCATTAAAAACACACTTATCAAATGACAAACACAAATCTTTAGTGCTACATGAAACATCACATAGAAATTCCTTAGACTTCAAATATTCATTATCATCTTTCAAAGTTTTGATTTCATTCAATTGTGATTTATTTTGTTCTTCTAATATCTTAAGATTTTCTTCCAAAACTTCATTATTTTTCTTCACCTCATCAAACAAAGTTAACATTTCTTTTAAATCTTTATTTTTATCTTCAACTTTGCACAAATCTTTCAAAAGGTCACTATTTTGTATTATAATTTTAGCGTATTCTTTCTTTAAATTCATTAATTCTTCTTCAAAACTATTTTTCTCCTTCATTACTGATGTAGAGGCCTCCTTACAACCAAGGACAAGTCCAAAAGTTTAGGGTCTGGCCCTTCAAATGTCAAAAATGACCCTACAAGGAAGGACTCCACATCTTAAGGTTTAGAACTACTCTCCACTACTCAAGCCTAACACCTACTCAAGATGAGTAAAAGGCTTCAACTTCTCTAACATGCCTTACCCATGACTCTTGCTCTTAGGGATTTTGAATTTTGCCTATACATGACATTTAAGAACTATTCCAAGAATTGGTTTTGGACTTAGGCATCAATTCCTTATACCTCTTTTGTAAACCTGCCCCTTAGGCTAGTAGCCCTCCTATACTGGTATTTTGCCTTTAACTCCACAATCTTCCACACACTTTGACAAACTACTCACCATTCCAGATACCCTTTTAGGAGTTACATTCATCCCCAAAATGGATTGGGAAAATCTGCAATCTAAAGGTCTAATCCCCTTAGAAGCCTAGAGACCTAATTAGGGCGATTAGGCCTAATTTACAAAGCAACCCCCTTTACTAGTATCCCAACTGCAAAACCAACTTTATGAGAATGTGCGGGATGGTGAATAACTTCTAATTCTAGGGTTACATGCCTAGAATCCACCATTATCAGGTTTTAGGATGACTGTCCTAATTTTTCTAAAGGTAGTCACATGGAGATGGCTACCTAGATTCACTTCAAGCACCTCACAACCAAGTCTTCCCTGCAAAAACCCATGAAAACCTTAATTTACACTGACTAATATTGCATTCCACCAAAGGAAAGAACTTCTAGAGGTAAGAGATGCAAGATATGGCCATTATTTGGTGAAACCCTAGTCAAACCCTAGTTTACCAGGTTACAGTCATAAAAATAAGGGTTTCTCACTACATAGAAACAATCAAAGCCTCAGACCATAGCCAAAAAAAATATACTTCACCCCTCTATCTAATCCATGAATGGGGTGCTTCAATCCAATCCATACAAGCACATGCAATCAATGCAAAGACAAAAATTCTGAGAAAACTTCACTATTTTTTAGTTCAATTGCATCACAATTTCACAACACAACATCACTCACCTTGGGAATCATGTCCACAAGGTTTATACAACTCCCCAATTGTTTCCAACCAAATTTGGAAGAGATTGGAGCCATTGAAAGGCTTACATCAACCGCATTTTGAAAAGTTGCACTTTTGCATTCAAAAGTTGCATTTTCCAAAAGTTGCAATTTTGCAATTTTACACAAAATTTTGTCACACTTTCTAAGGTTGGGATACACACACCTGAATCAACCAAACACTCCTACAACATGTCAAAAACCTATCAAACACAAAATTAAACCATCTACTACCCCTATTGACCATATTGTCCCAATTGGCTTATCAAATTGCCTAATTGGTGACATGGGCTTACATGGTGGGGCTTATTGAATACATGAAACAAACTTGCATAAACACAAGACACACTAAGACACTAAAATGATCCTATTCTTCATCCTTAGAGCCATGATTGGAATGTTGATGAGGTGCCCCTACACCAATTACCCTTTTACCAAATTTTTCCATTGAATCAAAGAATTTAAACTTGCCTGATTATAAGTAAACAACTTTGCATGCCTTTTTCTCAACAAATACACTTGATGATCACAACCCCTAACTAGGATAACAATATGCTCTTGATAACAAAAACAATTAATCAATTACCTCCTTTACTTGCAAAAGTCTTCTTTACTCAATCATCGGTTTTTTATAAATCTTCTCAATCTTACAAAACTAGTCCAATCTCTTTTAATTTGGTAGTCATCAAAAATTAATCTACAAACAAACAAAAATGGTGACCTCCTTTGTATTTCACTATGACGATCTCCTCTAAGTTAATTCTCACAATCTTTTTTTAACCTTTGACAAGAAATGGCTTGAAGCTCCATTCTTCCTAATGGATGCTCCATCAATCTCTTAACAACTCCTCCTTTCTTATTTGCGCCTCCAAAATTTTGCAAATCCTTGATAGTTTAAAGACATCGATCCAATAAACCTAAATGGCGAATCTTCCTTGAGCTTTTGTGATTTTTTCCTTGTCAGTGATTCTGATCTACTCACCAACAAACAACAATTTCCTCTAAGTGATGCGTTTAAACAAGTGCAAAAAGAAACTTTGATCTTACGTTTTTAAGTTCTCCATATTTTTTTGGTGAAAATATCCCACCTTAAACATGTGATTCCTCTTCACAACGATCTTACAAACTTGTGCTTTGATACCACTTTGATAGGGTAAAAGCACAAAAAAAACTTTTTTTTTATTAAAAAAAATTGATTTTTTATGAAAACCTAAATTTTTATGAAAAAACTATTTTTTTATTACTTCATCATCTTCTCGCATAATGCCAAATCTATTACATAATGCCTCTTTTATAGAGTTCTTTTGGATATATATAGAAACATCTAGAAACAACTAATCTTGGCTAACATAATTCCAGAATCTTTCTAGAAACATCTTAAGCCTTTCTAGATCTTAGGCTGACATTACAAAATATTTAATATTTTTGACTTTTAACCTAACTCTAGAATATTCGATTGAAATGAACATTGGGGTGGGAGAAAATACATATCCCAACATTTCTCTCCCAAATATTTTTTCATTATTTTCTTGGGTCGACTTTTCAAAGACTACAATGGTTTTTCAACATATTCAAGCATGGCAACTTCAGCTAACGCAACAAACAAAATGTATGCAAATTACAACTATAGGGTCAAATTCAATATTTGGTGTTGTGAAATTATAGTCTCATACTCATGTTAAAAACTAAATTTCTTGAGGATCTTCAATTTCAAGAACTCTTTCATGGATGATGCAATTAGGGAGCTAATAGGTGATGATATCCTCTCTCTCCATAACACCCTTTTGTTCTATATCCCTCTCAATTGATATCTATTTTCATTTCAAGATGTTTGGATTTATGCCAAGACTATGGAACCATGTCACATATTATATATAAATTTTTACATGCAAATTTCATTGCTTATCATGCTTTTTAGATGGCTATGATTTCTTTGAGGGTTGGACAGACATTGGAGGTTTATTTCACAAAGATGATGTGCAATAGAAATCAGAATATTCATTAGTTTTTATGATGATTTCAAAGTTGTAATAAGAATATAACAATGAAGAGACTTTGGCTGGGGCCTTATATGTGTTTGCAAATAATATTGGGTCAATGCAGATAGAATAATTCAAAACAAGTTTTGGGCTCTCTCTCTCTCTCCTCATTAATTATGAGGCATTTTGTAGTCATTCAATTTCAAACAAGAAAAGGCCTCACAATATTGAGCCAAACCAAATAATACATCACTATCATTGTTAGTTGGGTGTGCAATCTTTCAATGATACTTCTATTCAAGTACAAGATGTGGAGAAGACAGATGAGTTGGTGTCAATGAGGGAATTAACTTGGAGTAAGGATTTTGTTTTTTTTCATGGTCTATCATGCTCTGCCTATTTTTATAGTCATACCACATTATGTAAAGCTTATTGTATTCTAGGTTGGGTTTGTATAGATTTGTCATTACTTGTTTTGGTTGTTACCCCTCTTTGTTTGGATTCAAGTTATATTGTGGAGGTTTTTGGCAGATATAAAGGGGTAATTTTATAATTTTGTGTCTTTAGGTTGAGCGATCCTCTCCATTTTTAGATTTCAGAACCTTTTCTAATGTATTTTAAGTATCTTTTTATATATGATATATACTCTTATACATTTTTCTTAAAAGGAAAAGGTGAATTTATCCTTATCCACTCCTTCAATCCTTATACGCATCCTTGAAACCTATAACTTGAAATTGAATCGTCATTTTTCATAATTTACAATTCCAATTGAGTAGATAAATGTTGTCATAATGAGCAACACATTATCAATGCAAAGTTTATCTATGATAATTTATTTGATGTTTTTTTGTGGTGGTAAAGTAAATATTGTTTAGTTTTATTTCAATTCCTATTTGTATTATTTTAAGGTTGCATTCTTACAAATGGCTTCAACCTTTGAAGCAAGAAAAGTTTCTAATTTTATCTCTTGCAATCTCTCCTCAACAAGACATTCCTAACATTCAACTATCTTGGAAAGAAAAAAAAAAGGAAAAAGTAATGATAATAATGTTCTTATAATTTAGGAGTTTATTGAAGATGGTGAAGTCTTATCAAATGAGGGTGGGATTCAAAATTAATGATCAAAATCCACCTCCCACTATTAATTTTATTGTTTTTACCACATTAATAATTTTCATCAAATTATAAATATATTTTTTCATCAATTATTTTATTTTTGATATTGACTAGGGGAAGCATATGAGTAGCTATTATTTTTTTTTGTCTCAACGATTTTTTTGTTGTTGTTTCTATATGCAACTTAGCTACTTATAGCTATTGTTTTGGCCTATGGGTAGTAATGATGCACGTTGTGTGATCTAGTATGTGCGTAAAGGTCAAAAAGTGGTCATTTCAAAGTGCAGTCTGATACCTACTTAAAGATGCCCCAATAACCATGCACTACAACCACATCAAAAATGGCCAATAATTATGCACAATTGCCTCTATAGTCATCCACTATCGGTAACAATAAAGTTGCACAACTCCTCTAATTAAAGTTCAAAAATTCTTAACTACTAAGATAAAATGAGTGGCTATTAGTATATATGAAATTTATTAACGAATGAGCTTAAATAGTTATCATTTTTTGATTGCTTTAAAATTAATAATTAATAGGCAGTAATTGAAACATAAGGGATGATGCTCTTCCCTGATATATTATTGATAAAAAAAAATTAAGCAGTCGCTTTATACTTTGATTCTCACTTTGACCCAATTTACATGACCATAAAAAGTGATACCATTTTATCACTCAAGTGAATATATATATATATATAAAAGGGATATTATAAGGTTTGTGTATTACGCTCTCACGAGAATGTACGCCGGGGTCATGGTCATTCGGTCTCAACCTTCCAAACACAGTGATTTCACGTATTGAACCATTTGCCCACAGCTGCCACATATTCCAAACATGTTTCAGTCAAAAGGCTTTAACAGCAGCCGCGGGGATTCTTACTCCTTTAAACGAAAGCCGTTAGTTCATACGGCGATCTTTTGAGGCTCGAGGTGGCCTCACAATTGTCTTATAATTGACCGAGCATTAGGTCATAAAGGAAACAGGAACCAGCATATGAAATCTCTGAAAAATCATTCAAAAGAATAGTTATGGCGGTGAATTTTCTTCGTGGTTAAAATATCTTTATGAACATCGTTAAAGTCTGAAGGGACAGGTGAAACGCACACAATCATTCAATTCTAGAATTGTTAGTGAGGAAAAAGGGATGTTCACGTTGACTTAAGGAGTGGGAATCTCATTGAACTACTACTTGGACTTTGAAGAGGCAAACAGTGATTAAACCCCTTTAGGACGGCGATTTGAATTTAGTGGGAATCTCATTGAACCGCGACTTCGAAGAAGCAAACAGTGATTAAACATTTGCCGTCACGAATCGAATATCTCTGACCAAATGACTGCAAACAGTGGTTGAGACCTTTTATTGAATTCAGCCCATTCCCTATATATTGAATTTAGGGCAGGTTGTGTTCAACTATATTTGTCTATTCTTTGTTCACCTCTCATAAGCGAGGTCTCTCTTAGCTAAACTGTAAGTTCAGTTTTCGAGTTTCCTTTTCAAATTTTTTTTAGTAGTTTCTAATTGTGGGATCTTCTTCATTTTGTTAATTCTCTTTGGTTTTTTGGATTTTAGGTTGTAAGGTCCAACTGATCAGGTGGGCGGACAAGTTGCCATAGTTCTTAGCTGGACGAGTGCTCAAAATTCCACTGAAGATGACTGCTAGTTGGTTTTACAGAATGATATTTGGATGTTTCTCAGGAAGTGAGAATCATCAGCGCTCCAAACAAGTGAGGCCACATGAGCCATGTCCACCTTCGTTTTATCCTCATGAAGTACCCAAGAAAATCTACTACATGGGGAATGAAGATGAAGATGTAGATAAGGCCTCAGAGTTTTACATCGACAGCGTTCACGAGGACTTGAAGATGCAGGAATCCTTGTCTGATGCTGAATATAACGGATATCTTGCAAGAGCTACATAAACATTTTCAGGAATCTGTGATCATCTCTCACAGTTACTGTGCTAGAATTGTTAGCCATTTGTATGTTTTACAATGTAAAGGAATCTTGGGTTGCAGTTTTTCCTAAATGTGTATAGTGCCTTTACAATTTGTCAATTGGATCCTTATTCAAGCAAGTTGATGACTTTTCTAAAGTTGTAAATTTTCTACTGATGATTAAATAAAATAAAAAAATTATGAATACTGTATTATAAAGATTGTATTCAAGTCAGTTCAATTTACTTTTGTGTCTATTGATTGGATATTATAAATGTCATTGTTTATATATCTATACGCTTTGGCAGCTACAACCTTTATACAGTTTCTTTAACTGCATCCTCTATCCAACTGTATCTGCTATCTATATGTATCCTCGTTTTCAAATTATCAATCCAAGTTCTTAGCAATCCCAGTCATATGGTATCAGAGCGCATTAATCTCTGTGCCTGTGACTTATTTTGTTGCGCTAAAGTTTATCTCATGGAGTCAGGTAAATGGAAGAGTCAGCGATACTAGGTGGAGGATAATAATGATCTGGAAGATCAAGCAGAGGTTTTTTTATTACGGCCTGTAGTGGCGTCTACAAATTGAGGCTGGAGTAGTTTTTAAGAGCTGAAAACAAATGACAGTTGCAATTGAGTCATAGGACAAGAGGAAGGGTAACAGATTTTTGATCCTTGTCCTCTGCAATTTCAGCATTGAATCCTTTGCTTTAAAATTTGTTTATTGGAAGAAATCTTCATGGAGAGTTGATTAGATTCAGGGAAATGCACTTGATAGGTGTAACGTCAAATCCACAGCCCACCATATGAACTATTTGACAAAATTTCAAGACTGCATACAAATGAGGTACTGGTATAATGTGTAAGTTGTCAAGGTAATTTTTAAGCCAGCAATAATTTGTGATATGTTTAAACTTCGACTGAACCGAGATATATGGGGATTTTGAAATGGTGAGAGGCGGGAGTGCAAGGAGTGGAGTTAGGGTTTTTGTCGCAGAGGCAGATGAGGATGAAGCGGATGAATCAGATGATGGAGATTCTTTGGGGGTGCCATTTGATTTGCAGTTTGGTCCCCCTGTTTCTAGTTTGTTTGTGGTCATGGATATTTTGGCTATGAGGGTTGACAGGGTTTTCTCGATGCGGCTTGGTGTTGCGGCTAACGCTGTGATCACCTTAGGAATCTCCATTCGTTGTCACCCTCCTCCTTGGAGGTTTCTGTATGTTCTTCCTGAGGTGGGACTCTCTACCGTTGTGTTTGTTTTGTTGGCCAGTGTGGTATTTTGCACTACTAGTGGTTTGACACCCCTGTTTCGTTGATGCCTCTTTCTCTGTGTCTGGAGGTCTGTGTTGGGCATCTTTGTCTGACGGGTCTCCTTTAGAGAGATCTGGTGCTTTCCTGCCCCTTGCTCATTTTTAGCTGCTTTGGGCTCTGTTCGTATTTATGAGTTCCTTGCTTTGGTCGATGTGGTGGATGGTCCTTCGTATTCCTCAGTGGTTAGAGGAACTATTGTTTTTTTGGATTGGAGGTGTTTGAAGCTCTCTTGAGCTGCTCTTGGTTGCGTGTCTCGTGTTTTCTTCTGTCTGAGGCTCTTTCTCGAACCAGTCCCAGCCGTTTGGAGTTGGGAGCTCTTTCATCCTTGGTCTTCTTTGGCTTTTCCTATGAAGGTGCGGTTGTCTCCTATTGAGGTGGAGACTATTGTTGCTGAAGGAGATGCTAGACACTGCAAGGGGGCTATTGCTGCCCTTAAGGAGGTTCTTGATGAGTTCTTGAATAGCTGCAAAGGGGTTTGTTTTTGCCTTTTGTTGCTGCCTTGTTTTTTTGTGGTTGGCTATATTGGAGCTATGAATCTTATTCTTCTGATAGTTTCTTCCTTTACTGACCCTATTAAGGTAGGGGCTTCTTCTATCAAGGTAGGGGCTTCTTTTATTAAGGTGAAGACATCAAAGGTGGAGATGGGCATTTCAGGTGTGGAAGGGAGTTGTTGTAAGGGGCTTCTATAGCTGTTTTCTTTATGGTTATGGGAGTCATTTTAAAATCTTTGGAGATGGTTTAGGGTGCTAGTCAAAATCTTTTATCGTTGCTCTTCTTTTTGCTCTTGGATGCTTGGGAGAAGTAGCTGATATTATTTCGAATGTTGTGAAAGCCTTTTAGAAATTCATTTATCCATATGTTATATGTTTGTAATGTTTTTATTTTTCTAGATTTGAAGGTTATGGGAGCTTTGCAAAAACCTATTTTTCGGGTTGTGGGAACCTTGCAAAACCTTCTATGTTTTTTTGAGTTTTCTTTTGTTGTCTTTGTCCTTTTGTGTGGGTCAGCTATACTTTGATGCTCAGTTTCTAGTTATTGGTTGATGGTTGGTTGTGTAATGCCCATACCCTAGTCGGACTTTTAAAACCCGTTTAACCTTCATTGACTTCCTATGTGGCATTCTCGAATGGTAGATTAACCGATATGCAATGTGTAGTTTAGATAATATAAATAAACTGAGCATACTTATTATTGTGCTTTTGCATCGATTCTCGTGTAAATGTAATTGTTCCTAACCCTTGTGATAAATCTTGAGCTAACGTCTTCATTGAATATGTATTTGTATATGCATGTTTGTATGGATTCATGGGTGCAGGAGATTGCAGGTACAACACCGCTTAGGGCAAGGTTCATCTCCTTTGGAATTTGCAAGGTTGAGTATGCTCCTTCATCTTTTGAATTCGGATTTAGTGGTCATATAACTCTCGTCTTGCCTTAGCCATGGTTAGGTGAGCATCGTGTGTGGATTCGTGGGGCTTGCTTTTCATTGGGATGCGTGTCGAGAGATTGGAGGACTCCCTCGATTTGCGTGCCATGCGCGAGGTAAGTGAGGTTTGTGATCCTAAGTATTAAATTCGAATTTATGAGTAGACGAGCACATTAGAAATTTAGAAATTTAAATGGGTAGCTTCTTTTATATGATTAATCATTAATTTAAGAAATTGCCTTAAATTATTAATGTAGCAGGCTTAAGGTATTTAACTGGGGTTAGTGTGCTCATTTACACATTTGTAACTTTTACGTATTTGTAGTTGAGAAATTAGAATAAATAAGACTCTTGTACTAGATTAGTCATGTATTTTAAAATGTCGCTTTATTTTGTTGCAGCGAGTTAATTTAATAGTTAATTTTAATAACGACGATTTTAATAAATTATGCGTTTTAGAAAGGAAAAATTTTTAAAGTCATTGAGAGATAGAATTAAATTACTAATTTTCGCACTTTGGAAGAAAAAGGGGTAAATTATTATTATTTAAATGAAATTATTTTCTTTTACTTGTAAAGTCGATAAAGTATAAAAGTTTGACTTTTAGAAAATTAAATTAATCAAATGCCTTACCCGGTCAATAGTTCCAAAATATAAATGTAGAACTAAATCGATATTGAGAAATTAAAAATTTAAAAAGAAATAGAAGCATTATAATTTTAATTAGGAAAACAAATGAGATGTATTAAATAAGGTAAATGAATAACTTCCATTTCTTTTTTCATTCATTTTATTTCAAAAATAAATGCCTAATTTCAAAATTAAAAATTAGGGCAAAATTAGGGCTTTTTCTTTTTAACCTAGTTTTGGAGACATTTTGGGGGTTCTTGGCTTGGGAGTTTTTTTTTTTTTGAAGAAAAATGGGGGATTTGCAATGGAGCAGTAGATTGGGGAAACTCTTCATCAAGATTCATGCCCGGAATTGCACTATGAGGTAGGATTTGAATCTACCTTTCTACTTCTTGTTAAAAAAAAGAGAGAGAATTTTACTCATGAATGTGTTTTCTTTGAAGAATAGTTGCAGTTGTTTCTTTAAGCTTGGTTGATTTAGAATGAAGTTTGATTTTGTGTTTCAGCTTGATGAGGAAATATAGTTTTCTCATAATGGAGTTTATTTTTTTAGGAAAAATCTGATAAAAGAATGGGGCTGTGAATAAGAAATGAAGGAAAGAAAAATAATAATAGTAAATGCAAAATGGGAGAATGAGGGTTTTTACATTTGTTTTGGTTGTTTGGTTCATGATCATTTCAAAAAATACAGTTTCCCCAGTTGGTTGTTGCTATGAAAATTCTGGAAAATGCATTGATTATGAGTTTCTTTCAAAATAGGAGGTTTGTTTTTGGAATGTGAGTTTCTTCAAAAAAAAAATATAATCAAATAGAGAGGTTGCTGGAAAGCGTTTTTTTAAAACCCCTGTCTGTGAGACTGTGAGTTAAGCTTCTGGGAATTGTTATATTTTTATGACTGTTTTCTGTTTATACCATAACAAAATATATTTTAAAAACAAAAAAAAAAAATTTAAAAAAAAAAAAAGGTTTTATGCCCCCACGGCAGTTGCTACCAGTTGGTAGCGGACTGCTACCAAATGGTAGTAGCGCTGCCTTTGGTAGCGCCCTGCTACCATTTGGTAGCAGCGCTACCAAAGGTAGCTAGGCTGCCAAAGGGGGGGAGGGCCCACGTGGATGTCCACGTGGGTACCCTCTCCCTCTCTTTTTTGAAATTTAAAATAAGTTTATTTTAATTGTTTTATTTAACTATTATTCTTTTTATTATTATTTTATATAATTTGTTTAAAAAGAAAAAAAGGATAAAGATATATCTAGGTCACATATAAAAAAAAAGAAGAATTTCAGATTTATTTAGTGAATTAAAAATTAGTATAAGGGAATTGAATTCTAGTTTGCGTTGATATTAAGTAATTTTAAATTCAGTATCTTATCTTAGTTAATTTCAAACTTAGTAAATATTACACTTGGAGTTCGAGAAGCAACATTTAGTAAATCCTTAGTCTAATACCAGTTTTAATTTCATGTTGATTACTTCATACCCGAGTTAGTACTGCTATTAACATAGAATAAATAGTGATGGCGGTTTATTAAGAGTTTTAAGTAAAAGTTAATTTAGCTAGTATATCGAAGTATCGGCATTATTAGTTAGAGCAATATGATAAAACGAATACCTCTACCGGATAATGCCTATGCTGAATTTAATCTTCTATTATTGAATTTGGTTATGTAATGGTAAGTCTTGACATGGTAGTGTTGGTTGCAAGTTGGTCAAGCCCCTAATTAGGAAACCGTCAAACAAGAGTATCCAGGATTGTTTGTTTCTTTTTATTTGTTATGATTCAATTTGACCCGCTTCTAAAAGGGATCATTACGTAATTGATGTCCGAAGTGTCTGTTGTATATTGATTGTATTCGCCTAAGTGGCAAGATGTAAAAGACTTATAAATTTTGTATTCCTAACGATATAATACCAAAGGGGTCTTGCAGTTGAGCAGACCCGGAGATGTAGCCCATCCGGGGTGAACTCCGAGATCATATCTGTGTTATGCGATGTTTATAGCGTGCTTTGTTTTATGTTTTAAATTATCATGAATGGTTGTAATCTTGCATGAGTGTATGGTGGAAGTTTAATGAATTCGAATTTAAATGCATAACATTATTCATATGGATAAACGTAGTTATTTAAGTTCATAAAACGTTGTGAATTATGGATATGGCATGGTATTTAAGTATTGAAAATTAAAGTGTGGAAAAAGTAAATTGGTAATGTTAATTTGAATTGTAATAGTGGAAGAAATCTAGATAGAATTACTTCATTGGATTAATTGTTAAAAAGTATGTTAATGGAATGAATGTAAAAGGGAAAGCAAAGTTAAAAATTATGTCACAATTCTTAGATTGAAATCTAAAAGAAGAACATCATAGAAATATCGATCCTTTTACCTTAGTAAATGAATCACGCCATGTCAGTTATGTTTCATTACATTGGATAAAATTTGTTAAGTTATTTCATGTTTTAATCATAACCAATAACCCTCATCAGATTAATTTGATAATTCGTGTGGACTCAACTAGGCATCCATGTTGTATATTGGATGGATATACTTAATAATCCATGTTGTAATTATAATCAATAATCCTCACCAGATTTTATTTTATAATTGGGTGAACTCAATTAGATATCCATATTTTTAATCCCTTATAAAAGGAATCCCTCATGATTGCTAAAATTAATCTAATTTATGGAAAAGTAATTGATTTGTTGTTTATACATTAAATCCTAGTAAAAGTATCTCTCCCATATTACTTTCATCTAACAAAAAAAAAGAGATATGCAATAAGATAATTGTATTTTAATCCTAATAGGAAAACGTCATTATGATCTTATTACTTTAACCTTGAAATGATGAATGTCATCTAGTTAACGATACTCTAAATTTAAGGATGCTTCCGTTTGTCCTAATGCATATCCATCTTAATGAAGTTAGTCCATCTCTTTGCAATTATTAAAACTTCAAATGAATTCCATGGCTACTCACATTATACCTTTCAAAAAAAAAGAAATTCAACTCATTAGTTGGTTATGTATGAAAACAAAGGAAGAGACCTCACTCTACTCATGGAAGTTTAGTCCTTAAGAAACAAATTTATCTTATTAATCATACTGTTTAATATTTTAAAAGAGATATCACATGTGGGTGAATATTTTAAGATCAAATGAAGGAATCCTCACGGTATTTATCGTAGTTAAACCTTAAATGAATGAATCTCATTAGGCATATTTTTAAACATTAAAGGATGAAATCAATTGTGAAAGGGTACCACAAACCCAAGGAATGAACTTCATTATATTAATCACATGAACCCTTTTTGGGGGGCCTCTTAAAGTAATTATGAATTAAAGTGCGATGAATAAATAACTCCTCAATGGCCTCCTAACCACCGAAGTAATTGAACGCTTCCTAAAGATATAAGGTGTTAAACCATTGAACACATATTTAATCAAGGACTATGCATTACCTTGTAATTAAGTTATCCAGTTTAATGGATCTAATGACGCAAGTTGAGTTAGGTGTAAGGTTATGTAACCGCGTTAGGAAACTCCTTAGGATTGTTTGAGCCTTCCGCTGTGATATCTAAGTTGACAGATAACTCCAATGTATTTTAATGTCGTGCCTAATTATGAATTGAGTTAACTTCAACTATCTTAATGTTGTAACTTTGTATTAACGCTCTTAATTATTATAAAATAAAAATTTGCACTCTAATTGAGTGTTTTTAACTTAAACCCTTAGGGGTTTCCTGGCGGGGCATTACAGGTTGTTGGATGGTTGTTGTTTGTCTTTGATATCTCTATGTGTAGCATTCTATTTCTGGGTTCTGGATCTCATTAAACCCACCTGTAGGGGGTTTTAGGTCCCCTTAAAACTTGTTTGACCCTTAATAAAAAACCGAACCTAGATATATCAAGTAGTATCTATCATAACAAGTAATACATAAAGTAGTAGATCATTTAAGAAACATTAGTTAATACTTTATCAATATGTTATGGTTTGAAGTGTTGTTATAAGATGTGAAAAGAGGAGTGTTGAAGAATTGTAAGAGTGGCCATGATCCAAGGACTGCTATGTTGGCGAATAGTTTATTAGGCTTATTAACCAAAAGACTAGTGTGAAATATTTGTTGCTTACATATTTTAAAAGAATTACATTATTATAATTTTGATCACTAATCAATGGTAAGTTTCAAAAATATATGTGGTTTAATACATTATTTGCTACATACAATCTTCCTATATTTTTAGTTGTTTAAAATTGAGCCATACACAAGAAGCCACATATTCACATCTAAAACTAATGAGATGAGTAAATTGTGATCCAAATGCATTGAGATTCGCTACAAGGAGAATCATTCAATGTAAGATAGATCATTGGATATGATAAAGATATTGAAGAATATTTCATTTTTGTGAAAGTTGATGAAGTTTGAAGTGATTAGCCTCCACATGGAGTATCATCAATCTGCATATATCTAAACACTCTAAAATGATTTGTGTGATGCTTATGTTTTATCATTCCAATATTTTTGTGTGAGGTTTGCACATGTAATCATTTATTTAGAATTTGGATATTTTTATACAAATGTATAGGAGTGATAAGGAATTTTTGAGGTTTTTATTCAAATGCATGAGTGAGAAGGAAAATAAAAGTGTATTATAGTTTTAGAGGTATACAAGTTCATCATTGGTCAAATTGACATCATTATGGCCACACATTATAATTTTATTTTCAATGCAACCATGCTATCCTTGATAGAAATTTGCAACATTCATATGTTTGTGCTATTGAAGAGTCTAATGCAAATGAATAGAGTGCAAACATGTCTTCTTGGAGGTTTCTAGCACTGAAGGATGGAGGATCTTTATCATCTCAAGTTTGCTTCTTACTTTGAGATTATGCTTTGCATGAGAAACATTTTTGGCTTTAGTCTTTTTTGCTTTCCTTTTAGTTTTTCTTGTAGATGCTGATAGATTCAAAGAATACATGTATTATAACATTTTTACTTTTGGAGATAGGTAAGGGTTTTGGTGAAGAGCTCAAGTATCGATGGTTGCTAAGAGAGTTCATGAGATTGTGATCGATAATTATCACCCTTACAAGGGTGAAGAGACAACTTCGAGGATTGTTGTCAAGAATAATTTTCTTTTTGTGATTTGAGAGTTTGGGACTAAGAGCTCAAAAATTCAGCTTAGATCTACAACTTTACGAGGGTCATGAGGCAACTTGGGGGAGGTTTAGGACTAAGAGCTTAAGGAATCAACTCAGAGCTACACCTTTATGAGGGTCGCGAGGCAACTTGGGGGAGTTCCACTTGATTTGGGATTTGGTTCTTCATGGATATCTTCTCAAATACATTTATTTATTCTATGATTTTAGTAAGTTTTATTGTGTAAGTCTTAGGGAGAGGGGGATCCCTTGGCTAGGGTGAAACTTGATGTTTGGATGGTATATTTGTAAAAATAATGTAATAAATGGGGAATGTTGGCATAAATATGGATGTCTATCACATTATTTATTTCTGTTTTGGTAGTTACAACCTTTATATAGTTTCTCCAATTGTATCTACTATCTATATGTATCTTCCTTGTTTTCAAATTATCAATCTAACTTTTTACTATTCCATGTCAATAATAATATATTAATAAGTGGTATATATTTTTGTTTAGTTTAATTTATGGTGTAGTTTTTATCTATTTTTATTAAACTCTCTTTATAATTATTTTCATCATTCATTCATTATTTTTACACCTTCATTCAGTCATTATTATTACCCCATAAAAAGAAAGTCCCACCCCCTAGGAGACAAAAAAGAAAATCCATACAACCCCTCACAAAGACATTTCATCTTTTATTGGATTTGAAAATGGAATAAGATGGAACACGTCCATCCTATTAATATATGTATATATATGCATATTTCAATACTTAGATGTGTAAAATTTAAAAGACAAAAACTCAAAAAAGGGAAAAATTGGTGAGAAATAGTATGAAGATAATGATGCAACTAGATAACCATTATTATCAAAGAGGAAGAGTAAGTCCTTAAAAATGTTTCCTTGAGATGAAACATGTGGGAGTCCACAAATATATATGATGAGGTGGATAAAAAAGGATCTAAAATTGACCTACTAAAAATAATAATTATATTCCTTCAAAGACATAAAAACAAACCCTATAAAAGTGGTGGGAAATAGTGGTAGATGCTTAACTCATTTATTAATAACCTTAGTTGGTAAAAGGACTTGAAGGTAACAATAATAATATTGTACATCTGAAAAATTGTCCATACGAGATATATGAGTGTTGAAAGATTTTCAATGGGAAATAATAAGAGGGTATACAAGATAGACCTTCCAAATAAACCAATATCACTATTCAACAAATCCTAAATATACATTAAAGTAGGTGTAAACTCCAATCTTATGTATATTGGTATATGTGTAATCTAATAGGTGGATAGAAGATTAGTTGATAAGGAAAGAATGCATTGAAGGACAAAATTTACTAATAATTCTCCATTTTCAACAATCCCTCTCTTGTATGCACCCATAGAAGTGTTCTTACCCATTAGAATACAGGACATAGAATGAGTCTCAAATAAAGAAAATAAATAATATGGAAAATCCATATAATGAAAAGCTTTTGTTCTTAAGGATACATTTTCTTAGATAAAAGAAACAAGTGTCTTACCCTTACATTATTATAACTAAAAAGATGAGGTTGAGGATGACAAAGGTGAAACTTGTGATAAGGGTTAATGAAATTTTAATTTTTTTTGCAAGAGATGATTCAAGCCATCAATCTATGTTGTATAATTCTAATCTTCATCATGCCCATGATATTTTGTAATCTATATAATCTATAATATAAAATAACGATAAAAATAAAGAATAAAATACAATAAAAGAGTCTTATACATTTCTCTCCATTATAATTCATTTGAGAAAGAAGAGTGTGAATGCTCAACCAAAATCTAAAAGGGTCTCCAACAACCTCTCAATGATCCTCTTAATGTATTTTAATTTATTGTGATGATGATTTGGTGTAGAACTTATTTCCTAAACCCGTAGCAAAACTTTATATTGTAATTTTATTTAATTTTTTCCTAGAGGGTTTGATTTATAATTTTTAAGGATGGAGGATGTACAGTCAAAATTTTATCTCTAGATAAATAGTGGGGGATTCATAAGAGATTAGTTTGGATGAGAGCTTACAAGTTGAAACCATTTTATTGGTGCAATTGAATAAGAACATAAATGGGAAATAAAGTGCTAGGATTGGTTTGACAAATCAAGCGAGGAGAATAAGTCATCTCACACATGTGTGATCTAACACATTGGGAATACGTATGTGTGAGAGAAGCAAGAGGAAGAGGAGTCCTAATTAAATTTTTCCTCTTGGACATTTATGAAGGAACATAATAAAGAGAAACCTATGGCAAGTATCCTCTCACATGTGTGAGGATAGATAGGGAAGATAGAATGGAGACATGGTACCACTCTCACATGTGTGTGAGGAAAGCTAGGGAAGATAGAATGGATACATGTTACCCCTCTCACATGGAGATAAGGGATGGACATATATGAAAACTCACACATGTGTGAGAGATCACATCAGGAAGAGAGACTTGACAAGTGTCCTCTCACACATGTGAGAGATCACATGTCAAAATAGACGGTTAGCATTGAGAGATTCTATAGAATCAAGGGCTAGACTTATGTTGTATTTTTTAGGGATAATAAAGGTTACATGTGATTAATTATATTAGTTTCACTTAAGAAAATACAAGGGTTAAATGGATAATTAATTTTTTTAACCAACAAATAGGTTTAGAGTGAGAAAAGTGAGAAATTCAAATAAATGATTTTCATTTATTTAATTATTTTAGTATAGGACTATAAGGTTGAACCTTATTAAATAAATTTTAATTCATCTAATTTAATGTGAGGAATACGGATAATAGATGAATTAACTAGATAAATGGTAAACATTTATTTAATTAATCCTTGGAATGCATAATGTTTCATATGGTTAGGTGTTGATAACTTTAGATGTTTACCTATACATAATGGTTTCTTTGTCTTATATGAATCCCCTTTTGAACAAGACTAAAAATTTAATTTTGAAATAGATGAAAATGATTGTGTTCTATTATTTTGCATCTTTTCCCTTGGTTTCTTTTTTTGCTTCTTTTGTAGGATCCTAAAATTATTTCTCTCTCTCTTATGCTAACTAGGCACCAATGCATCATGTGAGTTAAAGGACTTTGTGATGCTTGAAAAGGAGGTATAACATATGTAGATTCCATATAAAGCTTGTAGAAATGAAAGCCAAAAATAAATACTTAATACTCAAGACTAGGATTAGATAGCACATTCAAAATCAATTGTAAATCCTCTTAATTATTTATAAAATTGTTAAGCTATGTTGTTAGTTATTTAACCTTAGAAATTTAGTCCTACCTATGGTTAAAAATATTAATATCAAGATTCATCAAATAATTAACAACATCCGAACCCCTAATCTTTTTAGTTTTACCATAATTTATTTTAAGAGTGTCTCATTCCTTCTTAGGTGTTGTATATAATTTAATATAAAATTGTAAATCAAAGATGTCAAAGAAAAAATGTACCTAATATATTTATTAATTTTAAATTTCCATCCCTTTGTTTCTTAAGCATCAATACACTAGATATTTTTATTCATTTACATATGTAATAAATATTTTCCCATTACATAATTTTGTACTTATGTTTTCCATGAAGCATAGTTATATGGAGTTAGAAGATCAATATTGGTTTTACCCATAGTAAAAACACATAATAGAACTTGAACCAAAATTAGGGGGGACACAAGAACAACCCCTTATAACCAATTTTAATGATCCCCTTGTTAGGGTTCCCACAGATACTGAGAGGGGGGGGTGAATCAGTATCTAACCGGTAATGAAGTTTTCTTAAAACTGAATATGCAGAATATAAAGTAATAGTATACCGGTATGCAAGAATTAATGCAAATAACAAAATCAAAAGCATCCACATGAAAAGAACACCATAACATAATATTTTTAATGAGGAAACCTGGTGTGGGAAAAACCACGGTGGGATTTGTGACCCACAATATTCACTTACTAGCCAATAAGATAATATTACTTACAATAGGGACCTGCACATGCAGGAAGGCCAACTGCCTAGAGCTCACTACTCAATAAGAAGTCACACTAACTTACAATGAGGATTTACACAAATCCAATATTCTATACTACTTTACAATAGCATCTTCAATGCCAGATTTAGTATCGGTTCTTGCTCTGTTCTTTACATATACCCTTGACCTATAATTAGCACATTAGGTCTGCCTTATAATTTTTATTGCATTCTATCCATATACTACAAATGACTACAATGATCTCTTTTATATACAAGAGTCATTTTACAATTTGCCAAGTCGGCTTACAATGATAAACAAAATATTACATATCAAAAATCCTGTCGGCCTCTGTGCCAGTATACATATTTCCTTCAGTGTTGGTGCCGGTGTAGATTGATCTTCTAATGCCAGTGCACTATCTTGCTTGTGTTATACTTTGCTGGTATAATGTCTTGCCAATGCCATGGGATTGCAAGGTTGCCTATATGATGCTTTGCCGGTATAATGTCTTGCCAGTGCCATGGGATTGCAAGATTGCCTGTATGATGCTTTGCTGGTATAATGTCTTGCCGGTGCCATGGGATTGCAAGATTGCCTGTATGATGCTTTGTTGATATAATGTCTTGCCAATGCCATGGGATTGCAAGATTGCCATCAATGACAAAACCTTCAATCACACACAATGTCTCATTGGAGTGTCTATATGCCAACAATCTCCCCCTTTGGCATTGATGGCAACACTCATGAGAAATTTCAAAAAAAAATTCCAAAAATATGTATACCAAAAATGTGAGAGCTCCCCCTGAGCATGTGATCCCTGTGTTTTGAATTTTCTCATCTACTACTCCCCCTTTGGCATCAATGACAAATGTTAGTAGATAACCTCAACCTTGTAGTTGGGTAGTTATTATCTGAAGAATATCTACCAAAATTAAGTTTATATCATCCATAAACTTCTTGCTCTCCTTTATTGCTATCTCATTTTTGTATACTATACTGGTGAGATGCTGCAAGTGCTCTACCGGTGTCTTGCTACCTTGTGTTAGTGCCTCTGAGATTTCCTTACGCAGAGATGCTAAATAGTCCAATCTTGGACTTAGTTTAGATCTCAAAAATTTTGCCTTGTTTATTATTTTCTCTTTTTCTTTCCCTAATTTGAGCAGTTCTTCCTCAAAATTTGTTATCTTTTCTTCAAAAACTAATAATGTATCAAGTGAGTTAACAAAATTATCAGCAAGTTTATTGATCTCTTCCTGTACCTTTCTCATCTTTTTATCTACATCCGTGGTCAAAAGGTTTATCTTACAGGTGTCTTTGTATAGAGTTTTGAACTCTTTCAACCAATTACATAGTTCCGATAGAAGTGTGTCAAATTCCCTATTACACTTCTTTATTCCTTCCTCAAAGAATTTATGTTTCTCTTTTTCTACACTTTCCCTTATAGTTTCTACCTTTGATTGTTCAAAATTTCCAGAAATATACTTACAAAGTGTATCCAACTGACCTAAAGAATCTTTGTTGGCTATATTACAATTTGGAGCTACTAATTTCAAAACTAGAATTGAATCATCTATCACTTTATATGCTTGTGAGCTATAATCTATTATTTTCTCAATAGATTCGAGCAATACCTCTATCACATTTGATGGTGACCCAATAAACTGAGTGTCGATGGAGGTTGCTGTACTGGAATTGACCTCTGGTAGGTCTGTTTGTGTCTCCATCTCTTTAAGCATAGTTTTTCCTACATCATGTCTTATCGGTGGAGTCTGTTCTGGTGGTTGCTCTGTTTGAGTTCCAGAATCCATCTTTTTCTCTGAATCTGCTACCAATTTCTCTTTGTTATTAGATTTATCTATGGTATCCTTATCTACCACTATGTTGATTTTTTGAGTATCAACATTTACAGTATATAGGACTTCAGGATTAGGATTATTATCCTCTATGTCCATGCTCTCAATTGCCAGTTGATCTTCTGCAGTTGTTTTTACTGGTGGAGTAATTAAAGGAGGTGGGGGTAAGTTGTCTCTAATCTTGATACCTGGCGGTCCACCAACTTTACCTTTCCCTTTATCCTTTTGATATACCAAAATGGGCTTGGGATTCATATATTCTTCTTGTTTTCCTTTTTCAACCAAGAATTTATCCCAACCATCTTCTGTTTCAGTTGAAACTTCAGTGATTCTACCTGCCATTAATGATATATGCTAGTGTGTAGTGGAAAAGACTGTCCGGTTGGCCTGAGCTATCAAATCATCAATTTCCTTAGGTGTGTTGACCAGATATACTGCAAATAATTTTTCTATTTTAATTTTCTTATCTAACTCAACTATTCCTTGCCTTCTAGCCTCAAGTCTTTTATATAATTCATCTGGAATTTCATTTAGAACTTGCATCAAAAACTTCTTATACATATCCATGTGTAGTATAACACTTTCCTCTACTTGTCCTTTCTCATCCTCTGATAGGGTGTCATAGATTTTCCCTATATTTTTCAATTTTCCTTCCTCTGTGATCTCATTTAGAAATATATCAAAAGAGGTGAAGTCAGTTTCTGTCTTCTTCTTCCTGGGGGTCAGCTTTTTCTTAGGTGGAGCTTTCTTGACCAGAGACCTTACAGCTTGTTGCTTCTATCTTGTCCTTCTAGGTGAAGGAGTGGATACCAGTGAAGGGTCTCTTTTCCTAACAACTCTTTTGAAAGTTGTTGGCATGTCTCCTTCTGAGGAGGTATCTACCGGTGATAGATGAGTTTCAGGCTGTTGGGCTGCCAACTCTTCTTCTGTTATGCCGGTTTTCTTTAATACATCATCTTTTAAGGCTTTTGCTTGCTTGGATCCCTTCCTCACAAATGCCTCAACTTTCTTTACTCTCTTTTTAGATTGTATTTGACTTTCAATGTTCTCAGCACTACCAAATACTTCTTCCTTTGGTTCAGGTGGGGCTTCCAAAAGTGCTTTGGCATAAGTTTCCACTATGTGGTCATCTATTTCATACCCCATCTCTATAACCCAAACTGTTATTAGGATGACTGCTTCCATCTAGATCTCATCCTTTCTGATTACAAAACATATATCATCCTTGTACTTGTTGACAATTTCTTGTGATAGTTTGATCCTCTTATTCATTCTGACCTTAAGTGCTTGAAAGTACTCATGGATATTCTTATCTTTGTTTTCACCCATGCTATTGAATAAGTCAGACAATTATTTTCCTACTAGTAGGTCAAATCCAAAATCCTTTTTGCCTATACCGGGAGCCTGTTTGGTTGTGTGTAGCATCAAGCATACAAGTAAATTTCCAAATTTAAAGGTTCCCTTCTTATCCTTCTTGATTTTTTCCAAATTGTCAATTAACTCATCTTTTAACCATTCATAGATATCAATTTTCACATTGTCCTTAACCATGTCATAAGCACTTTTTATGCATAAACTGGAAACAGAGTTAAGCCTATTTGCATGAGTTGCTTTGTAACCTAGAATCATGCTAACAAATCTAACATTTGTATCAGTCACATCATTAACCCTTAATGATCTCTTGTCAGATGTTGCACCAATTAAGTTTGTTACTAGGTCATTGGAGACCTTCTTGGTTTTGTCAGGTCTGGTACCAGTGGAAGGTAACCCTGTTATTGCTTTCACAGCTTCCTTGGTAATCTTGTGAACTGAATCAAGCCAAAAGAATGAACCATGTACCCTGCTAAGAACTATCCTAACCACTTCCTCAGGAAATTCAGAATAGAGAGGATTTCAGTGAATCCTAGGGTTTCAACAATTTTATGTTTAGGCTTCACATTTCTGGCATTGTCACATATGACAGATTTATACATGTCTTTGATTTCTTCATCACCTAATTCCTCTATGTTGCAATGAATATACATTCTAGGGTCTTCTGCAAAAACAACACCCTTTCGAATTTGGGAAAATGCACCTGTGTTGTCATCTTTCTTAGCTACCTCGGGAACCAGCTGAAACACGGGCGTAGGTCATTTTATAACCTCAACTACTGTAGGGTTTGCTATGAATTCAGGTGCAGAGGAGGATGTCATAATGATAAATACCTTTTTCTGCCTTTGGATGGATTGATTGTTGAAGTACTTTGCCTCTTTGCTCAGAATGCCTTAGCTCAAAAATCTTCGCACTCTTCTAAAGGTTTGAATTCACAGTGAAATGAAATGGAGCCAAAATCCTTATTTTATAAAGTCTTTTCTATCACCTACCACATTAATTGTTTGTCGGTAATATATTAACTCAACTCTATTTGCCAGTAATGAAGGATTTTCAACTTCTTCTTTTTTAACCGAGGGAATAATAGCACATTTGTCATTAAGTTGCCAAACCCTCAAGATAATTTTCTTCAATTTGATGAAGAACATCCTACCAGTGGAGCATTACTTTGTCCTGCTGGCAGAGCATCATATTGTTTTGCCAGTGAAGCATTTGTTGATTTTACCAGTGGAGGAGTAACACAAATATTTAGATCACCTTTTCTAATCCATTTCTTTCAAAATTCTTGCTTAACCTCTTCAACCTTTTCTTTACCTTTCAAGCTAGTACTTTTGTTATCTACCGGTGTACCTTTACTTCTACATAATTTAGCAATATGACCAATCTTGTTACATGCATAACAAGTTACATTATTTTTCTGAATAGCTTTCCCATAACCTATGCCGGTTTGTGTTCTGCATTTATTTGATAAATGACCAAATCTTCCATAAACATAATATCTTACATTCATTCTACAATTTTTAGAGTTATGACCAATCTTGTTGCATTTGGTGCATTGACTGGTGGGAGGATTAATGTTTTGATAATTCCTAGATCTACATTCATTTGCCCTATGACCATATTTATTACAATTAAAGCATTTTCCATTGAATTTGTAAGTATTAGAGGGTCTTACCATTTTGCTCTGATCCTAGGAATTTGTAGTACCAGAGATTTCTCCAACTTCAAATCCAACTCCAAAAGTGTCACCCTTGGGTTTTTGATTCTTCAATAAGGTACCAAGTTCTTTTGAGCTTTTCTTGAATTTTTCTTTGTGTTGATTTGCAGTTTCCAATTCCCTTTCCAAGATCTCCTTTTGTCTCATTAGTTCATTTGAGTCATTTTGAGTATGCATCAGATCTGTCTTCAACATATCATTTTCATAGCTAAGTCTTGTGTTCTCATTTGCTGCATCACTTAGTCTTCTAGTCAATTCTTCTTCATTCTTCTTTCTGTCCTCAATCTCTTTGCAGAATCTCATAGTCATATCCTGCATTTCATTTTTTTGTTGTCATGATCTATTGTTTCAATTTGCTTATCATATCATTTAGTGATTCCTTTTCATCATTTTCATTTTGCAATTTTTCACAAAGTTCTCTTCTCTTGTTTCTTGTAATAGTAAGATTTTCTTGAAGTGCCTGAATAATGTCCTGAGCTGCTCTTAAGTCATCTTTTAATTTGATATTTTTCAACTTCTCTACATCATAGTCAGTCAGAGCTCCTTCAAGTTGCTTCATCAGATTTTCCATCTTTACTGGTGTCAAGATCTTCCTCAAGCTTTTAGGCTTCTGAAAATAGAGGACCAGGCTTTGATACCAATTTTTAGGGTTCCCACAGATACTAAGAGGGGGGGGTGAATTAGTATCTGACCGATAATGAAGTGTTCTTAAAATTGAATATGCAGAATATAAAGTAACAGTATACCGGTATGCAAGAATTAATGCAAATAACAAAATCAAAAGCAGCCACATGAAAAGAACACCATAACACAAGATTTTTAACGAGGAAACCTGATGTGGGAAAAAACTCATTGGGATTTGTGACCCACAATATTCACTTACCGGCCAATAAGAGAATATTACTTACAATAAGGGCCTGCACATGCAGGAAGGCCAACTTCCTAGAGCTCACTGCTCAATAAGAAGTCACACTGACTTACAATGAGGATTTACACAAATCCAATATTTTGTACTGCTTTACAATAGCATCTTCAATGCCAGATTCAGTACCGGTTCTTGCTCTGTTGTTTACATATACCCTTGACCTATAATTCGCACATTAGGTCTGCCTTATAATTTTTATTGCATTCTATCCATATACTACAAATGACTACAATGATCTCTTTTATATACAAGAGTCATTTTACAATTTGCCAAGTCGGCTTACAATGATAAACAAAATATTACATATCAAAAATCCTGTCGGCCTTTGTGCCGGTATACATATTTCCTTCATTCTCAGTGCCGGTGTAGATTGATCTTCTGATGCCGGTGCACTATATTGCTTGTGTTATACTTTTCTAGTATAATGTCTTGCCGGTGCCATGGGATTGCAAGGTTGCCTGTATAATGCTTTGCCAGTATAATATCTTGCCGGTGCCATGGGATTACAAGATTGCCTATATGATGCTTTGTCGGTATAATGTCTTGTCGGTGCCATGGGATTGCAAGATTGCCTATATGATGCTTTGTCAGTATAATGTCTTGCTGAAGCCATGGGATTGCAAGATTGCCATCAATGACAAAACCTTCAATCACACACAATGTCTCATTGGATTGTCTATATGCCAACACGCCTTGACAATTATAATATTCGTAATCAATACTAATACAAATATCAATATTTTTAGGGCCCAAAAAAGCCAATAATGTTGAAGGTGCACAATTTTATGAAAGTAGGAACTAATTAGATAGTTTAGGGCTCAAAATATAGGCCTTAACAAGAAGTAAATTTGAAAAAAATTTGAGCATTTAAAGGTCATAAAAGGACAAGTAAACAAAAATTATTTTATAAAACCAAGTTTTAGGTAAACTAGATAATAGCATTTTAAAACATTCTTAAATAGCATGTATTTAGGTAAAGAATACATATAATTTAAAAATAATACACTTCATAGGCCTCTAGGTGATTGACAGTTGATCCTCTAAAGTTGAGGTGGGTAAAAGTACAAACCTATGTCACACTTTTATAAAGGAAATGGCCAACACAACAAAAATTGTTCAACATTGACTACATAAAAGTGGTATTTTTATTTTTAATATCAAAATATTGTAACTGATGACATGTAGAAACATTCATAAATTTTATGTCTGTTATTTTTTTTTAAATTAAAAAAAATTGAATTTTGTGAGATTTTGCCAAGATCAAGAGGCAATGGAAAGCAAAAATAAGAGAGAACAAAATAGATGATAAAAATAAACTATATTCTATCAAGATGAAAAATATGATCAACTGGATCATTAAGCATTTGTTGTTTCATACAATGAATATGAGCCTGCTTATATAGGCAAGGCTTTATGGATATGTGAGCACACAAACATGACATGTGGCTCAATAAGAAACAAGGGTAGGTAGAAAATAGGTGTGGGTAGGTAGGAGAAAAAATATAATATTCCACATGAGGTGGATCACCCACTGAATGTGGAGTGTAACAACAAGATCACACCATAAAAGGTGGAAATTCTCCTACACACACTATCCCAATGTAGCACAAACACCCAAGTGTCTCATACCCAAATTACTATGAAATGTATGTACCTAAGTAAACTTAAGTAAAGTGTAATAATATCCATGATGAATAATTATTCACACCAACAAATTTTTAATATAGTTAAAGGCAATTTTGTTATTGCTAAAAAATTCAATAAAAAGGATGTTCTAGTTGACCCCTCCAAAACAAATCAAAACAAACTTATTTTTATTTGATTTGTATTTAAAAATAGATAGCATCAATATCTAGTGCATAGAAAATTAATAATAATTTTTAATGTATATTTTGTCTGTAATAATGTTTCAAAGTCCAACATACCAAAATTTAAGAGTTTTCAATTGACCCCCCCTTTTCTTTAATAGATTATCATAAAACACTAATTATAATCTTTTAGAGAAGATTGTCTCCTCTAGTGTACCATTATTTTTTCAAAATGTATATAATATGTTTTAATATTTTTTCTCTAATTTCAAATCAATTTGAAAAATCTACTTACAATATTTTAGAAAAAAAACCATATTAAACATATATAAAAGTATATGTCTAGATTCTTAACTTCGAGATCTACAAAAGGGCACTTTAAGAATTTTAAAAAAAACCCATATTGTTTATAGAAAAATTTAGTGGAAGTGAAAAGTTTCAAAAGATTATAAAAAATGAAGAGGTGGTTGCCAAGTAGACATCCACATAAATAGTTCTAGCTAAAACGCTTCTAGCCAAAAGGGTTCCAACCAAAGCACTTTTGGTAAAAACCTTGTCAGTGAATTTATCATCGACCAAAACTTCATAAAGAAAAAAATTTGAATTTCAGTTTCAGTCCAAACCCTTTCGAACAAAACCTTGTCGGACCTACATAAGCTATGTGGTTTTGGCTAAAATCATTTTGATCATAACCTTTCTGGCCAAAAGGGTTTCACTTGTAACCTTTAGTTAGCCAAAAGTGTGACACAAGTTTGTGCTTTTACCCAAGTCTCAAAATTAAAATTAAAATAACACTAGATACGAGTTCCCCACCACTTCTAAGAGTGTGTTTAACTAAATATGTCATGAATTGTACAAGTGATGACATTATTAGTATGAATGATTTGTGGTAAGTAACATCAACTTGTAATGATGATGACATGAATATTGTATAGAGGGGTAAGATAGTGTGATTTGGGTAGTGGAGTGAAACTAATTTTATAGTGACATGGTAGTGACTAGGCAACATGTATCAATGGTGGTACCCAAATCTATGGCTCTCATTCAATAACACAATTGTATTCTTCAAGCCTACTAATCCTTTTGAGGAGGCATCCCAGAATCTGTATAATGCTAATCTAAATCCTCTCAAATCATTAAAGCATCCATAAAATATTATATCAACTAACCCTCACTTTCTTCTCAAGATATATCCTTCCTATATCAAAAACATTGTCAAACAATCATTCATTAACATTTAAAACTCAGTTCATCTTCCATCCTCAGCTGTTTATATTTACTCTCTTTGAATCAGTGTTTCTTTTTGTAGTCACAACACCACTTCAAAGAGGAGCACAATGTAGACACTCCAATATTGTCAATACCAATTTCCTACTAGCACACCTAACAAATATCCATTAATTAACTTAATCCATAAATTCAATTATTAATTGATCCAATTCTTAAATTAATTAAATATTATTTTATTATTTAATTAATATAAGTAATCTGTTATCTATAAATTTATAAATTTATAAATAAATATAAATAATCATATTTTATGTAATTAATTTGATTAAATAAAAAAATCCAACAATTAGTTAACTAATTGTTCAAAATGGTTAATAGATCTTTGAAAACAAAAAATCATAAAATGAATTACTTTTTTATTATGGTAAAAACAGGTTTTGAATGGACCCGAAACCCTTTAACAATAAGTCTTAAACCAAGATAAGCATTAAATAGAACAAACACATATCATAAAGTTTCCCTAAAGATAACCATGAAAGTGGCAGCCAAAAGTTAGCAAAAAACCACAAGATAGTAGAAAACCTAAAAAATAGCAAAAGAGACTAAGCCAAATTCTTTAGAATATCTACAACCTCTGCTTTTAGTTGATTCATCTTCAGCGCAACCTTCTTTAGATCCTAAAGGTCATGAGGAGGCCTTTCAGCCTTTCTCTTCAGGTTTGCTCTCATTCTCTTGCTTGGACTAGATGAATCATCATGTCCTTTACCTTTTTCCAACTCCAACTCCACAACTTGATTGCCTCAAGTCTCCTTCTCCAAGTTGAGAACGATAGTGCTCATGCTTTCAACAGTTTCTTTAACAACTTTGTGGATAATTTTCCTAATAGTTTGGAGGGAAGCCTTAATATTGATCAACTTTTCCTCAAAACCAGAAAATTTCCTTTGATAATCCTTCTTCAAATTTTTAATTGCCTCAATGGTCTTCTTTAAACAATAAGCCACTGAGTTTTTCTCTTCTTCGATCCATCTTTTTGTCACACTAGGGTCCTTGCTAATACCTAAGCAAGAAGCCTCCATCACCTCTAATTTCCTTGTATTAGCCCTCTTTTTAAACCGTAAATCTTTGATTTCATGGAAGACCCATTTGAACATACTGAAAAAACCAATGGCATTGTTTTTGCCATACCTATAACATCAGATAACTGCTCACGATAAGGTTTTAGATATTGGGAATAAACATTCAACTCTAAAGGTGATGAGGATCTATCTTGACCTTGTGATGCCAAGTGAGGTGAAAGACAACCACTCAAAATAAGGGAAACAACATTAATCTTCTTTGACCCACAAAGAGGGTCACCGAGATTCTCATCATTTCTTTTACCTACCCCATAACTATGCTTCCTTCCCACAACTTTTCTTTTGTCCTCATTAGGGGTTGGGTCAAAGGAACTCCTAATTTTCTTCATTTTTCTAGGCTCAACCTTAGGGGGAGCAGTCACCTTCCCCTTCCCCTTGCCTTTTCTCACAGACATAGGTTTTTTGCTTACTTTGGGAGAATATTTTGTCTTCTTAGGAGGCACATAATCATCCTCCTTGAACTCAGAATCTCATTCTTCCTCCTCAGAATCATTAGAATTCATCTCATCCTTAGGTAGAGCCTTAACATGGTCATGAATTAAAAGAAGAAGACCTTCATGAAGAACTGGATTTTTGACAGGGTTCTTCTTATGATCCTTAATGCTGGAACATAGAGATGATAGCAAGAAGAATGAGATGGAAACCCTTACCTGATTCTTGAAATGATTGAGTAGTACAAAATGATGGTCAAAGGCTCTCGTAAACCACCCATCTAAAGTGATGTATTCCACGAGGACTTTCAAAAAGTCCCTCCAGACTGGCTTAATCTGCAATGTATCATAGCTTCCCTAGGGAGACCTAACCAGTTTCTCCCTTCTCTTTTCAAATTTAGGAAATATGTTCACAACCAGCTCAAAGTATTTTCTACTTCTATAAAATTTCATGCCCTCCATAAACAAACCCGTAACTTCTGAAATAAGCTTCTGATCAACCGCTACATTTCTAACACACAAAGAAATGTTAACATTTTTCCAACCCTTGGCAAGGAGCTTGGTGATACTTGGATCCCACCCATGAAGCTTCTCGATGTATAGAGTGAGCCCACCCCTCACCAAAATCTGCCACAAAGTCAAATTCTTCCTCAAACCATCATAGTCAACCACCTCTTCATCGTGTCTAGCACCCCCCATTTTGATAGCTATAGTGCAGAAATGCTTGAAACTATAGCAAAGAAAAGAAAACCAACCAATCCACCAAAATACCCAAAAAGCATTTGGGTAAAAAAGACAACCCAACAATAACTTCACCCACACAAACGAAAGAAATGGTAATTATGTCATAGCACTTGAAGGAAATCATGACACAATACAAGAGAGGTGGCATTAAATTAATGGAAAAGGTGGGATTTATTTTCTCTTCCATGAATCCCATCATACTTAAGCAATGTGAGAACATCCTCTTCCAACTTGTCATTAAATTTCCATGTCATCCTTTCTTTAGCGACAACCCCTTTATTGGCAAAAAAATCCGCCACCATGTTAGTTTCTCAGTAGGCATGGGAAATCACACATTTTTCAAAAGTTCCAATGATTTCTTTGAATAAATTAATCCATCTCTCTATGGTCCAAGAGGACTTATAGATACCTCTGAGGCATTGGATGATATTATTGGAGTCTCCTTCAAGCCATACACATTTGCACTTGAGTTGACAAACCAAATAGGCTATTGTTAGGGTTTCAAGCAGATCCGAAGTAAATATGAACTAACAATTATATGCAGAATTAAATACAAAAGATAAAGAAATACAACAGGACATAGATAACACAGAGATTTAACGTGGTTCACTTAGAATGGGTTATGTCCACCATACACAGTCGTCCAATCTTTCTTATTATCCAGCAAAAATAGTACATCAACCTTACAATGCCTTAACCATCCCAATCACTTATAACATGCATTTTTAGGGCAACAAACAAATTTGGGTTTTATTACAATGTCGGTTTTCATCAATGAAAAAAATGACAAAAAAAAATTTCTCAGGGGCTCCTACCCTCGAACCCCCGCTTTTCTCAGAGGCTGCAGCCCCCGAAGCCCTGCCCGAGGCCGACCCCGATGAGGATACGTGCTAAGTGTATAGTACTTTGTTGATCAGTCACCACATTTCAACAATCTCCCACTTGGAGACTAATCAAGCTCCACACCGAACAATCTCCCATTTGGAGACTGATACTAAATGACACCACTGTATATGCAACATCCACTGGATAAAACACTAGGACTTGACTAGTATAAATTCCACAACTATCAATCAAGAAGACCAATAGAAACTGATGAAGAAATCAGCTTCTCTTGTGGAACTGCCTTCATGAACATATCAATAGGATTCTCACTTGTGTGAATCTTCTCAAGTCGTAACTGACCCTCCTCCAAAATAGTCCGGATGAAGTGGTACCTGAGCTGAATGTGCTTTGTCCTTGAATGAAAAGAAGAGTTATTCGCAAGATGAATGGCACTCTGGCTATCAATATACAATGGGCGATCCTCTTGTGTCTAACCCAATTCCTCCAGAAAACATTGTAACCAAATCATCTCCTTGCTGGCTTCTGTAGCAGCAACATACTCAGCTTCAATGGTTGAAAGTGCAACAACCTTTTGCAGCCTAGAAATCCAACTAACTGCAGTTCCCCCTATAGTAAAAACATACCCTGTAGTACTCCTCTATGAATCAATATCAGCCGCCAAATCAGAGTCAACAAATCCACTAAGAGTAGCATTAGATCCTTTGAAACATAATGCCTTCATAGTAGTTCCTTTCAAATACTGAAGAATCCATTTCACAGTATTCCAATGTGCCATACCCGGATTACTCATAAACCTGCTCACAACTCCCACTGCATGTGCAATATCTGGCCTTGTGCATACCATTGCATACATCAGACTGCCAATAGCTGATGAATATAGGATGTTGGACATTTTATTAACCTCTTCCTATGCCTTTGGGCATATCTCCTTAGTCAATTTGAAATGACTAGCCAAAGGTGTACTAACTGCTTTTCAATCCTGCATGTTAAATATTTTCAACACCTTCTTTATATACTCACTTTGGGACAAATTCAAGGTTCTATTTTTCCTGTCCCATGTAATCCTCATACCGAGAATTTTCTTAGCTGCACCCAAATCCTTCATAGCAAATGACTTGGCTAATTTCTATTTAAAATCATTTATATGTTGCATGTTAGACCCAGCAACAAGCATGTCATCAACATAAAGCAACAAGATAATATAACTGCCATTATCAAATCTCTTAAAATATACACAATGATCAAAATGACATCTATGATAACCATGTTCAGCCATGAAGCTATCAAATTTTAAATACCATTGTCAGGGTGCTTTCTTTAAGCCATACAAACTTTTCTTCAACCTACATACCAAGTTCTCCTTACCTTTGACCTCATATCCCTGTCGTTGCAACATGTAAATTTCCTCCTCCAAATCTCCATGGAGAAAAGCTATTTTCACATCTAATTGTTCAAGATGTAAATCATCTGCAACCACAAGACTAAGTACAGTTCTAATTGAAGTCATTTTTACAATTGAAAAAATTATTTCATCATAATCTATACCCTTTTTCTGTGCAAAACCTTTTACCACAAGTCTGGCCTTATATCTTTTCTGACCTCCTTCCTCCTCCTTCAGTCGATAAACCCATTTGTTAGGGAAGGCTCTTTTTTCTATAGGTAAAGGGACTAAGTCCCAAGTCTTATTTTTCATCAAGGAGTCCATCTCCTCTTTCATGCCTAGCTCCCACTGTTGTTTGGCATCCACCTGCATTGCTTCTTCATATTCTTCTGGTTCACCAGAACCAGTTAATAATATAGAATACAAAGAAGGAGAAAATCTTTCAGGGGGTCTACTTGTCCTCATAGAACATCTAACACTTTCAGGAGTTTGTTGGACAATCTGTTGTTGCTAAGCATCAGGTACCTGTGGCATTTCATTTTCAGGAATCTCATCCAACACCACATATTCTTGTTTGTCTTGTTCATGCTTCTTTTCCTGCATTTGTTCTTTATACATAACCTTCTCATTGAATATAACATCTCTACTTCTAATTCTTTTTTATTTTCAAAATCCCATAACCGATAGCCATATTCATCTATCCCATGTCCAATGAAGGTACATTTCTGAGATTTAGCATCAAGCTTGGTTCTATTTTCTTTATCAACATGGACAAAAGCTTCGCAACCAAAATTTTTTAGAAAAGAATAATTTACCTTTTTACCAGTCCATGCCTCCTCTAGAATACCACCATCCAAAGGGGTTGAAGGTCCTCTATTTATCAAATAGATAGTAGTATGTATAGTATCTACCCAAAAATGTAAGGGCAATCCAGCATGCAATCTTATGCTCCTCGCGCATTTCATGATAGTCCTATTCATTCTCTCTAACACACCATTTTCCTGTGGAGTTCCTGGAACTATCTTCTACTTTCGAATCCCATTTAAGGAGCAGTAATCTTCAAATGCTTTGCTGCAATACTCACCTCCATTATCTAATCTGAGACACTTCAACTTTTTGCTATCTCATTCTCAACCAAAGCTTTCCATTTCTTAAAAGTTTCAAAAACATCTGATTTTTGTTTTAGGAAATATACCCATGTTTTTCTAGTTGAGTCATCAATAAAAATAACATAATAACAAGAGCCACCAAGAGATGATACCTGAGCCAGTCCGCATACATCTAAATGTACAAGCTCTAACTTCTCACTCTTCTTCTCTTTCCCAACCTTGAGAAATCTGACTCTTTTCTGTTTACCATAAACACAGTTTTCACAGAACTCTAAATCAATCTTCTTTAGTCCTAGAAATAGATTTTTGGAGTGAAGGTTTTCATCCCTTTCTCACTCATGTGCGCAAGCCTATGGTGCCACATTATCGAATCTATTCTTGCAACATTTATTATTGTTGTCCCTACAGTAACTTTATCTGTAGTAGCTAGGGTAGAATAAGTGTTACCTGTACACAGATATAATGTGCCTACCTTCGCACCTTTAGATATTACTAATGATCCTTTAGTGACCTTCCACATACTATCTGAGAAGGCAACTATGCAACCTTCGCTACCTAGTTGCCCTACAAAAATTAAATTTCTTCTTAAATTAGGAACATGTCTTACCTCCTGTAGAAACCAGTCATTACCATTCTGCAACTTGATCTTTATCTTTCCTTTTCCAACAATTTGATAGGGCTCATCATCACCCAAATATACCTGTCCAAAATCACCTTGAACATAATCTAGAAAATATTTTCTATGGGGTGTACCATGAAATGAAGCCCCAGAATCTATTACCTAGGAATCATTAACATTATCCAAACATAAGATTAAAGCATCTTGTAAAGTATTACTTGCAATATTAGCTTCCTTACTGTCATTTTCATTTTTGTCTCCTTCTTTGTTTTTTCGAGACCAACAGTCTTTCTTTAGATGACCAGGCTTTTTCGCAGTACCAGCAATCTTTCTTTCCTCTAGATTGAGAGCGTCCTTTCTTTGACTTCCCTTGTGACTTCTCACTCCCAAGGCCTTTTCCTCTTTCATTTGATCTTCCTCTATTCTCCACATTCAAAACACTACCCGATGATGTTGGAGTCTCACCTGTGCTTTTCGCATTTCCTCGCTTATGATAACACCAACAATATCATCAAATACCAAAGTATTTTTACCAAAGACAAAGTTACTTACAACCATAACCAAGCTATTCCAGCTTTCTGGCAAAGAACATAAAATCAAGAGAGCCCTAACCTCTTCTGCAAAAGTAATTTTTACCAAAGACAATTGACTAGTAATTGTATTAAATTCATTTAAGTGCTCTGCTACAGATCCGCCCTCACTCATTTTCAAGTTAAATAGATGCTTCATAAGAAATACCTTATTCGAAGCCGAGGGTTTCTCATACAACTTAGCCAATGTCGCCATCAAATCTACAACCCTTTTTGCTTCTGTTATATTGAATGCTACAGACGGCGCAAGGCACAATCGAATGGATCCCAGTGCCTTTCTATCTAAAATGTCCCACTCTTCATCTGACATTGTGATCGGTTTTTTTGCCTTTCCTTCCAATGGCCGCCACAAATCCTTTTGATACAAGTAATCCTCCATTTGCATTTTCCATAACTAATAATTTTGGCCGTTAAACTTTTCGACCTTGAATTTGGAATCCTCCATTGCTCCCACTCAAATCTGAATGTCCTACCAATTTACAGAAAACCTCACTCTGATACCAATTGTTAGGGTTTCAAGTAGATCCGAAGTAAATATGAACTAACAATTATATGAAGATTTAAATACAAAAGATAAAGAAATAAAACAGGACATAGATAACATAGAGATTTAACATGGTTCACCCAGAATGGGTTACGTCCACCATACATAGTCGTCCAATCTTTCTTATTATCCAGCAAAAATAGTACATCAACCTTACAATGCCTTAAGCATCCCAGTCGCTTATAACATGCATTTTTAGGGTAACAAACAAAGTCGGCCTTTTTAGGGTTTTATTACAATGTTGGTTTTCATCAACGAAAAAAAATGACAAAAAAAATTTTCTCGGGGGCTTCCGCCCCCGAACCCCTGCCCTGGACCCAGCCCGGTCCTGGACCCCAGTGAGGATACATGCTGAGTGTACAGTACTTTGCTAATCAGTCACCACATTTCAACATCCCTCTATGGTCCAAGAGGACTTATAGATACCTTTGAGGCATTGGATGATATTATTGGAGTCTCCTTCAAGCCATACACATTTGCACTTGAGTTGACAAACCGAATAGGCTCCAATCGCTTCAGCAAGGTAGCTAGTCAAGCATCCCAAGGGGAGTGCCACTACTGCAATAAACCTCTCATTCTCATCTCTGATCACTCCCCCACACCCAGCTATAAAATGAATTAGTTAACTTTTTAAGATTTAGATAATAAGAAAACCTAAATAAATCATATTAAGTAATAATAGTGAGCTTATCCTTATCCACTCCACCAATCTTCATCCACGTCTTTGAAATTTGTAAATTGATATTGAATCCTCATTTTTCATAATTTGCAATTTCAATTGAGTAGATAAATGTTATTATAATGAGGAACACATTATCAATACAACTTTTGTCTTCAACAATTTATCTAAGAATTTTTGTGTGGTGTTAACGTAAGTATTGTTTGGTTTTATTTTAAGGTTGCATGCTTGCAAATGGATTCCACCGTTTAGTCAAGATAAGTTTCTACTTTTAGTTCTTGCCATCTCTCGTCAACAAGCCATTCCTAACACTCAACTATGTGAACAAGAGATAAAAATAATGATAATAATGTTCTTATTATTTAACAATCTATTGCAGATGGTCCAGACTTATCAAATGAAGGTAACATTCAAAATAAATGATCAAAATCTACCTCCTATTATTTTTTTTATTGTTCTTAAGTAACATTAATATTTTCTATCAAATTATGAATATATTTGTTCGTGGTGTTCTTCCCTAAACCATTCAAACTCTTTGCCCACAGCAACCGTGGTATTCCAGACGCATTTCAGTCAAAAGGCTTGAAGAGGAGCCATATGACAATTCATAGTCCTTTAAATGAAGGCCGTTAGTTCATACGACAATCTTTTGAAGCTCGAGGTGGCCTCTGAATTGTCTTTGTAATTGACAAAGCATTAGGTCTGAAAGGAAACAACATGATGCAATCTCGAAAAAATCGTTCAAAAGAATAATAGTTATGGCGGTGATTTTCTTCATGTTAAAATATCAGTTTGAAGGTGAAAAGCACACAACCATTCAATTCTAGAATTGGTAGTGAGGAATCTCATTGAAATATGAGCTGAACATTGAAGAATCCAACAGTGATTAATCCCTTTTATTTCATGATAGGAAGCGATGTGAACTTACTGGGTTTAAATTTGCCATCACGAATCGAATATCTCTGGACAATATGACTGCAAACAGTGGTTAATAACTTTTATTGAATTTAATGTTGGTTGTACCAAGTGTCTAATATCTCTAAATTCGTACAAATGTAAAATGGTTAAGCAAAAATTCTGCTCAAACCAAATTATTTACATAATTCTTTCATCACTATAATTACCTCTATATTTATTGTGATAGAAGGCCTCAAAGTTTTACGTCGACAGCGTTCATGAAGACTTGAAGATGCAGGAATCCTTGTCTGATGATGAATATAAACATAAAATTATTGTGATAGAATTGTTAGCCACTTGTTATGTTTTAAAATAAGAGGTTAAGAAAAACAGTTGTACGTACTGTGGTTTTTCTTCATGGAAGTAAAAGAATCTTGGGGTGCAGTTTTTACTAAATGTGTATAGTACCTTTACAATTTGTCAATTGGACCCTCATTGAAGCAAGTTGATAACTTTTTTGGCATTTTTTTTTTTTTGTTATAGATTGTCTCCATGTCATCTAATTTATTTTTGTGTTTATTTTGGTGAGATATTATAGATGAAATAATATGTTAATAAGTGGTATATTTTTGTGTTGTTTAATTTATGATGTGATTTTTCTATATTTTTATTTCTCTTTGTTTACACTTATTTTCATATAGTTATTATTTATTCATTATTATTACACCTTCTTTTGTTCTTATTTTCATACACTTGCTTAGATAGTACCTCAAAATTACAATTTTACTCTCAAGGTTCATTTTTAAATGGCTCAAGAATACTGAGTTATATCTTTCTATACAAAGGAAAGAACCAAAATTTTACTTTTCTAAGTTTAAATCATAAGCTTCCTACCCTCTTCTACTAAATGTTGTGCGCTAAATTAAGACACATTTGTAGCACATGTTGCTATGTCATGGTATTTAAAAATATTCAATGTGCATATAACTGTATATGAAAGAAGTTTAAAAAAATACCTCATTTTTTAAAGGAATCAAAGAATAAAATCTGCATTCACTGACATCTAGGCCATTAACATGTCCACATCTGTTGTATTCAATTTTTTCATCATTATTAATATATTATGTAAAAGATGTTTGACCTATGAGAAATTGTTCATGCATTGAGCTGGAAAACTCCTAAGTGATGTCTCTAAATGCTACCTTGATAAACTTAAAAAATAAGATAGTGGAGATGAGTAACTTTTCAAAGTGCATATTTTGTCAAAAATATATTAACACTTCACAAATTAGTTTTGTGTGTTATATTGAACCTATGCTATTTACAGTTGACCCTTCAACATTCAAGATTGAATTATAGAATTTTTTGAGAATGAACAAAATCTAACGCATTCATCAAACCAAGGATACTAATTTCTAGACAATGGTGAATGGATTCAACATGACTTTAATAACATTTCTTCATCATCAATTTTAGACCTTAGCAACCCTACTCATTGTATTTCATTTCTATTTTCTTTGCAATTATCCATCCTAATTATAACATCTAGGTTAAGTTATGTTTTGATTAGATAAAGTGGGAAAGGGTGTTGATTGAATGTTTTTTAATTACCTAGATAATCCATGTAATTTCATTCATTTCATTAATTTTTATGAACCCTTCATTTTCTTTCACAACCTATTACTCTGGCCTTATGGTTTATTCCTTCTCTATTAAGGTTTTAGATTTGATTTCTTTTTCTTTGTCCTCTATCTCAAATATAATTAGAGTTTGATTTCACTTTCCTCTTTGTTTAATATTTTTATCTATTTCTAAGTTATTTATTTCCTAGTGTGATAAATTATATCAACACTCTACTTGCCCTTGATTTCAAACCTCTAAGGTTTCATTATCAAATATAACTTTATGATTATACTTCATTTGATATTTACCTAGATTTTGGATTCACCATTATTTTCATTTAATTATGATATCTTGATTAAAGTTTCAATATATATTATGTTGTATATTTTTTATTCCTCTCACAATATAGGTTATGGAATCACTAAATATAATATTTGACCTTTTTTGGCTAATTGGTCAAGAATTATTTGTTTGAAACATTATTACTATAAAGTGCTTGTAGCTCCTCTATAAAATATAATTAGGTGACATGGATCCATTTCCGTTCTTTGATTACATATCCATTGATCTCAAATGAATCTTTATAGTTCTAGATAAAAGGAATGGTCTATTTTAACTTTTTCCACTTATAAAATCATGTACATAAAAAAATTATCCATTTGATTTATCCAAGTTAACAAATTATTCCCAAAAGAATTACACATATGCACCTCAATTGCAAAATGATTAGCCATATAATTTTTGGGGTGATGCTCCATCTTTAGATCTAATCCAAATAAAAAATCCTAATTTCCTTTAAAATACACACCATCCCTCTAATTCTTGTGATGTGAATCCACTCCCTTTGGTTCCATACAACTCATAAGAGACTTGGTTATTTTTTAAATATAATGGTGTATCCTCTCATCTCTACCCTTAATGTCCAAAGTTCATTTTGAAACTTGGTGTTTTATTCTCTTATAGACTTAATATCACTTAGATCAATCTCCTCGATTAATATATCATCATTGCCTAAAGATTTGTTAGGTGTGAAAATATTATTTTTACCTATTGTGCAAAGCCTCTCCATGGTAGGGAAAATTAATTTTATAATGAATCACACAATATAAATACAAATGAAATGAAAAACTATTTTAACTTACCAAGGCCTAGATCTCACTTATTACAAAAAATCACCATAAAAAAATTTTGATTTCCAATATTGGGAGTTAATTTGGTGGAAATACTAATCCTAAAATAGCTCCTTAAATTCTACATCAAATGGCCTCAATTCTAAATTTAAGCAACTTTGATGTCCTTGGTTCAACCTAGAAAGGAGAAAAACATTATTGTCTTGGAACCTTGGAAACTTTATTTTTTTAATACTCCTTCAACTACTCTAAATGAACACTAATTTATATTACATAGAAACTTCAATATGTCTATGGTAAACCATTAAAAAATTAGAAATAAAATGCCAAATATAAATAGATATGTGCTTCATAATCAAACATGTAAAGGTGAAAAAGATTGACTTACTTTTTTCCTTCAAATTTCCAAGATCATGCCTTGATACCAATTGTAATGAAATTTATTTCACAAGAGAATAATATAATATGATATTTGTTATAAATTAAGAATAATCAGCATTTTTTAGGGGAAAACCTCCAAAATTCTCCAATTACAATACAATGATTCATAATATCATGACAATAAGCTAATCTATAAATCCTATTTATACCTAAATATTCCATGGATACAACCCCAAGATAACATAAGTACATGAATAAGACTATAATAATGATTATATAATTTAATTAAGAGTTATAGTGATCACACGCTAACTACTCATATTTCTATTCTTGTTATAGGTTAAGGTTATAGCAAAATCAAGTTATTTTTTGTTATATTTTGTGCATTTATTTTCTTACATAATTTTTTTTCCTTTTGCATGTTTCCTATCAAAGATTAGTGTGGGAATCGTATTTTGCACCTATGGTTCATTTCTAACATGTGTCAATTAAAGAAACAATTTTTTTATAGAAAATGGTAAAAATATGTGTAGATAACTAATTGTAGAGTAAATATAAATAGAAGAAATTCAAATTTCAATGAAATGATTACAAATTGTTCAAAAAAATATAATTATATTTGTGGCATATGAAGACCTCACAAAATGTAAATAAGATAAATGTGTTAATATATTAAAGATATAGAAGAAATTATTTGTTATGAAGCTAAGAGTTAGATTGATGTTTTTGGATGCTTCTATAGAATTTTGATCTAAAATATTGAAATATAATGATGAAGAAGCTTAATCATGCTATCATTTTTGTAAAACATGGATTTTGACACCAAATTGTAGGTCTAATCCTTAGGTTAAAAAATTTAAATTTTTTGAAGCCTAAAAGAGAAAATTAATTTGTGTGTTATAATGTGTGTACACTCAAAAATTTGTTTATAATCCATAACAAATGTCTCATTTATTATTTTGGGGTATATACATATTATTCTTAATATTCTTATTTGACTATTTATTTTCTAACCATCATTGTGTACATGCCTTTCCATTCTATGACAGCTCTTTTATGATTTTTCATTCAAAATTTATATTCAAACTTAAATCTAGAAAACTAGGACATCTAAGCATTCACATTTACTACCAAATGCATGGCTTTATAATAAATAAGTTTATATTGAGAAATAATGAAAGCATAAATTTAAAATCAAATAAGAATCTTACTTAAACTTTTTGAGGTTTAAGGTGGCTTCACAATGATTTTATAATTGATCGGCCATTAAGTCATTAATATGATGATAATAATCCAACTTCTAACTTAGGTACATATACATAAATATCTCATGGATATAACCCAAATCCAACTTAACTACCTACATAAGTATTATTGATTATATAAAATAATTAGGAGTTATAGTGGTCACAAACTAGCTACTCATACTTCTATGCACACTATAGGTTAAGGGTGTAGAAAAATCACTATATTTTGATATATTACTTTTGCATTTATTTGTTTACATAACTATATGATAAATTTAATTACATATTTAATACCTAATGTATATATTTATGAGAGATAAGATCATTTTAAAAAATAATCAAATCATTAATGTAAAACTAAACAATAAAATTGCAAAACTTATACCTAATATCACTATAGTCACTTAAATGTAAAATGGTTAAGCATGAACTCCACATTCAAGCCAAATACTTTACATGCTTCCTTTACCATCATAACTACCTTTGTCAAAACAAAAATTTATCTCCATATTATATTTAATATCAATATTTAATAAAACACACTACTAGAAAAATTTGAGAAATAATGTTAATAATGTATATGTTACTCAATTTCCACTAAAAAAACTAAAAGTCAAATTTTCATACCTTTTCTATCATTATTAGGCAAAATAAACCTACCTTAGCCAGCTAAAGTGATTGTAGGAAAATATCTACTAAACAAATGAAAAATAAAAAATACCTAATAACCACACATTAATGATAACTTAGGTGGACGAAAAAGATTGGTCTAAACAATGTGTATCATGATGAGGTACCCATGAACAGGGGATTCCCTAGGTAGAGGAAAATATCCCTACTAAGAAGAGAAAAAATCCACACCCCTAGTAAAGAAAAAAGAAATTTCATGCAGCCCCTCCCAAATATGTGTCATCTTGTATTGGAGTTGAATATGGAATAAGATGCAATATATGCATCTTATTAATCTATTTATCTATGTCTATGTCAATCATTAGATGTGTCACTATAAAAGATAAAAATTTAAAAAAGGAGACAAATTGGTGACAAATAATATGAAGAAGATGAGGAAATCAAATAATCATTATCAAAGAGGAAGAATGGTACAGGGGCACCCAAAGCCACTCAAAGGTGTGCTAGTACATGTGTTTGCAAGAAACTTGATGTGTTTCCTTGAAGGTTTCTTATGTAGCTACTAAATGGATATGGTAGGTCCAATGCTACCAATGCTATGTAATAAGCCCTAAGGCTCTAAATTTGTATACTTGGTCACAAGCATTGTATGGGAATTTTATTTTATGTTTTTGGTGTCTAGGGGTCCTAGGGATGTTGTGTGTCCATTTTGTAACCTTTGATATGAAGGCAAGTGTGTGATGTCATAATTTGTCAAAAGTTCTTATGTTGTCATAAGCAATTTTCCAAATTTTTTAGTTGTGGTTGCCCAACGGCTAGTTGGTTGCATTTGTACATTGGGAAGTGGTTGGAAGGATTCCTTGGCCTTATTTAAGCTTGAGGAATTATTCCAAAAGGTTAGATAGAGACTTTGAATGAAATTTATCCTTCCTCGTAATTTGAAACTATCATTTTTACTGATTTTTCTTATGTTCTTGGCTTTGGTATAGATTTGTACGGACTTCTAGAAGGGCTGATATCTTGAATCGGTTTTATAAGTGAATCACCTTTCATTTGAAGTAGCTTTGAGGTCTTGAAGTTCTGTGGTTGAGGAGTAGTTGATTTTTCTTTCTTGTTGCATGGTAAAACCCCCGAAACTAGGGTTTGGATGCAAAAGGTGCCACCATTCAACATTCCTCAATGGGAAAGGTCTAAAACCCTAGGGAATGTTGGACTACCATGTATACTAGATTATTTTCTTATTTTGGGGAGAAGAAGGTCTCACCTTGTACTGTTGGAGTGATGCCCTAGACTTGACATCTTCCATGTGGCAAGTTTGTGCAGTGAAGGATTGATTGAATCCTTGGGATAGTGGACACAATGGTGGTCAAAAATTGCTTAGAGGGGACCCTTAGACATGTTAAGACCCTCTCCAAGATCCCTGACTTCATTTCCATCTGACTGGTGAAGGTTTTGAGGCCTAAAACCCTATAGCGGCTAATTAGACCAAAGAAGGCCCAATAGGGTTTGAACAATTGCACTCAAAACCTAGATGTAGAAGTTTGAAATATTTTAGAATGCCCAAAAGGGTACTTGAATATAAAAAAATTTCAAGGGGTTGTTCAGATAATTTGGTAGATAAAATGGGAAAAGTCCAAACGAAGGCCTAATTGCTTGTAGTCCTATTTCCTAGGTCCCTAAGGACAAAAGGCACAAAGGAATTTTAAAATACTTGATCAAAGGGGTCAAAGTAAATACAAATAATATGTACAATATGTACAAACACTCACATATGATAAATTCCACCATTTGAGCAAAAGGTCATGTTGACAAAGGACTTGGGGTTGTGAGGAGCCTTTGTTTAGGGGTTGAGTACATAGGAGTAGGAGTCTCCTAGAGAAACTAAGTTATCCTAAGTAGATTGACCCTTGGGAAGGATCAAGGATAGGCTTGATAACCTTTGGAAGGTTGGAGAGTTTGGACCATTGGATTGTGCCAAGTGTTAACCCTTCAAAGAAACCAAATAATTTGCTCATTCACATCAAACCCTCTACATCATAGTGGTATCAGAGTTATACCAATGGTGGAATAGTGTATGTTAGACTTAGAATTTGGGGAAGAGGCTGATACAATGCCTCCTAAGGAAATGAACCCAAAGGCCATCAAGAAGATGGTAGAGGAGTTTCTTGAAGATAAATTCAAAGAGACCGGACAAACCAAGGGAAAGGACAAAACTTGTGATGATGAATCAGAGGAGGAGAATGAAGAGAAGGAGGCCATCCCTCAAAATATGGCACCTGATTAAAATATGTTCTTGGATGCTTTGAAATCAGTAAACAGGGACAATGTGGAAAGTTTACGTATTTATAGCAGTAGCTTGAATGGAGAAGAGGTGTTTGAATGGATAGAAGCACTCAATAACCACTTTGAGTACAAAGAAGTTCCTGAGGAGAAAAGATTGAGTTTGAAAAAGTCTAGACTCAAGGGGTCTGCCTTCTTGTGGTGGACAATGTTGCAAGAAGAAAGGATGAATATAGGGAACAAGAATATATCCTCTTGGGAGAGGATGAAGAGCATAATCAAAGATCAATTCCTACCAATAGACTATGAGGTTCATATGTACAAGAAGTTGCAAAATCTCAGACAAAGGGAGTTGGATGTGAATGCATATAATGAATAATTTCACAAACTAAGTCTTAGGTCAAAGAAGCCTGAATAAGAGGTGGAGAAGGTGGCTAGATACCTAAATGGGTTAAGGAAAAACATCCATCATGGCTTTGGACACTATGCACATATGTTTCCAATTGGTATTGAGAGTGGAAGATAAGATAAGGAGAAGAGGAGAGAAAAACAATAGAGGAAGGGGAGGTAGGAATTTCAAAGGTAGAGGTGGTTATGGAGGAAGAAATACTCGATTCAAAAATGGTGACACTAACCAGAAAGAGTCCAATGGAGAGTTTAACAACAAGAATGGAGGCTTTAGAGGAGGAAGAAGACCTTTTGGTAGGGGTGGGCAAGGAAGTCAAGCCAAAAGACCTAGTTTTTTCACTGGAAAATGTTTCAATTGTAACCAAGTGGGTCACACCATGAGTAGATGCCTAGAGAAAGCTTCTAGTTCACATGGACCAAAAAGAAGGAATCAACTTGTGCAAGAGGATGATGGACAAAGTATCAATTCACCCATGGGAAATGTAGGTCCCACCTTGGATGAAGAAAGCGTCATGCTAAGGAGGATGTTATTGAAGGTACCCCAATGCAAAGAGCCACCACAAAGAAAGTCACTATTCAACACTACTTGTAAGTCTCATGGTAAGGTTTGTAAGGTGATTGTAGATTGTGGATCCACTAAGAATATTGTTGCTTTGGAAATGGTAGAGAAGTTAAAATTGAAAAGGTTACCACATGTGAGTCCTTATAGGGTGTCTTGGCTTAACAAGGGGCAACATGTAGTGGTAGATGAATAAAGTTGGGTGGATTTTGAACTAGGAGACTATAAGGATAGGAACTTGTGTGATATCCTTCCTATGGATGCTTGTCATTTGTTGTTAGGCCACCCTTGGCAATATGATGTTAAATCCCAACATGACGGGGAAAAGAATGTGTATTGCATCTCTAAGAATGGTAAGAAATTTAGGATGGAACCCTTAACTAATTAAGGGGAAAAGAAGATTGTTAGTCCAAGTCTCATGATGATTAGTGGGAAAGAGTTTTTAAATGTCCTTAAGCAAGAGGAGACCCAAGGCTATGCTTTAGTCTTATACCCAAAGGATAAACCTGAACAAGAGAATGGTGTCAAGAGAGAGGTTCCTAGTGAAGTACAAGCCATGTTGGATAGATATGAAGGAGTTGTAGCCAAAGACATGCCTGATAGATTGTCCCCAATTAGAGAAACCATTCATCAAATTGATTTGATCCTTGGTGTAACCTTACCCAGTAAAACTGCCTACAAGATGACTCCCAAACAAAATGAGGAGATATCAAGACAAGTGCAAGAACTATTGGACAAGGGGTTGATTAGGAAGAGTTTAAGTCCATGTGTTGTACCTACTATGTTGGCACCAAAAAAAATGGAACATGGAGAATGTGCATTGATTCTAGAGCCATTCACAAGATCACAATTAGGTATCGGTTTCCTATGCCTAGGATTGAAGACCTAATGGACTATCTTGGGGGATCTTGCTAATTTTCAAAGATTGATTTGAAATTAGGTTACCATCAGATTAGAATCAGACTTGGTGATGAGTGGAAGGTTTTCTTTAAGACAAATGAGGTTTTATATGAACGGTTGGTGATGCCCTTTGGGCTCACAAATGCAGCTAGTACCTTTATGCGCCTCATGAATGAGGTATTGGTTGAATTTATTGGAAAATATGTTACTGTTTATCTTGATGACATCTTGGTATTTAGCAAGTCCAAGGAGGAGGATTTGAAGCATTTGGATCACGTTTTGAGGAGGCTTCATAAGAAGAAACTGGTAATCAACCTTGAGAAGTGTGAATTCATGAAAATTGAGTTGGTGTATCTAGGATTTGTGGTTTTTAAGGGGTGTTTAAAAATGAATCCTTCAAAGGCTGATGCTATTTTCACTTGGCCTCCACCTAGAATAGTAGGGGATGTCAGGAGCTTTCATGGGTTAGCTTCTTTTTATAGTAAATTCATCAGGGGTTTTAGTCATATTTGTGCTCGAATTCTTAACACTATAAAAGGAGGAATCAAATGCGGGTTTGAATGGATAGAGAGGGCATCCCAAAGCTTTGAGATTTTGAAGAGGAAGGTTGCAGAACTTCCTACCTTGAGGCTTCCTAATTTTGATCAACTTTTTAGAGTTGAATGTGATGCAAGCAAGCAGCAATAGGCCGATTTCTTAGTCAAGAAGGGCATCTGATGGCATTCTTTTTAGAGAAGTTGAATGAGGCTAAGAAAAGGTACTCAACCTATAATTTGGAGCTCTATGCTATGGTACAAGAACTTAAAAAGTGACACCATTATTCCAAAAGGGTTCATTGTTTACACTGATAACCATGCATTGAATTTCCTTAATGGGCCGGAGAGGTTGAATCAAAGGCATATCAAGTGGGTTGAACAAATATAACCTTACACTTTTACTATCAAGCATAAGAAGGGACTGTCTAATAAGGTTGCAGATGCCTTGTATAGGAGAGTACTCACTATCCAATAAATCTAGTGTCAAAGTGTTGGTGTTGATTCTCTTAAGCTCATGTATAAGGAGGATAAAGATTTTAAGGATGCTTATGATGTATGTACTAAGTTTTCTGATTCTTTTCATGTTGAGTTCCCTGATTTCATGTTGCAAGATGGATTTCTCTTTAAGGGGCATCAGTTATGTATTCCTCGATGCTCTATGAGGGAGAATATCATTAGGGAAAAGCACAATGGCAGCCTTGGTGGTCATTTTGGTTTGGATAAAAATTTGGAGCAGGTATCAAGGTTCTACTTTTGGCCTAAGATGCAAGCAGAGGCCAAGAAATTTGTGGAGAATTTCCCCATTTGTCAAAGGGCTAAAGGATTTTCTACTAATGTTGGATTGTATCAACCTTTATTGGTTCCTACTATGGATTTTGTATTTGGTTTGCCCAAAAATTCTCGGGGCTTTGATAGGGGCAAGATGGATCATTTTGTGCCATGTAAATGCAAAAATGATGTATCTCATATTGCAGGTCTCTTCTTCAAAGAAGTTGTAAGGATACATGGTCTACCTCTCAATATTGTCACTGATAGAGACTCCAAGTTTGTGGGTCATTTTTGGAGGACTCTCTGGAAGAAATTGGGTACCAATCTATCATTTTCTTCAGCATACCATCCTCAAACTGATGGCCAAACTGAGGTGGTTAATAGATCTCTTAGCAATATTCTTAGATGTCTTACCAAGCAGCATGGACAAAGTTGGGATTTGGTGATTGGACAAGCTGAATATGCATATAATGATTCAGTTTATAGAAGTATAGGGAGAACCCCATTTGAAGTTGTGTATGGCTCACATCCTAGAGGGATACTTGAAATTAGAGAACTTGGAGGTATGGAAAGAATGAGTGCTCAGGGAGAAGACTTTTCCATCACTATGAAGGAGATCCATGACCAAGTCAAAACTTCATTTCACAAAAGTGCAGAAAAATACAAACTCAGGGAAGATTTTAAGAGAAGGAATGTTTAGTTTCAGGTAGGAGATTTGGTAATGACCTACTTAAGGAAGGAAAGGTTTCCCAAGGGCCAACCCTCTAAGCTGCTCATGAAGAAGATAGGACCTCTCTAGGTGGTTCATAAATTTGGTAACAATGCTTATGAGGTTGAAGTTCCATCAGATTTGGGGATCTCTCCCATTTTTAATGTATGTGATTTGATAACCTTCAAGGGTCCTTTACCTAATGCAGCACATGGTTCATCTCTTGTGGAAGAGGATGTAGATTGGGTGAAGGATTTACCACCAATCAAACCATTGGATTTGGAGAGCATCCTTGATTCCAAAGTGATCAAACAAACCAGGAGAGGGATCTATAAGGACTACTTGGTCAAGTGGAAGGACCTTCCTGATTCTAAAGATACTTGGATGTCTGAAAGTAATATCATAAAACATGGCACCTCAATCACCCGATTGGCAACTCAAGGGACTTGAGTTTTCTTGTCCAGGGGAGTATGGTGTATGGGAACCCAAAGGCACTCAAAGGTGTAATAGTACATGTGTTTGCAAACCACCTGATGTTTTTCCTTGAAGGTTTCTTGTGTAGGTCCTAAATGGATATGGTAGGTCCAATGCTATCAATGCTATGTAATAAGCCCTAAGGCTCCAAAGTTGTATACTTGGTCACAAGCCTTGTATGGAATTTTATTTTATTTTTTTGGTGTCTAGGGGTCCTAGAGATTTTTTGTGTCCATTTTGTAACCTTTGATGTGAAGGGAACTATGTGATGTCATAATTTGTCAAAAGTTACTATGTTGTCATAAGCACTTTTGCAAATTTTTGAGTTGTGGTTGCCCAACAGCTAGTTGGTTACATTTGTACATTGGGAAGTGGTTGGAAGGATTCCTTGGTCTTATTTAAGCCTAAGAAATTATTCCCAAAGGTTAGATGGATACTTTGAATGAAATTTATTCTTCCTACTAATTTGAAACTATCATTTTTACTGCTTTTTCTTGTGTTCTTGGCTTTGGTATAGATTTATACAGACTTATAGAAAGGATGATTTCTTGAATCTATTGTAGTAGTGAATCACCTTTCATTTGAAGTAGGTTTGAGGTCTTTAAGTTCTGTGGTTGAGGAGTAGTTGATTTTTCTTTCTCGTTGCTTGGTAAAACCCTCAAAACCAGGGTTTGGATGCAAAAGGGGCCACCATTCAACATTCCTCAATGGGAAAGGTCTAAAACCTTGGGGAATGTTAGATTACCATGTATACTAGATGATTTTCTTGGTTTGGGGAGAAAAAGGTCTCCCCTTGTACTGTTGGAGTGATGCCCTAGACTTGACATCTTCCATGTTGCAAGTCTGTGCAGTGAAGGATCGATTGAATCCTTGGGACAGTGGACACAAAGGTGGTCAAAAATTGCTTAGAGGGGACCCTTAGACATGTGTAGATCCTCTCCAAGTGCCCTGAATTTATTTCCATCTGATTGGTGAAGGTTTTGAGGCCTAAAACCCTATACCGACTAATTAGACCAAAATAGGCCCAATAGGGTTTGAACACTTGCACTCAAAACCCAGATGCAGAAGTTTGAAATCTTTTAGAATGCCCAAAATGATACTTGAAAATCAAATTTTTTTAGGGGTTTGTTCAGAGAATTTGGTAGATAAAGTGGGAAAATTATAAACAGAGGCTTAATTGTTTGTAGCCATATTTCCTAGGTCCCTAAGGAAAAAGGGCACAAAGGACTTGTAAATACCAATCAAAGGGGTCAAAGTCAATACAAATACCATGTAAAACATGTAAAGACACTCACATATGATAAATTCCACCATTTGAGAAAAAGGTCTTGTTGGCAAAGGGCTTGGGGTTGTAAGGAGCCTTGGTTTAGGGGTTGAGTACATAGGAGTAGGAGTCTCCTAGAGAAACTAAGTTGTCCTAAGTAGATTGATCCTTGGGAAGGATCAAGGATAGCCTTGAGAGCCTTTGGAAGGTTGGAGAGATTCGACCATTGGATGGTGCCAAGTGTTAACCCTTCAAAGAAACTAAAGAATTTGTTCATTAACACCAGACCCTCTGCATCAAAGAACATTTATTTATGACCTTAGTTGGTAAAATAACTTAAAGGTTACAATGATGATATTCTATATCTTAAAAATTTTCTACACTAGATATATGAGAATGGAAGGACTGTCAAGAGGTAAATATAAGAATAATTACAATCTAGAGTGATCATTTATACCACCCCTCCTCGCACCATCCCCCTACCCCAATGCCCCCCCCAAATCTAAAAACATCGCTACTCGATAAATCCTAAATATATATTAAATTAGGTGTAAAGTCCACTCTTACCTATATTGTTATGTATAATCTGGTACATGGATAAAAGATAATTTGATAAGGAAGGAATGAAAAATACATAATTTACTTACCATTCTCCTATTTCAACAAACCCTCTCTTGTATGTATCCATAGAAGTGTTAATATACATCACATTACATGACATAGAATAAGTCACAAATGAAGAAAAATATCCTATGGAAAGTGTACATGATGAAAAGCTTTGGAGCAGTGGATCCATTTTCTTTGATAATAATATGCAATTGCAAAAGTGTTTTCCACATACATTTTAATAACTTAGAAGATGAAGTTGATGATGCTGATGATGAACCTTCTGATTAAGGTTAAGGCAATTTGATATTATTTGCAGGAAGTGCTTCAATTCATTAATCTATTTTTTATAACATTTATCTTCACAATGATTGAATATAAGAGGGGAAGTAAAGACAAAATTACAATAAAAGAGTCTTATATCTTTCTCTTCATCATACCTTCATTTAAGAAATATGAGTATGAATCTCTGCACAAAATCTTGAAGAGTATCCAATGGCATCTTTATTGAGATTAAGGTTTTCTCAAACTTTGCAAGTCCTAACATCAGTAGTTGGAAAATTTATTAGATATTTGGTTGAATTTTATTAGCCTACTTGGCAATTTTGTTTACACATAATATTTTATCATGTTGTGGAAGTTGGCATGTCAACTTATCATCCTAATGAGAAGGTGAAATGAATTTTTTTGTCCTCATGTGGAAGTAGGTGTCCCACTTAGAGGGTCTTGGATTTTTTAGAGGTAGTTGACAAGTGTCATGTAATGACAAAATATGATACACCTACTTATGAAAACTTAGGACAACTTTTATGGCACCAATCTATAACAATTTATAAAAAAATTAATGACATAATGAATAATTGTTAGGAGACACATTTGCATGGAGAAGAGGGGTAGTAAAGCTGGTTAATGTCAATTTGTAAGAGGATCTAATATTATTATTTATTTATGATTGATTCTCTTACAACTATGAGTGTTCTAAAATTGATTAAATCAGGAGAGGGCCCAAACCCAAAACATAATAGGGAGGAACTCACAAGTAGTGAGACCACCAACACTTAAAAAGAGGAAATTTGGACCCTTTTTATAAAGAGAATCTTTTGATCGGAGCACCCAACTAGTGAGAACAAGGATACCAAGTCCTCAAAAGCTTAAACTTTCATAACAAAGGGGTTTAGGAGAGCACCCTAAACCAGATTCAAACAAAAAAAACCCTTTCTTTAGCAACAAGATATCCAAAGAAAACAAAAACAAATAGGGAGTTTTGAAAGGCTTCTTGCAACCTTATGCCTAAAGGAACTCCTTTAACAATGACATGCTCCATGAGAGATGAAAAAGGTCTCAAAAACAACTAGTTTTGGAAGGCACCCAACAACCTCAAATAGGCAAAATACCTAGCCAATTCAAACAAGCACAAAGTAGGATAGTCATGGAGTGGACTAGAATAAATAAGCTGAAATGGTTTTAAAAGGCATCCCTAAACTGTGAACTAGTTTTTGTAGGCACCCAGAAACCTTGCGAGGAACATAACTAGCTAACATCAATGGCTGAAACAAACTCAAGGGAAAATAACTAGCTAATTTAAATACCTAAACTAAAAATATGGTTAAACAACCAAATAAAAACATTAGTTGAAATAATAAGATCCACCTTCAATGGACCTACAAGACCAAAAAATTCCTTATAAATCACCTCCATGGGATGATAACCAAGATTCACAACATCATCACTCACACCAATGTCCACCTCAAAAGAATCAACAACAATGAAGAGAATTGGCCAACTAAATGATCCACCAAGCCTCCAAAGAAACATCTCCACCTTGAGGTGAGACACAACAAGGAGAGTTGGTAAAAACAATGAGATTCCCCCCCCAACAAAATAGAGGAATTTGTTACCCTGGAAAGTGAGAAAATGTCTCGATACCCCACTAACAAATATCTTGATACCCCACTAAAGTGGCCCAAACCATAGAGGTAGATCCCAAAATAAAAATATTAAGGACACACCCCTCACCAAAGAACCCAACCAAGCAACAAAAACTAGATTATGGTCACAAACCATCAAATCCACCACCATAAGAGAGGCCATAGCCCCATAAACATGTAATTAGGTCCCACTAACAATCCTCCATATGGAATAAAAATGAGTGTCACACTTACCCACAACAAAAACATCCCCAAAAATAATGTCATCTACCCACACTAGGCTTAGCCTCAGTCCATTCTATGCCAAATGCACCCCTACAACAACCGGAAAAGGAATTGCCTCCCCGTCACCTAGACAAGGGCACATCATGTAAGGTAGAAGAACGATTTGTTGTAGCACAAAAACAACCCTTTAAAGGGAATTTTCACAAGAAACAAGCAACCCAAGGCCAGACATAGTAGAATCAGCCACCAGAACCACCAAGCATAGGTCCCAAGAATGTAGCAAGCATAAAAAAGTCCCTAAAGGCAAATCCCAACAAATAACATGACATTAACAGAAACAAAACTTCCACACCCAACAAAGATGGGGGGAACATAAAAGAGGGGACCAGGTCAAAGAACAACTACATGGAGAAAACCCCACTAGCCAAAATAGGGAATAAATCCATCTTAATCACAATAGATATGCCCCAAAACAAGGCAAGAAACCCTCAAGTGGCCACACAAACACTATCAAGAATTACCTCTCATAAAACCCTAAAAAGGAGTAGGGTCGAATAAACATCTCAAGGCTAGCATTATCCTTCTCTTCATCTCCATTGTCATCTCCCTCATCCACCTCATCTACATCATCTCCTCCTCCTGAAACCCTGGCAGTACTCCTCCATCTCCCTTTCCCACTCTCCATTTTATTACAACTATAAGTTTTGTCCTTATGATTTATTTTATGAAAGTTGTAAGAGGTGTAAGAGAATTTATCATACCTAAAGATAGTAATTTTTGGGCACCCAACTTAGGATTTTGAAATTAGGAGTCATTTGGTGGTGTAGATGTGTCATTTGCATTCTTATAGATTGTTGAAAATGTGTGCCAAGTATTTTTAATGACCCCCTCTTCCATATTCATCTAGAAGCTTCCTCATTTATTATATTTCTCTATATAAGGTAGTCTTAGATAGCATTTTCTATGTTATGTTTTTCTATGCTATCAAAATTAATCCAAATTGTGGGTTGTAGATTCCACACAAAACATTTGATTACACATATAAAAATTGGTCATTATCCATCAAAAAAGTTTACTTAAAGTTTTCAGTGGTCATATTATTCTATTTCTAGATAACAGTACCTTCATTTCATGTTAATTTTGTTGAGGATTTTTGCACTTCCTAGTAATGATGTAAATATAATAGTGCTTTGATCAATGGAAGACTACTACATGTTACTTAGGAATAGTTAAATGTGGATTTACTATACCCATATAGTTGTGTCTTATGTTGTCTAAAAAAATAAGCATTATTTGGTCCTTGTTAGCATTTGGTTTTTTTCCTTTTGCATGGTGTTATTTCTTAGTTCCCCTACATAACGATTGATATTTATTTTTTAAGCCATGGTATCATGTTTCTATTTTGGTTTACTTATTTTCTATCTAAATCCTTGATTGTTGTTTTATTCTTGTATGAACTTGATTTATGTTATAGATCCTTTTAGATATTGAGTTAGGTCCATTTTATAATTCCCTAGATTTTCTATTAAAAGGAAATTAATATCAATCATATGTTTATGTCGAGAAGCATAAATATATTGGAGCATAAAGTCATGAGTGTTATCACAAAAATTATTAAAGATGCAAAATTTTAGCTCTACAAAATATATATGTGCCTTGTTTTTTATTAAGGAAAAAATAAGTTTTGAGGGGACCCAAAACCCTTTACAGCAAGTTTTGAAGGGACCTAAAACCCTTGGACTCTATATGGGTCCAGAACCAAAAGAAGAATGTTGTTACAAGAATCAGCAAATACTACCAACATCCCACCCTCGGCCTAACAAAATAAGTTATTGAAGAGACAAATGAAAAGAGGGGCCAAAGTCGTCCTTCACAACAATCAAACACCAAAAGATGTCAAAACAAGAAAGTCCAAGGGTTTTATCAAGGCTCCCTTAACCTTCACCTAATATAAAGGGTTTTTCTAGACACCCATAACCTAAACAATGAATTTTGACAAAGATCCCAAAATAATAATAGCCAAAATCTTCAAGATAAGAATCAAGGAACAATTTGGAACCAAGGGGTTTTGAAAGGCTCCCCAAACCTTCATATTGGGTTTTGACTTGGCACCCAAAACCAACATATTGAAACCAACAAAATCAATCCAAGTAAAAATCAACTCCCTACTAGCATAACTCCTTACCAACTCAATATGAATGAGATCCACCTCAATAAGAATTCAAGGGAGCTGGACCACCAACTAAACCAACCAAACAACGATCAGCCCCATCAAGAAGCACCTCTCATCTTCTTCAAAAAAAACCATCTCCACTTCAATAGAAGATAGCTCCACCTCAATAGGAATATCCAAATAAGACCAAAGATACAGAAATATCAAGACCATGCAGCCCAACCAGGAACTCTTCACCATCATTCCAAAGACCAAATCCAATACTACATATGGGATAAAATGAGCCCTCTTATAATCAACACCAATAGGAAGAGCCCACCTTAGTAGGGCCAAAGAGTAGAGCCACAAAAGAAAATACATGAAAGAAAAATCTTTGCACAAAAATGAAAATGGAAACCAAAAGATGGATCCCACAAAAACACATATTGGGGTCAAAGGGAAACCCCACCACAGAGAAACCCCATAAAAATCCCTCCAATAGACAATATTGAAAATGACCAACAAGGAGGACCAGAGATAGGAAAAAGTGGATAGCCAAACCTTGAGCATGGAATAACCACAAACAAGAAAGAAATGGGATCAACCACCCCCAAATAGGGGACCAGAGGAAAAAATGGGAAGGCGGGCCAGGTCAATCCCAACCACAAATCCCCTTGTGTCCTCCTCATCTGCAACACTACCAGCATCTTCCTTGCTCGGAAGCCAAACCTGTGTACATCCTTCACTGATGCAATGACATAGACCTCGGCTCCCACGTTTCGTCAAGCCCTCGCACACCTCCCATAGGGCCAATGGACAAGACAAAAGGAAAGAGTAGAAGGAAGGAAAGCACGAGAACCACACCTCCCGCCATCTCCCATGCCAAACACCAACAAAATGCTTCCACCCACTTGGAACTTCCCAACACACATTGTTATTCATATAAAGGGTAGCTAAACAGAGACAAGGCACATCCTCTTCATCACCATCATTGTCCTCTGACTCCTCTACAACCTCCCTTGAAACCATAGCTCCTTCGCTTCTTCCGCTTCCGCTCTTACTTCTGCTCCTCATTTCAAAAAGGTTGTGGTCTCTATAGGGAGAGTACAAAGTAATATGTATGTCCCTTGTTATTGTCATTATTTATAATGAATAAATTCAATTATCTGCAACAATTTAGATATAAAATAGTAAATAGCTATGCACTTTACTAAATAAAATAGTAGATATATAAAAAAATGAACTATGTAAAAAAGAATATAACTAATCATTCCAAAATTTGAGAACAATAAAATACATACTAAAAAAGAAAATAGAAGTAAAATATAGTTTTTAAGTATAGTTTAATAAACATTATAAGTATATTTTATGTATTTTATTAATAAGATAATGAATTGCATATAAATATAAAATATTTATAAGAACCCTTAAAAATATATAATATAAAAAAATATAAATGGAAAAGAAATTTAGATTTAATAGAGTTTGAAAATATTATGTTTTTTATTTAACTTAATATTTTGGCATTCAAATGATTAAAAAAACTAAAGTAAAAAAGTAAGAATCTTTGATAAGACACTTAAAACTATTATTTTATTGTTATGGAAGCATGCAATATAATAATACATAATGAAATATATAAATGAATCTTCTTGAAATAATTACTATATAATAATAGCAAAAGATGAAAATTATAATATTAAATTGATATATCAGAAATTAGAATTAAATATATTAATATGATAAAATCTAGAAATATTATAATGTGAAAAAATTAATATAAGACATAATAATAGTATATTATATGGTAATACACTATGTTTAAATAATAACATAATGATATGATATAAAGTAATAAATGAGACAAATGCATAATAAATGATATAATGAATGAAGTATTATAATAATAAAAAATAATTCATATAATAAATGTATGGAAATAGTTTTATAGTAATAAAAACAAAAGATGAATAATATACTATTAATGAGTTAAAAATCAAAAATAAATATTAATATGTAAATGAAATAGTGATTAAGTATATAAGTATGTATTTATTTTATTATATAAGTAAATTTGCAAATATATATATTGTAATATTAATGAAATGTGATAAGTATGGGAAGCGAGCATAGTAGGTAAGGAAGCAAGTGAGCAAAGCAGCAGGTGATGATGATTGGTAAAACATTGTAAGGTGAAAGCAGCAGCCTCCGGCAAGAGCACAATAGAGATTATACAGTAATAGTGGAGACAATAAAACACAGATGTGGAGCTTTGATCATCATCATTTTCAGAAATTTATCATAGCCACATCTAATTTCTCATAGCAGAAGGTCAAGGTCTTGCGTGAGAAAGAGCAGAAAGGCAAGGGCTCACGAAATTCAGCAACACAAACAAGATCACCCTTGCCAATAACATAACAAACCCTAAAACTAAAAACCTGCTCTGCAAGGAGATTAAGAGGAAAAGATCAATCACTGAGAGACGAAAGGAAAAGAAATCAAAGCAAAACCATTAGACAAGATGGACACAAAAAAATACAGAATGGATAGGGAGCAGGCGAGTAATTAGGGAAAAAAATTGGCATCAAACTATGCACGCCAAACTGAGGTCTGCAAAAAAAAGAGGGGGTCTGCAAACTCGACGATTGCGAATCTGACATCTGCGAGGCTTGCGAGCACTAAGTCTGGTTGTCTGTGAGTTGTTCGAGGCAACTATGGTGATGTGGACACCTTGGTATCTTTGTGGAGGGGTTAATTCTCCTCCACCTGGTTTGAAACTCCTCTCCACTGCTATTTTTTTTGTTCTTTTCTTTCCTTCTGTTTGCAAATTTAATACTACACTTCATTTAATTTACAACTCCCCCCACCTACCTAGTCACTCATGCGGCTTAACCTTTGACTTCCTATGGAGTCAGAATCAGATGGTGGTGCCATTAATGGCCCTAAATCCGTAGATCAATCTAAATCTCCGCCAAAGAAATCTTTTGCCGAAACCGTCTCCTGCCTGCAAATGGAGTCAACCCTAATGCATGATTTTCTAAGGCTCCTAGTGAAGAAAGATCCGGTGAGGAAGGTAAGTGCCCTAGCACTATCTCGAGTTCCTTCTGCATTTCACCCAATCTGGAAATGTTGAATGAAATTGCCTCAGAAAAGACTAGGTTAAGTAATACGACCATTTTCTTTGCATGTATTGATGTCGAGAAACGCCCACCTAGGAAATTTTTAGATGACTGGTTTCATAACCTCTGGAATTTAAAATTAGGGCTTAAAATATCATTTTTCCAACAAATTCAAAAGGGTCTCTACCTTATTTTCTTTAAATCTCACAAGGCTCAAAGGGAGGCACTACAGCATCAATACTGGACAGTTGGAAATACTTCCTTTCATGCCCTAGCTTGGTCTCCAGAGGTGGTATGTGATGAGGTTCTTGCACTATCCTCCCCTAGGTGGGTCATCCACAAGGATGTCCCCCCTTCCTTTGGTGTTTTCTTCCACAGTTAATGGAACCTTTTAGAAAAATGATCTGTATTGATGAAACGACCCGCCTTGTCCCCAACCTGGATGTCAAAATGCTTGTATCAATTAAGCCAGGGATTGATATCCCACCATCTTTATCCCTAAATGTCAATGAAGAAACCTTTGACTACCTTATTGAAATGCTTGGAGGATTAAATGCATGCTTTCTCCACAAAAAAGAAGGGCATCTTCAAAAGAATTGCCCAATCATTAATCGTAGAAATCATAAACCCAACAGCAACTCAATTGATGCCTCCACGAACCCTAGAACCAAGATTTCTCAACACTCATCCACCCCACCCCTTGTTAACAAAGAAGACACTATTCCCACCACCAATTCTTTAGAATTAAAACCCATGCACATTGATCACTCGCCCCTTGTCTCTGATCACCTCGATCCAGCCTTTGACCCATCAATTGGTCCTCCAGAATCGCCCTCTGACTATTTTTCAGTTGGTCACTTATAGAAAGCATACGAGGAAAAATAGCAACCTAAATGCCCCAAACCAAAGCCATCCTACTATCCCAACTATCAGCCAAGTAACGGGCATCTGCGACTACCCCCTCCCTACAAATAATAGCTCACCCGCTCCCGCTCGAACCCTAGCAAACTCTATCGTAAAAAAAATGGTTAAGAAACTTGAGAACCCTAGTCAAAGTGCTGATAATCCTGCAAGTGTGATGATCAGATCTGAAACCCCCAAGAATTTGGACTCCTCATCACCTGCAGGGCTTACCCCTGAAGTTAACATCGCCAACCCTTCAACAGCCTCTATGCTCAAAGAGTTAGAAGATAATCGTGTTATTGAAGTAATCTACGCCAATAAGGGTCTTGAAGAAATTCGGTCTAGCACAGTGCTCCTTGGCTTTCCAGACTCTGAGATGTCTAGGTCTGACATAAGAGGATTTGTAGCTACTAGGAATGAACCATCTGAAGTTAGTGAAGATGAGGATGATCTTATAAAAGGATCCTCCTTGACTAAAAAAAAGGTAGGCCTATAGGCTCCAAGAATAAAAAGAAGGCTAGAGATCCTTGCGGTCTCCCTAGTTGAACCTCTTAACCCTTCTCTCTAATTAAATACATCTCTTGGAATATTAGAGGCCTTGAGTTGCCTGATAGGAATTTTGTTATCAAAAGTTCTCTGAGCCACCACAAGAACATAGATTTCTTGATGCTACAAGAACTTAAATCTATGGGTTTCCATCTCGACAGCTCACTTGACTTTATCTGGAGAGATGCAATCAAAATTTGCACCTATATGCAGGAAAAGCGGGTCGATAAAACTCAATATGTGAAAATATTGCTAAATGACTTGTCCACACACACACACAGGACTTCTTGGTGCAAGCTATGGAGTAACGAAGTATTACTCAGCTTCCCAAGGTGGGTCCCATGGTTCTCTATCTCACAATGTCCCTCAAACCAATGTTTTTGCTCTCAGATCACTGAGAAAAATGGTTTAGGGATGGCAAATGCAAGAATGAGGGATGTTTTGATAGATTTTAGAATAAAATGTATTCTAAGCTATGCATAATTCTAGAAATGCAATAAACTAGATGATAAGATGACAAAGTTAGTATAAATACTATCCTAACATGATATATTTAGTCTATGATTGAGCTAAATGATAAAGAAAGTATTCTAAACATGCATATTTAGACTAATTTCTATTCTAAAGAGAGGCTAAATGATGAGCATAAAAATGATATATGAGCGATTGAATGTATTTGAGCATAAGTGTGATACTACAAATTTGGAGGATGATCAGAATGGAGGAATGAGAGCTCTATTTATAGCAAGAATAGGGCAATGGATGGTCAGGATTGAATGGTTTAATCAAAGGTTGAGTTTGAAAGTTGGGGATCCATGTTTGTAATTGGCACCAATGAAATGGTGACAAGTGTCAACATAGGGTTGGGTTGAGAGAAGGGGTTGGAGGCATTAAATGCCTGAGAAGACCTTATGGTTATCTAGAGATAAGGGTTAAGCTTAAGTTAGGCTTACCCAATGGATTAAGAGTTAATCCAAGGATAAACCTTTGTACAAATGATTAAGAGATAATCATGGTCAAAGCATTAAAGGCTTGATGAGACCCTTGGGTTGGGTGAAGGTAGAGTTAAAACAAATTCTTTAACCATGTAAGAGGGTTTGAGTTAACCATTAATGGTTATTGAAGACTTTGGGAAATTAAGTGGTTGAAGGTTTGAAGCCTTTAATGGTTATCAAAGACTTTGAGGAATTAAGTGGTTGAAGGCTTGAAGCCTTTAATGGTTATCAAAGACTTTGAGGTTTTGAGAAGTGACCTCCCCTTTGCTTAGGGATGTGACAAAGTTTAGAATGATGGGTTAGGCTAATTAGAAGTGATTAGAAGATTCTAGAAGGGATTAGAAAGGGGTTTAGGAAGGCAAGTGGGAGATGTAGGATTTGGCAAGTGGATGGAGGGATAATAGGATTTAATTGAAATAAAATAATTTAATTCAATTTGGTTGCAATTTAGGGAAATTAAATAAATTAGATTTATTCAATTTAGGATAACTATTTAATTAAATTTGAATTTAATTAAAAATGGATAGGGGGATTTAATTGAATAAAATGATTTATTCATTAAATGGGTATAGTGAATTTTATTTAAATAAATTGAGTAATTTACTTAATAAAATAGAGGAATGTGGATAATTTAATTAAATTAGATTTAATTAAATAGAGAAATGAACATAAAATATTCATTTAGGAATATGGTCATTTTTATACGTCTACATTTTACCCCTCTTTGAAGTGACGTGTGTGCACATGTTATTTCAAAGAAAATGATGTGTTTTTGTGATTTATGATCAAATGCAATTTTTGTGTTGCTCTTATGATTTGCAAGTCGTGCCCCGGATTTGATTTGATGTGTGATGCCCTAGATTCGATATTTGATGGTGATGCCCCCTCGGGAGATGAATCAATATTTTGAAAATTTTTGATTTAATTTGATGAGTTGTGTATGATGTGTATGATTTTGTTTATGTGAAATGTGTGCAAATTGATTCATCTCTCGATAATTTACAAATGTTACTATATAAGGGAGACCGCGACCATATTACAAGTCCATTTGGCTAACCCTAATTTCATTTTCCTCCTATAAAAGGGGAAAAGGGCTTGAATTAGATTCATTTGTACTTTGTTGACTTTGGAGAAAGAGAATTTGGTCTGCAGAGAAAATGCCTATTCCGTATCATAGACACCATTTCGAACACGTTCGAAGGTATCAGAGACCTACAGCGTATGGACCACTAGTAAGTCAACATTTTTGACCCTCTTTTGACTTTTCATTTGGTCATTTTTAGTCATTTTTTTATTTTCAAAGTTTGGTTTTAGCAATTTAGCGTGCCTAGGGCATAGATTAGCACATACGAAGTTTTAAGTAGCGCATAAGGTCAATTTATAGGGTTGCATCCGAAATAAATAGGGTAGCGTATAAGAAATATAGGTTAGCGCATAGACGTAGAATAGTGCATGGTGATAGGCGGGTAGCATGTCAGGTCAGCAGGTTAGCGCATGGTGTTAACCTAGCGCATAGGGGTCATAAGGGTTCGCATGGGTAAGGGGGTTTAGCGCGTAGGGTTAGCCTAGCGCATAGGGTCAAACGGGTAGCACCCAGGAGGTATAGATTAGCACGTCGGTGGAGTTTAGCACATAGAATAGGTTAGGGGGTGCATGGGGGGAAAAGATTAGCGTGTAGAGTCAATCTAGCGCATAGGGTAAATAGAATAGTGCATAGGAAAAATAGCCTAGCACGTGGGGGGTTTTTAGTGCATTGGGAGTCTGTTTTAGCGCATCTGGAAAAATTTTGCATGATGAGGTGATTTGTAAATGTTTTTGTGTCGTGCTATCATGATTTTATGGATTTGTCCAATATGAGTGTCGATATAACTTGTTTTGATTTGCGATATTTCAAGTTATGTATAGATATCAATGTGTTGTGTTGATCAAAATATGATTTATTTGCATGTTCCGTTTCAAGTTCAATGTGTGAAGCCTGATGTGTGTTACAAGCTGATATGGGTTGGAAACTTGAGTTGTTTTACAAGCTGATATGGGTGGGAAACTTGAGTTGTTTTACAAGTTTATGTGATTTTGGAGACTTGAGTTGTTTTACAAGTTTTGATATGGTTTTTAAGAACTTGAGTTGTTTTACAAGTTGATATGAAATGATAGGATTTTGAACTTGATGTAGATGAGCAAATTTTTTTCATGTTGTTGATGTGAGTTTGATTTTGATATCGTTGTTTTGATGTGGAAACTGATATTGGATTTGTTTTGCTTGTTTGACAAGAGCGATTGGGTGTGGTCCAGTCGCAGGAGAGATTTTCGAGACCGTGGACATTGATACCGTGGTTGTCGCAGGCCGACCTTGATATCATTGAGAGATGTGGGTTGACTTCTCTTTTGGATATGCCTCTATTCACTATGAACCGAGGGCTACTGACAGCACTTGCAGAGAGGTGGCACAGCGACACAAACACCTTTCATTTTGCTACTGGAGAGATGACAGTCACACTAGAGGATTGTTACAGGATCCTGCGTATTCCTGTAGTAGGTGCACTACTACCATATGAGCAGTCGGAGGAGGGTGGGATAGAGGCACGGCGCTGCATTTTCCATGATGATACAGTCTGTGGCTATGAGATCCCGTGGCAAGAGTTCCTAAACCTGGATTACACACCACTGCCATCCGTACTAGCAGGGTTCATTGGTGGATTCCTTTGTCCTGATCATAGGTCAAAGGGATTTTCTGTGGGATGGGGGCTGGTGCTGGAGGAGATGGTCACACAGGGCCTGAGGTTTTCATGGGGGTCAGCTATGTTGTCCCATCTATACAAGGGCCTGCATGAGGTGGTATACCTCAGTTACGGCAGTTTGTCAAGTGGCATGACACTATTACAGGTATGGTGCTGGGAGCACATTCCAGCGTTGAAGCCACTAGCAAACAAAGACAGGCCTGTAGGAGCGGCATATGCCTACGGATACAGGGGTCTAGTTGTCTAGCGCAAGCTGGGCAAACTAGAGCATTGAAGGAGAGTACTTGATGATATTGATATGGTCACATGGCGACTGTATACAGGATACGAGGTGTGGGCAGAGGATGGGCTAGAGATGCCCTTTATTTTTATGACTAGATACCTGATCGGGAGGGCCCCTTTTGTCATAGAGAGGTTTGTGGTGACCCGAGTTTTGAGGTAGTTTGGCACTAGCAAGGTATACCGCAAGAAGCTTGCCTTTATGCATGGCGGAGGTAGGATGTAGCTGATTGGGGGCTGACCATTGATAGTGTAGTGGCAGTGGACGAGTTTGTGGGGTTAGCAGGGTAGATATGGGATTATGCCCCAGAGATTTAGGATGCAGGCATGACTGATGAGTTTTCCTGATTGTTTGTTGCGTGGGCGATGGCTAGGATATCTGATCCTAAGGAGATGAGGCCAGCATTCGATGATGATGAGGAGGAGGGAGAAGAGGGAGATGATGGAGATGATGGAGGAGGAGGATGAGGGAGAGGAGCCAGAGGGAGGTAGGGAGATAGAGGGAGGAGGGGGGATAGAGGCATGGATAGAGCGGTGAGATAGGCGGTGATAGATAGGGGGAGAGGTGGATTGGCTATTGGAGCCGGGGGAGAGGGGAGAGTGGGGGAGGTGTTAGCTACAGTGGGTGGTATGGAGGAGGCTAGGTGACCAGCACAAAGGAGGAGGACGGATGTACTCCCACCTCCAGCACCGAGGATAGATCAAGTGGGAGGGGTTCCCCCTGCACAGGTACTGCTACGGGTTCGAGTCTCAGGTCACATTGAGGATGCTCAGATTTGGACCCTACAGGTTACTGTACAGTAGCTGTAGGCACAGATGTTGACATATCAGCGGCAGATTGCACAATTGACCACGGAGTGAGATACTGAGATAGAGCAGAGAGGGCGAGCAAAGGAGCTGGTTTCGAGTATGCAGAGAGCAGTGGTGGGTGGTCCGATGATAGACACTCTGAGAGAGCTGGCATTGAGAGCTTAGGAGGTGAAGTACTATCAATGTCACTATGAGGCTATAGTACCTAGGGATCGCCAAGTACAGAGCTTTGCTCAGTCGAGATCTAGTCAATCTCGAGATATTGGGTCGCGATCTAAGAGCCGAGGTGTCATGGGGCCACCGAGATAGGACCCTCCTGGAGATCCAAGAGTAGGGACATCTAGAGTGAGACCATCTCTGTCAAGGGATAGTCATACTTGAGAGACGTGGTCTCTGTTGTATTTTTTAGCATTGTATTCTCTGTACTGGACACAGTGTTTGATACATTTTGTACATTTGGATCATCTTGAGATATATATATACGGCACCATTTGCTTTGATCATGTGATGTGTTTATATGGATGCATGTTATGTGGGTTATTTCTTTACTTTATGATGATGTAATTCTTAAATGTATGATGCAGGATGTATGCTTTTCTATGCTGTGAGATTTATCTTGAAAATGAGATGCATGATTTGATAATGATGTGAAATGTATGTTGAAAATGAGATGTATGAAAATGATATGCAATTAAGTGTAAAATGATATGCCACTAATTGTAAAATGATATGCAACTGATTGTAAAATGATATGCAACTAATTATTTTTTTTTGGAGCATCCTCATTTTGCATTTTTCCATCCCGATACAACCATATATTATTTGCTTTCTATGGAGGTTTCATCATTGAGCATTGATTTGTTTAGGATATGTTGAAAATTTATACCCAGAAATGTATGTAAAAAATGTGGTATCAACCTGCAAGAGGAGAAAACAATTCAAACACACACATGAAACATTGCATTAGAGGTTAGAAATCCAAACAAAGCAAGTTAAAAAGAATCTAAACTCTTTAATATCGTTCCTTGCTCCTCTATCTCCAAGGATCTTCAAGATTCAAGGTGGCTCTCAGCTTGGAAGAGCACTTGATTCTTTAAGATGACAACCTAAAGAACGAGATTAAAATGATTCTAAGATCTAAATGGAATGCAACCAAGATCCTAGTGATGATTTAGATATGAAACTAGATGATGATAGGATGCAAGATATTGATATGAAGCTTGAACTAGTATGAAAATGATACTAAGATGAAGCTAACATGATATATCTAAGATTGGAATGCTATCAAAATGATCTAACATGCTATTCTATCAAAGAGAGATAATATGATTAATATTATGAGACTATAAGTTTGATGCACAAAGACTTGATTTTTTTGAAGAAGGAATGGGCTCTATTTATAGGGAAAACAGGGAAATGGATGGTCAAGATTGGATAATCTTAACAAGGGCCAAGATTGAAAGTTGGGAATCCATGTTTGCATTTGGCCCCAATGAAATGGTGACAAATGTCAACATAAGATTGGTTGAGAAAAGGGGTTGGAGACATTAAATGCCTGAGAAGACCTCATGGTTATCTAGAGGGTAAGGGTCAAGCTTAAGTTAAGATTACCCATTGGATTAAGAGTTAATCCAAGGATAAACTCTTGTGCAAATGATTAAGAGATAATCATGGTCAAAGAATTAAAGGCTTGATGAGACCCTTGGGTTGGATGAAGGTTAAGTTAGGCAAATAGTCTCTAACCATGTAAGAGGGTTGAATTAACCATTAATGGTTTGGGAGACTTTGGAAAATTAAGTGGTTGAAGACTTGAAGCCTTTAATGGTTATCAAAGACTTTAAGGGTTTGAGAAGTGACTTCCCTTTGTTTAGGGATGTGACAAAGTTTAGAAGATGGGTTAGGTTAATTTAGAAGTGATTAGAAGGGTCTAGAAGAAATTAGGAATAGGATTTAGGATGCAAGTGGGAGATGTAGGAAAATGCAAGTGGGTGGAGGGATAATAGAATTAATTAAAATAAATTGCTTTATTTTAATCTGTTTGCAACTTGCATTTGTAGGATTTTGCAAGTGGGGGGATTTATAAATAAATTTAGATTTATTTAAATGCAAATGAGATTTTAATTAAATGTAGATTTAATTAAAATGGGAAAGGGGATAAATTGATATCTTTAATTAAATGTAAATTTAATTAAAATGGCTAGTGGGAGGGTATTTAGTTAAATGGCTTTGATAGAAAAAGGGTATATTAATTAAATCTTAATTTAATTAATAGGAAGAATTAAGAATAATTAAATGATTAAAATTCACTTAATTCATTGTGCAACTTTTAGGTGTCTACAACACCAACCACCCGAAAGGAAAGGAAGGAATTGGCCTTCTTATCTCCCCTAAGTGGGCAAGCAACATTAGGGATAAAGGGATCTCCCCTTGCAATAGAGCAACCTGGGCTACCCTAGATATTAGGGGCTCCAGCTTTGGCGTTTTCTCTATCTACGTACCTAATGACTACAAGGAAAGAGTGTCCCTTTGGATCTGGCTGACTTTCCTCCCAAGTATCCCCTGGATAGTGGTTAGTGACTTCAATATGACTGAGCATCAAGATGACAAGGCTGGGGGACTTCCTTTTGAATGGAAAAAAGCAGAAAAACCTCATTGGGACAAACTTAAACAAAACTCCAACTATTTGACCCCCTCGAGGGCACAAAAACTACTGCTTCTAACCTATGGTACACTTGGTGCAACTTTCAACAAGGCTCCAATCGTATTTACTCTATACTAGACAGAGTGGACAGATTTTATGTTAACAATGACTTCTTCTCCTTCTCTCCTAACCACTTGGGGAGTGTGGTTGTTGTCCTGTGAGTTACCCTTTCTGACCATTTCCCTATCCTTGCAATCATTAACACTAGAAATGCTATCCCCATCAGCAGCCCCTCTAGCAAGAAATTTATTCTCAACACCTCCCTCCTCAAAGACCAAGATGTTCTAGGTGCCCTTAAGGTGGTCAGGCTCTTCAACCTTCAGCCTCATCCCCCCCAATCCTGCACTCTCAGGTGGACAAGGAATGTCTCCTCTTGGCAGAAAGTACTCCAAACCATTGGCCAAAAGAGAGCCAAGGACTCTAGAGCCATAGAAAAAACTCTCACCCATCGCCTCCATTCCCTAGAGTAGGATATTTAGACTAACCCCTCCTCCCCCACCTTGGCCAAGCATGTCTCTAAAGCTAGAGACATCCTCAGAAAGCACCAGCAGGTCAAAATCAGGGGAGCCTTGATTAGAGCTCACAACCATTGGCTCCAATTTGGAGATAAAAGCTCCAAAATCTTCTTTAACCTCCTTAAGCAGAAACAAACCAGAGAAAAAATTGATAGAATAACTGTAGACAACAAGGAACTCCTAGATCTCAATGATATCAAAGAGGCCTTCGAAATGTTCTATAGAACTCTCTTTACCTCAAAAGACAATGAGGCCTCGAAAGAGGCTCGACACAAATGTAGTACCATCATCCCTAAAAGGATCTCTGAAGATGATGCTCTCCTCCTCAAAGCCAAAATCTCTATACAAGAAATTGTTGATGCCATTAAAGCCCTCAAGGATAATAAGGCCCTAGGCCCCAATGGTCTCCCTGCGGAGTTCTACAAAGCCAATCTTGAATGGGTCACGCATGACCTCTATGACATATACAATGAAGCTCTTGACAATGGCACTCTGGGGGAATTCATAAATAAAGGTATTGTTAAACTCATCCCTAAAGAAGGAGACAAAGCACTCATTAAGAACTAGAGGCCAATCACCCTCCTCAACGTCTCCTATAAAATCCTTGCCAAAGCCTTAGCTACCCGCCTTGAAAAGATTCTTCCAAAATTCATTTGCTCTACCCAAATTGGATTCATTAAAGGCAGGTACATATTGGAAAACCTTATCACTAGCTGGGAATCCATAGAATGGGCCAGAACCTCTAACCAAGATGCTGCCATGTTTCTTGTGGACTTTGAAAAAGCCTATGACAAAGTTGAGTGGGATTTCATCCTCATGATGCTCTGAGCTTTTGGCTTCCCTAATGAGTTCTGTGACTATGTCCGAATTCTCCTCAAAGATGCTTCTGCCATGATTGAAGTTAATGGAACCCTATCCCAGCCTATTCCTCTCTCTAGAACCATAAGGCAGGGCTGCCCTCTTGCCCCTTCTTTGTTTGTTATTGCCTCAGATGCCCTCTTTTATCTCCTTAGAGATGATACTCTATCTCCTAGAGTCCATGGCATCATGTTGTCAGATGACTCTGAATTTTTGAATATCTAATTTGCTGATGATACCTCTCTTTTCCTAGAGATCTCTAGGCAAAATATCGATTTCTTCAACCTAAAAATTGACACCTTTAGTAAAGCCTCTAGAGCCAGGATCTCTAGCTCCAAATCTATTTTACTTGGCTGGAAGGATGAACCTCCAGACTGGCTACAGCAAGACGGGTACTCATGGGGAGGACCCAACATGATTGTCAACTATCTCGGTATCCCCTTCTCTATTTCCCCCTCTCTTTGGGACATGTGGACCTGGGTTAAGGGGAAGATTGATAAGAAGCTCAACAAATGGGATAATAGGATCCTCTCCCTAGTAGGTAGGGTTCAAGTATGTCAAAAAATCCTCTCCTCATATAGTATCTACTACTCTTTGGTTTGGATGTTCAACAATTATCAAATTTATGAAATTCAAAAGGCCATCAGACGCTTTCTCTAGTCTGATGGTAAGGGCAAAAGAAAGGCCCATGCGGTAAAATGGGCCTAGTGCCACTTAGACAAAAAACTTGGAGGTTAGGGCCTTAAGGATCTTAAGCTGCAAGGAATCTCTCTTGCCGCCAAATGGATATTTCATGCACTAGATGGGTAAGAACCTTGGAAGATTCTTATCAGAAACAACATTCAAAATGGATTCCCCAAGGCTGCCAAATCATGGAAGCTCCTCCCACTCAGTGATCTACTTGCTAGAAGTTACTCGGTGTCTGTCCAAGGCACTTGGGTCTTTAAGTCCATCTGGAAAGCCTGGGAGCATGTGCGTAGACTTATCTGCAACTCTAGCATTGACTATGACAACACTATACATGGTGAAAGGTCGATATGGTGGAACCTCCACCACAACTCTAAGCCACTGGCCTTAACCCAAGGTTGTTCTACTAGATTCTGGCATAACAAGGGGATCAAGTATCTTATGGATATCCTAGAAAATGACAACCTCATCACCTGTGAGGAACTTAGTAGTAAATTTAATCTCCCTGCTTCGTATAAGCGAACCTACAATATGATTAGGAATGCCTATAACACCCTCAATCTCACTAAGAACACTCATGTTAACACCCACAGGTACCTCTCATTCCTTTGGAAGGATGGCTCCCCCTCCAAAAAATTAAATCCAAAGTTATCTACAACCTACTTAACCAAGACACCTCTATGATCGACCATGTCAACACCCTATGGAATGTCCACCACAGCCCTACCGCTTTGATAACCTTTGGAAATCTCCCATCCCCCCTAAGATCAAGTGTTTCAAATGGCAACTCTTACTGGATAGATTTCCTATTAGGAATAATCTAGCTGCATATGATCTTTGTTCTATCTGCAATAAACCTGAGTCCACTTGGCACATCTTCCTTGACTGCCCGTTTGCTAGGGAGATCTGGTTAATGTTTGGAATATCCATTACTGAGCATGTCTTCACTTATGATATAGTTACTGGTTTCATCCATAATCTTAAAAAGGATGCTAACTTAATTTGGCAAATTTTGTCTTCTTTTATCCTTTGGTTTATTTACAAACTCAGAAATGAGGAGAAGTTCCAAGGTAATGCTAGGGAACTTACTGGTTTTTTTTAAAAACTCACACATTATAAAATTATTGTATAGGTTTGCTTCCTGATGAATGTTGAATGAAACAAACTCCTACGGTTCCTCAAAGAAGGTCAAGCCATCATGTTTATATACGAGATGCAAGACGGTTATGAATGGGCAAGGATCGCAGAAAATCAAACTACCTTCAAGAGTGCAGTTAAGAAACTGATTAAAGAACTCCAAGATACCAGAGCTACCCCCTTCAACAGGGTTGACATGTGCATACAAATCATGGAAAGGAAGAAGGTGGTCTAGATGGAAGGACCATAGGGGTGGACCACATGGCTAGAAGACCGGAATGAAATCCTCCTCTAGTTCCTTATGGCAGCAAGCACAACTTTATTTTGGAGCTTTCTTTTAGTGCATTGTATATGACACTTGTCTAATTCTTTTTGGTTTCATTGTTGAGGCCCTGCCTCCCTTGAACTCATCTGTATAAACATCTTTTTTGGTCTCTCGATTTATAATATAAAAAAATGTGATAAGTATAAGTTGCTACATAAAAAAAAATTACAAAAGAATAAATGAGGTAATAGATATTGATAAATGAAAAAAATAATAAATTATGACAAAATGTTTAGAATATTATAATAATATGATATTTAATAATACAATTGTATTTTATTTATAATCAAATGAAAATGAATTAAAAATATATAATTTGATATTGAAATAAATCATGCCAAAAGAATTAAATGATTGATAAAAATAATAAAATAAATGTTTAAAAGAATTTAAAAAATTCCAATTCCTCCTTCCTTGAAATACCACACATTTAATTAGCTAGTAGGCTATTCCCTATGGAGGCACCCCACATCGAGAAACTATCTCACGCCGTGAGTTCATTTTTTCCCGTTACCGACGATTTTCTCAATGTCTCGAGCATAGTGGTTTTGTGTGTTTGTCAATTGCCTAAACAATGGTAAGTTTTTGTTGCCAAGAAAATATGATTCACAGTACTTTTGAACAGCTGTCAGGCTTATCAAAGCGATTAAATATTTGTTAACCCTGAAAAAACAATGCAGTCTTGTCATTCCTAATATTTTATAGCCATCTCTCCATAATGGACAGACATGTAACTGTGAGTGCAGCTAGATGTCCTCATTACCATATGTGGTTGCCACCTCAATAACATACTAACTGCCACCTGCAATTTGAAAGATTCAATTACCATGGTTTATTTTATATAATCTCTTTGATCCATTACTCATTCAAATTGTGTAAAATTTGTTGGAAGAAGAAGAGATGGATTGTGTAATGGCTTCCTGAGTCTGCCTTTTTCCTTGCTAATATTGATCTTTCTCATGATTGTGGGTGGTATCAAAGGTTAGTAATGAGAACAAATTAAAATTATTGTTCCACATTGCATATTGGACAAAACGTTTGAAAATGGGTGCAACCAGAGTTAGCTATAAATATATATCTTTTAAATTTATTGAATTTGTTGCAGCCATTCTTGGGTATTTGAATTTTTTTTTTGGGAAATTTGATTTCAATGGATGTCGTTAAATTGTGAAGAGAGAAATGTTTCATGTTGTTGGGCATTTATAAGATGTGAAACAGGGGCATAAAATTTACAATCATTGCGTTGTATTAAGCCCTTTGATGTGAGTTTAAATCTTCTTGATGATTTTTATTTAAATGAATTAAATGAGGCTATGTGGCCTTATTGGTTGTATTTAGGCATATAAATGTTGCTCGAGGTGTATAAGCCATATTTATTATACTATGATGCATGAATCTGGCTACTATAAAAACTCAGTTTGCAATTTAGTTGTATTGATTTAATTACACTTTAATCTTGTTGGTCATATTTAACTGATGCACTTATGTAATACAAAATTTAAAAATCCAGGTTACTAAGTTTAATAGGGTTTATAAATACTAAATGTTGTTTGTCATTGTGATTTTAATAAAAGAATAGTACGAAACGTGAAATTGAATGTCCATGCCATTTTAATATATAAAATAAAGAAATTGGGCCTATGTTAATATTAACCTTATGTTTAATATTACATGAATATTGATTCAAATTATAGCTTTGTCATGATAGAAGAAAAAAATGTGATAGGCAACTCTAAACTTCACCAAATGTCTGATATTTTCTGAGTAACATATCTGGTTATGTGCTAGGCACACAAATTGGTATTCCCATGAACTTTATGATCTTGAGGACATAATAAAAATCATTTCATTTGATTTTATATATAATGGTTATGTGCTATGGGTGTGAGTTGTATGATCTTGTGGAAATCATTTCAAATGTATCTCACACCAATTTTCTGTTGTTGTTGATTGCCTGAAAATTATAATTGGTCAAAGTAATTACTGTTAATCTTAGAGGATCCAGTTCATATTGCCAGGGGGTGAATCAATATTAAAAACTATTTGCAATCAAAAACATAAACTCATAAAACTTTCACCAAATCAAATATAGACCAACATTAGAGTCATTTACCAGTACCGACATCTATTCATAAACATCTACTAAACTAATATATCAATATTTCACATTAAGTGTTCATTAATTATGCATAAAATGGAAGTAAAGCATAACATCACATCAAAAACATTCACCACATGAACGCCATGATTTTCATGTGGAAACCCAAATAGGGAAAAATTACGATGGGAATTGGTACCCACGAGAATTTTGCACTCTTTCATAATGTGCCATGTTAGGATCCTAGCTCAGATAAGAGCTTGCAAAGATGCCCTGTTAGGAGTCACCTGATTAAGGGATTTACCTTAGCCTTGTTAGGAGCTTTGATCTATTAAAATCAACCTCGCAAGAGGATTTAGAACTCAAATGTTGAGTCAGCCTATTAGGGGATTTACAATGTGAGGCCTCTTAGGACCTACTTGGTTAAGGATTTTATCTACTGCAACTGTTAGGGAGCAATAGTGAATGATCTATGTATAGCACTCAACTGCTTGCTTGCTTAGATCCAATTAAGCTCTCAGCCTGCAACACTCTGGCAGATCTTCTCACACTCTGGTTTGGCTTCACACACTCCATGAAATCATCGACACAACAAAGATCAACTCTATCGACATAAATAAATTTTACATATAGGTCGGCAACAAAACCCTAAAGACTTACAACATAGATCATCATAAATATTTACAACTCATTAAAAATAATCATATGGATCATTACAATCAATTAGAAATAAATATCAACCTTTGAGCAATTGTAACTCATTACAACAAATTGATCTGATACAAAGTCAAACCCTTAGCACATTCTGTTAAGCACTTTGCATAGTCCGAAGAAATTCTATCTTGATCTCACCAAAACATAATTCAAACACTTCACATGGGTTGTTCCACATCATCACCAACATGTGAACTTTATGTAGATTACCACCAAACAAAAAATCATTATCGATTAAGAGAATTCTTTACCAGGCCTTAAACCCTTCTTAAACCCTAGCAAAAATTCAACAGAAATTATAAACATAACTTATGGTTCTCATGACATTGTGTGGTTGTGGTCAGATACATGTTACAATGATAAAAAATCACATTCAAAACCACAAAGCCTCAATCATCACCAACCACCAGATACAATCAAAATATTTCCACGTTTACCGGTTAAGGTCCTAATTCCCAGTTTCTTAATTCTTTACCAGTAATCTCTTTCCAGTAGACCAAAAAGATTTAGATGACACAATACAACATAATTAAACATCAGTAGACATGAATAAATATTAGTTGCCATTAATGACAACACAAATAACTGATCAAAGTCATCCATCATGCAATCTCAATCTCTTCATCATAATGTCATCACAACCATTCTTTTACTAGTTAAGTCATCATTCTCCATCTGCATTAGTTATGCCAATCATGCAAACAATCTCCCCATTTGGCATTGATAAAAACACTAAACATCAACATACTCAACTCATACTGTTCTACTCTATTTTCAACCTTCTCTACAACTCTTCTCTTCTTTGTTGCACCTCATTTGTCGGTCATCTACCGGTTACACTTTATCTTCAGTCCTTCTCCCATGACTGATCATATTTCTTTTCCAATGACTAATCATATTTCTTCTCCCCCTTTGACATTAATGGCAAATGTGCATAAGCATCACCAGTCATCAAATTTGCTACTGCTATCTTCAACATGTCTGCAAACTCATCTAAGTTTCTCCCCATGCGAAGTAGCCTGCATCTCATCAATCCAAAGTAAAAAATAGTCATTAAGCCCACTGGATTGGTGCATCTCCTACATCCTAGTTCTTCTTATGTAGGGGTCTGACCCCTAATTTACCTCTGAGATACTCAAAGGTTGTCTTCAGCAATGGTTTAGTGAAAATGTCAACTAGCTTCTCTTTGCTTGTCACATTCTCCATTCTGACTTATTTTCCCTAGACTCTTTCCCTTAGAAAGTGATATTTCAATTCTATGTGCTTTGTTCTTGCATGTAACATAGGATTTTTTGAAATATTAATTGCACTAGTATAGTCATAGTAAATAGTTACTGGTTCAGACATCAAATTTGAATCCTTCAAGCATATGTCTCATCCAGATTGCCTACATGCAATTAATTGATGCTGCAAAATAATCTGCCTCTGTTGTTGACTGAGAAACACAAGTTTGGTTCTTGCTTTTCCAAGCAACAAATCTTCTTCCAAGAAGAAAAGTTCCGCCGATAGTTATTTTTTGGTCATCAAGATAGCCTGCCCAATCAGCATCAGTAAACACATTCAAAGAAAAATCTCCTTTATAAGGATACCATAAGCCATAATCTATTGTTCCTTTCAGGTACCAGAATATCCTTTTCACCGCTACCAAGTGATTCTCCTTGGGATCCTTTTGAAATCTAGCAACCAATCCAAACACATGTGCAATATCAAATATACTATGAACAACATAATGCAACTTACCAATCATAGACCTGTATTCTTTCTCATCAACAGATGGTGAATCATCTTGTTTAGACAACTTGTAGCCTATCACCATCGAAGTACCAACCGGTTTACAATCCTCCATGCCAAATATTTTCAACACATCTTTAACATACTTACTCTGACAGATAAATATTCCACCATCCAATTGTTGGACCTGCAACCCAATGAAACATTTAATTTCGCCAATAAGAGACATCTCAAATTCTTTCTTCATCTCCTCAATAAAATCCATGCATAAATCATCATTACCACCAAAAATTTTGTCATCCAAAAATAATTTAGCTATCAATACTTTGTCTCCATCAGTCCTTAGATATATGTTACTATCCTCACTGGTAAGCTGGAATCCTATCTTGATCAAGTATGCATAAAATCTTTCAAACCACACTCTTGGTGCCTGCTTCAATCCATATAGTGCCTTATGTAATTTATAAACCTTATCTTTATCCTTAGACAAATAAAATCCATCTAGTTGTTATATGTACACTTCTTCCTCAAGGATGCCATTAAGAAAAGATGATTTAACATCCATATAATAGACTTTAAATCCTTTAAATGCAGCATAAGCAAGTAACATCCTTACTCCTTCCAATCTCACCACCAGTGCAAAGGTTTCACCATAATCTTCTCCTTCTTCTTGTGCATAGCCTTTGCAAACAAACCTTTCTTTATTTCTCACAACCTTGCCTTCTTCATTTAACTTATTTCTAAAGACCCATTTAGTGCAAATCACATTCTTGTCTTTCCATCAAGGAACAAGTGTCCATGTTTTGTTCTTCGCTATCTGATCTAATTCCTCATTCATTGCATTAATCCAATCATCATCCTTTAATTCCTCCCTTACTGTTTTAGGCTCAATAGAAGAAATCAGACATGAATTTTCTCTGATTTTCCTCCTTGTTTGTACACCAACTTTTTTTTCTCCAATCATTTATTTTTTGGAGTGATTTAGCCTGACATAACTTGGAATAACCAATCCCAGTGCTATGCTTCCTGCTTCATGTTCTTCATATTCTTCATCGCTCTCCGCATTTACCAATTGAAGACCTATTACTGCAGCATTTTTTTCATCATCAGTTTGCACCTTCAATTTTATAAACACAAATCTTTCTTCATCTTTCTCAGCCTCGGATCTACTGGCCTCACCAAATTTCTCAAAGAGTTCATTTATATTCACATTAGCACTCTCAATGATCTTCTTATTTCTCTTGTTATAACATTTAAATTCCTTACTCTTTGTAGAGTAACCAAGAAAAATACCTTCATCACACTTAGCATCAAACTTTTCAATGTAATCATCTCTCTTAATAAAACACTTACTCCCAAAAATTTTGAAATAACTTACACTAGGAGTCTTTCCATGCCATAATTCATAAGGTGTTTTGTTGTTACCTTTTTTGATAAGTACCCAGTTCAAAGTATAAATAGCAATGCTAACTACTTCTCTCCAAAATATCTTTGCTACTTCACCATGAACCATCATGGTTCTGGCAGCTTCAATAACTATTCTATTCATTCTCTTTGCTATCCCATTGTGTTGTGGAGTTCTAGGAACTAACATCTACCTCTTAATTCCCTATTCATCACAAAACTTCACAAACTCATCAGAAGTAAATTTACCTCCTCGGTCAGATCTCAAACATTTTAGATTCTTCCCAGTATCTCTCTCAACTAAAGCTTTAAATGCTTTAAATTTATTGAATGCCTCAAAATTTTCTCTTAGAAAAGTTACCCACGTCATCTTGGAAAAATCATTAGTAAAGATCATAGAATACTTATCACCAAAATAGCTCTTAGTCCCCATAGGACCACAAAGATCAGTATGAACCAAATCAAGAATATTCTCTGAAGAAAAAGACTTACTCTTAAAAGATACAAAGGTCATCTTACCCATCTGATAGTCCTTGCATAACAAATTGTCTGGTTTCACAAGCTGGGGCAAACCTTTCACAATACTTGACTTACTAACTTTAATCAAATTGTCAAAAGTCACATTACAAAATCTCTTGTGCCACAACCAACTATCTTCAATCTTGGCCACCAAACAATCATTCACATTAGTATTCAGATGAAATAGATTACCTCTAGTCTTCTTTCCAATAACAATCGATTCTCCATTGCTTCCAAGAATCGAGCACATTCCACTTTTGAATTCAAGTAGATATCCCTTATTATTAAGTTGTCCAACACTTAGGAGGTTTTGTTTTAGACCATCAACCAAAAGACATCATCTAAATTACTCTTCCCATTTAATGAAATTGACCCTGTACCTTTAACCATGTAGGGAGAGTTATTACCAAACCTTACAACACCTCCATCAAACTCTTCAAGGGATAAGAACTTACTTTTGTCACCGGTCATGTGGTGTGAGCAACCACTATCTATTATCCATTCATCATTATTGTCCATGTGAGACACCAATGCCTTCTCATTAAAATCCTCCTTCACAGCAACAAACACTATCTCCTCATTGTCATCTTCTTCTGATTCATCATCGGTGTCACCTTCATCCACTGCAACATAACAATGTTTCTTGCCTTAATTTCCTAAACTTCTCTTTCTTATCATTGTTAGGGTAGTTAGCAGCTATGTGTCCAATTTTACTACAAGAGAAACACTTCAAGGGTAATTTATCTTTATACTTGCCAGTACGTCTAGGGAATCTTTTAGCCAATAATGCCTCCAATTCCATCAGATGATAGATTCTTCATCAATATCACCTCTGCTACTACCTTGACTAGACCTACAGTCATGATTATGACAAGTGTCCTTTCCTTTCCTCACAGATGTATGGGTTACGGAAGCCTTAAAAGAAGATTTAGAAGGTTTAGAAACACTATTATCAAAACTGTTTAGCTCAAATGCAGTTAACTTTCCAAATAGAGAGTCAACATTGACTTTATCTTTAGAAATAGATCTCAGTTCTTGAATAGCAAAAACTCTAATATAATATTATGGTAAAAGAGTTATAAGAATTTTACTAATGACAGTATCAACCATCAACTCCCTTTTAAAAGAGTTATAATTTTACCTACAACTTCCTTAATCCTTTGACCATATTGTTCTATGTTCTCACCATCAACCATTTTCATATCATCAAATTTGCCTCTTAAACTTTAATCTTCCTTTGCCCTTTGTACATGTTCATCTCCTCCATAAACTAATTTTAATTTCTCTCATACCTCATTTGCAGTCTCTAATCCATGAGAATCTATATACTCAGAGTTAGACAAAGTACTTGCAATTGCTTCAAGGGCCTGAATGTTTTCTTGTTGTTCTTTCAGCTCATCTGGTGTCAAGGGGCTGGTAGTAGAAGCAACATACTTGGTTACCACATGATTCCAATACTGTGAACCAATTCCTTTAATGTAGATCTTCATGTGATCACTCCATATCTAGTAGTTGTCCTTGGTAAACTTGGGACCCTCTTTCTTCATCATCTTTCACAAGATCTTTCTGTCAAGTTGTTAGGCTTTATGTACACAGAGGACTAAGGCTCTGATACCAATTGTTAATCTTATAGGATTTAGTTAATACTGAGAGGGGGGATGGATCAGTATTAACAACAATTTGAAGTCAACAACCTAGACTCATAAAAATTTCACCAAATCAAACATAGACCTGTAAAGCGGAAAATCGCGAGCGAACCCTAAGTGTTCCCCCCACCACTCCAAGGAGAGGGGAAGGAGGTCACTAGGGTTGACGGTTTTCACTTAGGGGAGACTTTACATTCAAAAGAGGGGTTGAAACCCACAAGATCCAATCCCACACAATGCAAGATTGGATTCTAAATGAGTTTCAAGGGTTAAGACAGCAAGGCTACCCTCTTTTGTAAAGAATGTAGATAGAAGGATTAAGCTAGGAACACATGAAAAGTGAGAAAGATTCACTTATAAACAGAGATAGGAATATAGGATGAAGCTGTGGACCTAGAATTAGCAGTAAAATGTTGAGACGACACTATCCTACAAATTTGAGCGAAAGTTGACGGGACGATGGTGCCCGGCGTGCACACGGTCCTCCGAAAAATCCGCGAAACGAAGGGGGATCTGTTCGTCTCTGCACAAGGATTCTAGATCTTCAATTACAGCTGCGTACCTGCAACCTACACATAGAAAAGCGAAGATGATTGGGGGGTTAGGGATTAGGGGTTTGCCCTTAGGTCAAACCCCAGTTTTGGAATTAACCAAGAAATGAGAATGCTGTAAATGTAAATGATTGTAATGTAATAAAGTACCAATACCTTGTTGTAAGAATGTTTGTATTCTTACATGCGAAGGTGTAATTGTTGTTGTATGTTGAATGTTGTATGTGGTATGTGATCTCCTCTTCAATGGTTGAATCCTTGTCTTGAATACAACACTTAGCCTTGAATGGAGACTTAGAATGATCAATTGCTTGAAGGAATGCTTGAATGCTTGAATGCTTGAATGTTTGAGTATCGCTTCCACCTTTTTTTCCATCTTCCCAAAATGGGAGAGGAAATGTAGTTTATATACTTGTCAATTAGGGTTAAAAGACTGATTTTTCTGACCTTAGGCCGACCAGGAAACATTATTTTCCAATTTGCAAACATAAAGACCTGAGACCCAAAAGAGACCGGGCCCAAAACTAGGGCCAGGGACCAGGGCGCTGGGCGCCATGGTCCTGGGGGACTAGGGCACTGGGTGCCCTAGTCCTGAAGGACCAGGGCACTGGGCGCCATGGTCCCACCTCCAGGGACAACAGGGTGCAAGGAGGATCAGGCCAGGGTGCTGAAAAATGCAGTTTTTGATGTTATGAACAAGTTTCGGGGTCTCCATTCAGGTTTGGTGTTGCATCGCCATCGTGAAGACCCAAATGCGATCGAAATTGCAAGTGTCACAATTTTAGGATGCTACATTTAGCCCCCACTTTAGCAAGAGTATAAGTGTATGCCCATACTTTCGATAAAGTACAAGGAAACAACATTGAAAAACTTTCACCACGTTAAGGAGGCAAGATACACCAAGCCCCCAGTGGACTAAGGATCTTATGACTTCGATTGACAAAGTAAAAGGGAAGATCACGAGGGAGAACCATGACTGTCAGTAGTAAGGTTCCCATCACTATGAGTCATGCAAGAAAAATACCAAAAATTTTCAAGGCAAAGCTAAGTATCCTGAAGGGATAGATGGGGTGTATGCCCCCCTACATTAAAGCGATCACACACGCCTCAACGGGGGTGATTGCTTTAAGGTAGTGATACACATAAGAAATGAGAAGGGAAAGGAGCACATTTATCACAAAGATTTAGCCCCCAAGTGTGAGATAAACCCAAGGATAATAGACACAAAACACAAAGCACGAGGTGACTTCGCTTTCCTCGGGGTCAGTATGCTGTATGATAAGTCATGTATATCATATGTATGTATGCATAATTTTTCTTCATTCCCCAATCAAGGAAGGTCACCTAGAAGAAGGGAACACATGTGTCTTTTGAGTCAACATGAGAGAGACCAAAAGAGATCTCAATGCTTTGCATCATCCTCAAGTAGGCAACACTAAGGACAACAAATAGAAGAATGAGAATAACACATAGAAGAAGTAACAAAAGAGAGGAGGAGAGAATCTACTATGCTAATGAACTAGTCTAGCACGTCATCTACCCCCCGATCTTGCTGATCAATGTTTCGGGAAGGCAGGAAACACGCTAGAGGAGGAACATCCAACACAACAGATGGAGCTATCACAAGATCCAAACAAGGGCTATGTTCATGTTCCAAGCCACGTTGTTCTTGTCTAGGAGCTAGGATAAGTGCTTTAGAAAATTCGTTAGATAAATGGTTATCAACATCAACATATTCATATTCACTATCAGAAGCAAGAGAAGTAACATTTTCATCATGAATAACATTTTCATCTATATCATCATCAAGATTTATAAAAATAGGATCTTTAACTCACACAAGATCAAGATCATCATGCATCTTATGTTTAGGAGATTTTGGAGAAAATGGAATAATGTTTGTTGAAGGTGTTTTTGGGGATTGCAAAGTTTGAGAAGCAGCTGCTTGAGCTCTAAGACGATGCTTTCGTCGGCGTTCACGTGCAGAATGATTTTGTCTAGTCTTAGCAGGAAGTGGAGAAGATTGAGGAGGAGGAATGTTCTCATCCTTATTATTTGGGTGTTTAGGTTGTGGTCTTTTAGGCTGGGTAATAGGAGAAGAGGAGGGTCTCTTCTCTTTATAAAAGGAAGGAGGAGGAACTACTCCATATAAAGGAGGAATATTTGGTTTAGGAAGGAGACCAAGTCCATCATGATGAGGAGGTATAGGTCTACTTTTAGAAAGTTTATTAGACATAGACATATTCACATCCATAGGAATGGGTTGGGAATCTTCTTGAGGAAAGACATTAGTTTTATCTTTCAAAGGAAGAACTTCCTTCTCAAGAACGATAGGAATATCAAGTTTGGGTGTTCTAGGTTCACTTAGAGATAGGATCATATCTGTTTTCCACTTTTGATAAGATTTGAAAAGATGATCACTTCGCGGTGGAAGAGATTGGAATTGTTTAGGCCAAAAATAATCAATAGGAACGCTAGAAGTTCTTTCAGCTGGTTTAAAGAGACTATGATTGACAGTAACAACTTCACCATTATGGGGAAATTTCAAACATTTATGAATAGGAGAAGCAATAGCTTTCATGGAAGATAGCCAAGGATAGCCTAGCTTCACACGAAATTGTTCAGATGAAGGAATAATAGCAAAGCTCACATCAAGGGACTTGTTATGGACCTCAATAGGTAATGTAATAGAACCAATTGCAGGAGAAGAAAATGCATCAAATAATTTCACAACCACATCTATTTTGTCATAGATCACTTGATTCAATTGCAAAGTAAAGAGAAATTCTTCAGTAATAACATTAACCATGCAAGAAGGATCAATAAGCACTCCACGGCAAGGTGTATTCTTGACTTTTGCAACTATATATAAAGGACCATCAGGTGCCCTGATAGTTTCACTGGAATCAAATGTGATGGAAGCTTCTTTAGGGTTTTCTTGCTGCTCTACAAAGTTAATCACATTCGGAGTCATAGACACAAGACCATCAGATGAGAAAGAGGAATCATTAGTCTCAATCACATTAGAGGTATGAGAAGGTAATGGATCAGTAAAAATCTTAAGATTTTGATTAGGAGGAGCTACAGATGTGTTGCCTTTATCATTCACTCCTGAAACAGAGATAGTATTATTATCAATCAAATCTTGAATTTTACCCTTTAAAGCAAAACATTTTTCAGTATCATGCCCAGGTTGACGATGAAATTGACAAAAAGATTTGTTATCAAAATAGGGTGAATTAATCTCTGTAGGATCAATTTGCTTTATAGGAGGGAGAGTAAGCACATTTTGTTCCAATAACTTATTCATAATACTATGCCATGATTCATTCAAAGGAGTAAACTTTCTTTCTTTCTTGAAAAACTTAGAAATAGGGGGCATACCTGATGCTGCATTCACATTGTTGTTGATAATGTTTTCATTGAATTTAACGGACTCTTTGTTTGGTTTAAACTTTCCAAATGGTTGTTGACTACTATCACCCTTATCACTCGGAGCCATAGGATTTGCTTGTTCCATTTGACTCACAGTCAGTTGATAATTGTGAAGAGTTGCACACAACTATTGGAAAGAAGTAAACTCAGAAAACAGAAGTTTATCTTGAATATCTTTTTGTAAACTAGAAATAAAGATTCTTTGAATATCATTGTCAGGCACTGGAAAAGAAATTTGAGCATACAAATGCTTATATCTACCAATGAAATCAGTCACTTTTTCTTTAACACCTTGTTTACAATGCATTAAATCAATCAAAGTAACTTTAGGACTTATATTGTTTTGAAATTGTAGAATAAAAGCATTTGCAAGTTGTTCGAAAGATGTAATAGAATAAGAAGGCAATGAGCAATACCATTGTAGGGCTTTATCTCTTAATGTCCTAGTAAATAGTTTTGCAAGCAACCTTTGGTCATAAGCAAAATCGGTACATATTGTTTGAAAAGTCTTAACATGTGTTAGAGGATCACCTTTACCATTATAAAGCTCCAAATGCGGGATTTCAACATGTTTAGGAGGGATAGCTCAAACAATGTCAAGAGAAAGTGGGCTTGCAACATCAAATGTGGGCACACTAAACTTAGATTGATTCATAGAGGCAATTTGTTGCTGTAAAGAAGAGACAGTTTGTGCAAGATTATTAATGGTCGCTTCAGTCGAAGAATTCATATTAGATGTGTTAGATTGTGATGGAGGTATTATGTTATTGAAAGAAGGTATTGATTGAGAGTAAGGTGGCGGGACACTATGATAGTTAGTCATAGGAGATGATTGGAAAAGAGGAGCACTACAAGGAGGAATGGAATGGTTGAATGAATTGCCCCCTTGCGTCATGTTCATTTGTGGAGATGTAATAGGAACACTCATTGAAGGAATGAATGAAGAAGTCGGATTGAATGAAGAAAGAGGATTAATTGAAGGGGAAGGATTACCCCCATGACTGGTGATCATAGGTGGAATGTCTTGTATAGAAGTAGTCATTATGTTTGATGTAAAGGTAGGTATACTAGCAATAGAAGTTGTCAAAGGAATAGAATGATTGACTTGAATAGGAGGTTGTGTATAACCCAAAGTTTCAGCACAACTCTTCATAGGCATCACATTCGAATCCACAATGTGTACAATACCATGCAAAATATCAATTCCATTCTTATCACTTTGAACCATACATTTTAGACCCTCAATTAATGAAAGAGCTTGACTATCGGGATACTCTTGAGACATCCATTGATGAAAATCATCAAATTGGTTATCCAATTTCGAAAGTTGTTCTACAGAAACCTCATGGAGAGCTTCTTCATCATTAAAAGGATTAGAGGAATTACCCGTGTCCTCATTAAAAAGGCCATTCAAATTAGGTTCCATCTCCTCGGTAATTAAACCTTGGAAAGACTTAATTCTAAGGCTTCGTCTAACGAGAATAGTGTAAGTAGGGCTTATTGTTGTAAAACTCATGCACTAGAGAGGGAGAGAAGATTTTGAATTTAGAGGTAGCAAATTTCAATAAAATCAGCCAATCTTCTAGATTTAAGCTGTTAAATGCAATCACGACAATCTCCCAAAATTTCGGAAAAAATGTCAGGGACCATGGTGCTCGGAGTGCACACGGTCCTCGCAACTTTTTTTGAAATTTTTAGGGATGAAAGTTATGATGATTTTAAAGCTAATCTGAAAAAATTGAGTGATTTTAGGATCTGTAGATAGGCCAAATTAAAGTTGCAATCTCAAAATTGAACCCTACCAAGATTGTTGAAAAATGCAAAATTTGAATTTTGAAAAAGAGAGGGAAACTGAAATTTTGAATTGTATGATTTTAGAGGGAATACTAAGAGCAATGCAAGCTTTGAATTTTAAAGGTTGACTCAATTTCACGCAAAATTCAATTTTGAAAGCGGAAATCAAAGTTGTTGTAATTAAACACTTAATTTCAAAAGTCACAAATTGCAAAAAATTTGAATAAAGCACTGAAATTTTGAATGAATGCCAACACACTTTTCAGATTTAGGACAATAAGAAGCACAATTTTGCCACAAAATTTCAATTTCAATAATTTTTGAATGATTAGAAGCCTTAATCCAAGCAATCACTAGACCAACTTTGACTTTAATTTTGAAAGCGTTGGAATTGATAAGGTCAGCCAAAATTATGGATTTTAGCAGAAAAATACAGTAAGATCTAACTCCCGAAATTTCGGAAAAAATGTCGGGGACGATGGCGCTTGAGGTGCACACGGTCCTCGCAACTTTTTTTGCAATTTTCAAGGATGAAAGATATTATGATTTTGTTGCGGAATCCAAAGTTACAGCTGATTTGGAAATGTTTTGATCAGTGAAATTATCAGTCAAAGGTTGAATCAAGAGGGTTTTAAAAATTAGGGTTTTGACACTTAACCACTTAATTTTCAGAATTAAAGCATAGATATGAATTGACAATTTGTAATAGAAGGGCAGATTTGAAACAAGCATTAACAATTAAACATTTCACAAGCTTAATTACTAAAAAGAAAATTTAGGGTTTTTTATGCAATTAACCTCTAAACTTTGCAAAATATCAAACATGGAAATGTAATTAAGGAAGCAAATTTTCAGATATAACCATGAATAATCAGGAAGGATGTTCACATCAGGTTCACCAAAATGTAAAGTGGAAAATCATGAGCGAACCCTAAGTGTTCCCCCCACCACTCCAAGGAGAGGGGAAGGAGGTCACTAGGGTTGACGGTTTTCACTTAGGGGAGACTTTACATTCAAAAGAGGGGTTGAAACCCACAAGATCCAATCCCACACAATGCAAGATTGGATTCTAAATGAGTTTCAAGGGTTAAGACAGCAAGGCTACCCTCTTTTGTAAAGAATGTAGATAGAAGGATTAAGCTAGGAACACATGAAAAGTGAGCAAGATTCACTTATAAATAGATATAGGAATATAGGATGAAGTTGCGGACCTAGAATTAGTAGTAAAATGTCAAGACAATGTTGTCCTATAAATTTGAGTGAAATTTGATGGGATGATGGCGCCCGGCGTGCACAAGGTCCTCCGAAAAATCTACAAAACGAAGGGGGATCTGTTTGTCTCTGCACAAGGATTCTAGATCTTCAATTACAGCTGCGTACCTGCAACCTACACATAGAAAAGCGAAGACGATTGGGGGTTTAGGGATTAGGGGTTTGCCCTTAGGTCAAACCCCGGTTTTGGAATTAACCAAGAAATGAGAATGTTGTAAATGTAAATGATTGTAATGTAATAAAGTACCAATACCTTGTTGTAAGAATGTTTGTATTCTTAAATACGAAGATGTAATTGTTGTTGTATGTTGTATGTTGTATGTGGTATGTGATCTCCTCTTCAATGGTTGAATCCTTGTCTTGAATGCAACACTTAGCCTTGAATGGAGACTTAGAATGATCAATTGCTTGAAGGAATGCTTGAATGCTTGAATGTTTGAGTATCGCTTCCACCTTTTTTTCCATCTTCCCAAATGGGAGAGGAAATGTAGTTTATATACTTGTCAATTAGAGTTAAAAGACTGATTTTTCTGACCTTAGGCCGACTAGGAAACATTATTTTCCAATTTGCAAACATAAAGACCCGAGACCCAAAAGAGACCGGGCCCAAAAATAGGGCCAGGGACTAGGGTGCTGGGCGCCATGGTCCTGGGGGACCAGGGCACTGGGCACCATGGTCCCACCTCTAGGGACAGCAGGGTGCAAGGAGGATCAAGCCAGGGTGCTAAAAAATGTAGTTTTTGATGTTATGAACAAGTTTTGGGGTCTCCATTCAGGTTCGGTGTTGCGTCGCCATCGTGAAGACCCAAATGCGGTCGAAATTGCAAGTGGTGCAATTTTAGGACGCTACAAGAGCAACACTAGAGTCAGTTACTAGTACTGGTATTTGCTGATAAACATCTGCTAAACTGATATATCAATAATGCACATTAAGTGTTCATTAACCATGCATAAATAGGAAGTAAAGCATAATATCACATCAAAAACATTCACCACATGAACACCACAATTTTCACGTAGAAACCCAAATAGGGAAAAACCATGGTGGGAATTGGTACCCACATGACTTTTGTACTCTTTCAGAATGCACCCAGTTAGGAGCCTATCCCAGTTAAGAGCTTACAAAGATGCCCTGTTAGAAGTAGACCCTGTTAGGAGTCACCTGGTTAAGGGATTTACCTTAGCCCTATTAGGAGCTTTGATCTATTAGGATCAACCTCGCAAGAGGATTTAGAACTCAAATGTTGAGTCACCCTGCTAAGGTATTTACAATGTGAGGCATGTTAGGACCTACCCGGTTAACAGATTTTATCTGCTGCAACTATTAGGGAACAATAGTGAATGATCTGTGTATAGCACTCAACTACTTGCTTGATCAGATCCAATTAATCTATAAATCTACAACACTCCGATAGATCTTCAAACACTCTGGTTTGTCTTCACACACTCCATGAAATCACCGACACAACAAACATCAACTGTACCAACATAAATAACTTTTAAAACTAGGTCGGAAACAAAATTCTAAAGACTTACAACATAGATCATCACAGATATTTATAAATCATTACAAATTATCATATGGATCATTACAATTAATTACAAAACAATATCAACTTTTGAGCAATTGTAACTCATCACAACAACTCGATTTGATACAAAGTCAAACCCTTAGCACATTCTGCTAAGCACTTTCCATATTCCCAAGAAATTTCATCTTGATCACACCAAAATATAATTCAAACACTTCATGTGGGTTGTGCCATGCCATCACCAACATGTAAACTTGATGTAGATCACTGCCAAACCAAAAATCATTACTGTTTAAATGAATTCTTTACCGATCCTTAAACCCTGGCAAAAACTCAATAGAAATTATAAACATAACTTCCAATTGTCACGACATGATGCGGTTCTAGTTAGATACATTTTACAATGATAAAAACTCACATTCAAAACCACAAAGCCTCAATCATCACCAACCGCTAGATACAATCAAGATATTTCCTCGTTTACCGGTTAAGGTCCTAATTCCTAGTTTCTTAATTCTTTGCCGGTATGCTCTTTTTGATAGATCAAAAAGATCTAGATGACACAATATAACATAAGTAAACATCAGTAGACATGAATAAACATTAGTTTCCATCAATTACAACACAGATAACTGATCAAAGTCATCCATCATGCAATCTCAATCTCTTCATCACAATGTCATCACAAATAGTCTTTTATTGGTTTAGTCAGCATTCTCCATCTACATCAGTTATGCCAATCATGCCAATAGTTACAGCCCCTTGAAAGAATGTATTTCATCCCGAAAAAATAAATGTCATTCTCATGGATGCTACAACTATCACTTTGCATGCATCATGTTACTAGGAGTCATCGCTCAATTAGAAATTGCCTTGAATCCACCGCCTTTGGTGAGTTTAAATCAGGCATACTAGAAGCCAGACAGAACCGCCTCCAATTACAATATACATGCAAGATTGTAGAAGGTAAAAAGCAATCATTCAAGAGAACCATTAGCAGAGAGAAAGTGAATCAAGGACAATAGATAGAATAAATCTAAAATATTGTATTCAAGGATAGAAAAGTATAACAAATCAAAGAAATCTAAAATCTTGTATTCAAGGATAGAAAAGTAGAACAAATCAGAGAAATCTTGCATTGAAGGATAGCAAATAGATTTTGCATAGTTCAACATTATATGTGTTGTAGGACAAAATTTGCGTTTATCTATTGTATCCTGTTCTCAAGTTAGAATTAGATTGCATTGTTCTCAAGTTAGAATTATATTTCATAAGTCTCAGTAGTTCCCCTTCATGGTGTGTAATTTCAAAACAAGAAGATGAAAGAATGGTAGCAATGTTCAAAATGTAGTAATTTCATCTTCATTATTCGAAATGATTCAAATTAAACAAACTCTCATATACCAAATCTCCACTTTTTCATCTTTTTCATCAATGTTAATATCTTATAGCCTTATAATATTTGTTGTTTTAAATTACTTGATAGTGAACAAAAAATTCCTATTATAAAGGAGTCTTTAGTGAGCAATATTTTCCATGAAAGGAACAAACTTTAGAAATAAACAGACATAGTTTGTTTAGAAATAAATAGGCATAGTTTTGCAATTAAAGCATGAATAAGTTTACATAATAAAACTTAAATATCTTATAATTCTTCTGCAGAAGCACTTGAAATCTATATCAAAATATATGTTTATCAAAAAGTTTATGTGCAACTTATAGATTTTGCAATTTTATTTTTCTGTTTATAGTTTTGTTTTAGTAGGATTGATATATTCTATCAAATGGTGGAATCAATCTGAGGTCTTATAAATTGTTTTCCTTTGCATTAAAAATCAATAATAATTCCATCCAAAGTAGTGCACAACAGACATAGCAGAGTAGATTTAGCAAATTTGTTAAGTTTACTATTTCCAATAGAAAATCTCTTGTACATGTTTAGATTTAATTTATTTTATTCCTATTACATACAAATATTATTGCTTTCATTCTTATATGGTTAATAATGTAACTGGATATGGATTTACAAATATGGTTTATAATGTAACTAGATATGGACTTACAAATAGGTTTACAAATCACCTGTTAATCTACTCTCCTAATTTATATCTATTATTTTTTGTTTTAGATGTATTATAATTTTAAAGGAATAATATTATAAAGCTATAATATAAGAATGAAAGGACTTTAAAAACTTGCAAGAGATAGATGTTCAAATTTAATTTTTTTTATCTCTATTAGATATAAATATTATCTATGTTTGATACAAATATTATTGCTTCCATTCTTATATGGTTTATAATGTAACTAGTACATTTTTTGGCCTTATAGATTCAAATAAGTGATATTTTTAAAAATCCCAAATTATAATAGCTATAATGCATAACATTTTTACACATCAATATGTTGGCCATTTGGAGGAATTCATTATGTGTTGCATTGATGTTTTTTCATTGATGTCAACACTAGATGTTTTGGATGCTTTACCAGCACCCTTCCGGTCCAGATAGGATGAGTGGTCTCTGGTTGGTTTGGATCCAGCATGATCCGGTATGCTCTGGTATATTTTGGTTATGGAATTGGCTTATTCATGATACTCATCTTCATATTCAGTCAGTTGGTTTTGGTCTAATAATCAGATGCTATCATGTTTTCTTGGGAGCTTGGCTTGTGGTATTGGCGAGGGTTTCACGGGTAGAGATTTGTTGAAGATATTTGATGATATGTATAAGTGGTATTGGTGCAGCTTCTAGTGGAGATTCAGGATGTTGTTGGTGATCATGTTCGAGACTTGGTGGATGGAGATCATTGCTTTAGCATGTGGACCTATATTTGGTCTCGGTTGATCTAGGCTATGCACTAACTTAATGTAACATTTGGATAGGACCTCTTGATTTGTATCTAGGATGTCTTATGTGTTGAATATTATTTGTTTGGTCTAAGGCCGACATGTTTTTTAATCATGTAATTGGTTTATTGTCTGGTGGCCGACGTGATTGTTTATGGTCAAGGGTTTGTATATATATAATGTAAGATAACATTATAGATCATCATGGTTATGGTCAAGGGATGTAATGTGCAAATAATGTAATATCATTCAAGTAGAGGATTTGGTCAATTATTGGAGATCGAGATAGGTATATGTAAGAGGATTTAGTCCTTTGGTATTGAGCTTAACCAGAATTGTACTCAGGCATAGGAGATACTATCTTTGTAGTTCATTCATTCTTTTGGATTGTAGTCTAGATTTCTATGTAGTTAGTGAGACTCCTTTTGTGATGAGCAATGCACTCTAGGATGTTGGCCTTCCTGCAAGTGCAGGCCCCTCAATTGTAATTCACATACTTACTGCAGAAGTATTATCTGATTGTGGGTAGGCTTCCCACTATGGTTTTTTCCTTTACCATATTTTTCATGTATAAATATTGGTGTCATACATATGGTATTTATTCTCTGATTATTGTTTATGCTTAATTGGTTTAACTACTATTATGGTATTTGGTTAAGCATTCTAGTAATAATATTTTGAGTTTTAGTATTAAAGTTTTAATTGCTAAATATTCTGGTAATCTATGACAACTGATTCACCCCCCCTCTTAATTTTCTTCTGGCTATTTGAACTATTTAACAATTGGTGACAGAGCTTTGGTCCTATCTGCAAAAAGCTTAACCACTTGAGGAAGATCCTATGGCGACTAATAGTTCAAGTTCATCAAGTTCATCTGGAGCTATCTTTCAGAGAGATATTTCTAGGCTTGATGGAATAAATTACAAGGTATGGAAGATTCGAATGGAGACTCATCTAAGATGTCTCGATAATGAGATTTGGGAGATCACACAGAATGGTGTTACACCTTATAATCTGACATCTGGAAATCCTCCTCCAAAAAACCTGGATAAGGAGCTTGAGAATGATTGTAGAGCAAGAGAAGCCCTCTTGTGTGCACTTTCTCATCAGCAAATAATGGGATTAACTAAAAAATCATCTAGAAAGGATATATGGGATAAGTTGGAGACTCTTAATGAAGGTGACCCTGCAGTGAAGATTGCTAAACTTAATGGTTACCGGGTAAGATATGAAAACCTGAAAATGGATGAAGATGAAAGGATTACTGCATTGATCAAAAGGGTAAATGATATTGTTATGGGAATTCAATGTTGTGGTGGAACTCTGAGTGAAGATGAAATTGCTTCTAAATTCCTGAGAGCCCTAACACCGGCTTACAAGATCAAGGCTACTGCTATTAATGAGTTGAGAACAATGGCTAATACATTTGTCAATAGAGATACCTTGGTTGGGAAAATATCTGCTTTTGAGCTTGAAGAATTTGGACCTTCTGGAGTTGTGAAGACTAAACCTTCTTTTCATGCATCTACATCAGCAACCAGTAAGAAACATTGGAAAGCTTTATATGGAAAGAAATTGGATAAAATGAAGAGAGAAGATGATGAGTTTGAGCAACTTGAAGCAATATTTTCTAGAAGAGTACGTAAAGGACTGGTAGGAAGTAAGTATGAAAGAAAAGCACCTTTTAAATGTTTTGCATGTAATAAGAATGGTCATTTTTCATCTAGATGTCCTGAAAGGAATTCAAAATTTGAAGAAAGAGTTAGAAGATCTTTTAAGCCTAACCCTGGATGTTAGAACAAGTATAAGTATAGGAAAAACAAAGACAAATCATGCTACATAGCAGATGAGGAAGGTATTACTAACTCTGATGATGAACCGGTAGAAGACTTTGCTAGTAGTTCTAACAATGGAAAGGAATGGGTGTTCTTGGCTTTAAAGGAAGATGTTCTGGCACTGGAAGAGAATGTACCTGAAGAGAATGCACTTGCTGCTAAAATTGAAGACAAGCATGAATGGGTAATTGATAGTGGATGTTCACATCATATGACTGGAGATAAAGGGAATTTTTTATCTTTGCAAGAATTTAATGGTGGTCTAGTTAGATTTGGAGATGATAAAGCATGTATGATCAAAGGAAAATGAACTATATCATTGGATGCTAAGAACAATACCGACAATGTTTATTTTGTTGAAGGTTTGAGGCATAATATTTTTAGTGTAGGACAATTGGTGGATAAGGGATTTCAATTGCATTGATAAAAGGTAATATATTTCATTTGAATTTCGGTGAGAAGACATGTTTGATTGCACAAATTGATGAAAGTTGGCTATGGCATAAGAGGCTATGTCATGTGAATTTCGCTTGCATTGTAAAGATCAGTTCAACTAAGGCAATTAGAGATATACCTAAGATTGTGAAGCCCTATAATCTAGTATGTAAAGAATGTCAAATGGGTAAACAAGTCAAAACCTCTTTTAGGAGTATACAAGATAAATCTAATAATGTTCTTGATCTTATTCATACTTATTTGTGTGGCCCTACTAGAGTTAAAAGTTTTCAAGGTGAGAGATATTTCATGCTAATCATTGATGATTATTCTAGAATGATGTGGGTTAATTTTCTAAGGGAGAAATCAAAGGAATTTGAAAAGTTTAAAATATTTAAATCTAAAGTAGAAACTGAGACAAGATTGAAGATTAATAGCTTTAGGTCAAATCATGGTGGAGAATTCACATCTAGTGAGTTTAATCACTTTTTTTGACAAGCATGGTATAAGGAGATAATTTTTTGCTCCTCGAACACCTCAGTGGAATGGAGTTGTGGAAAGGAAGAACAAAACTATCTTGGATGCTGCTACAACAATGATGATGGAAGCTAGTCTACCCCATATCTACTAGAGAGAAGTACTGAGCACAACGGTTTATACATTCAACATAGATATCAAGGGAGAAACTGGTAAGACACCTTATGAATTATGGTTTGGTAATACACCTACAGTTAAGTATTTTAGAATATTTGGTATTAAATGTTATATCATGAGAGATGATATCATTGGAAAATTTGATCCTAAATGTGATGAAGGCATATTTCTTGGTTATACTAATGAAAGAAAAGCATATAGATGTTATAACAAGAGATTGTAGAGAATTGTGGAGAGTGCTAATGTCAAGGTGGATGATTTGAATAGAGGTCAAATCAAATTTTATGAGAAGGAATCGACGGTGGAAATGATTATATCTAAACTAGTAGCACCTTTATTGAAACAGAGTGTTGAACTAGTTACTCCGGCGGGATCAAAAAATTCAACAGTAACTGAAGAATTGGGAAGAGGAACAGTGAGTCAAAGGACTCCTAGGTATGTGAGATTGAATCATTCAGAAGATCAAATCATTGGGGATAAGAACAATGAAGTGATGACAAAAAGAAGACTGGCAACTAATGAGGTATGTTTAATTTCTCAAGTTGAACCAGTATCAGTAATCAAAGCATGTAAAGATGAATATTGGTTGAAAGCTATGGAAGAAGAATTAGATCAGATTGAGAAGGATAACACATGGACTTTGGTTCCCCGACCTAAAAATAAGAATGTAATTAGAACTAAATGAGTTTTTAGGAATAAATTGAATGAGGATGGTCAATTTGTAAGGAATAAGGCTAGATTGGTTTATAAAGAATCTTCTCAGAAGGAAGGAATTGATTATGGAGAGACTTTTGCACCTGTAGCTAGGATTGAAGCTGTAAGATTATTTCTTGCCTAAGTTTACCATAAGAACTACAAGGTTTATCAGATGGACATTAAGTGTGCATTTTTGAATGGGGATCTTGATGAGGAAGTTTATACTGAGCAACTTGATGGTTTTTCACTTTCAGATCATACAAACATGGTTTGCAAGTTAAGGAAAGATTTATATGGATTGAAACAGGCACCTAGATCTTGGTATGCAAGGTTGGATAAATATCTTTTGAAGCTTGGTTTTACTAAGGGTAATGGTGACAATAATTTATATTATAAGATCACTAATGATGATATACTGATTATTGAAGTATTTGTTGATGACATTATTTTTGGAGGTGAAGATAAGTTGTGCATGGAATTTTCTAAGAATATGAAAAAATAATTTGAAATGTCTATGATTGGGGAAATTAAATTTTTCTTAGGTTTGCAGATTACTCATATTGGAAAAGGTATTTTCATCTGTAAAACTAAGTATGCTAGGGAATTGTTGAAGAAATATGGTATGGGAGATTCTAAACCGGTAAGTACTCCTATGATTACAAGTGAGAAACTGACAAGGAAAGATGTTTCTGCACCAGTAAATCCTACCAGATACAAATCTATGATTGGAGGTCTGCTTTATTTTAGTCAAATTAGACGTGACATAATGAATGTTGTTTGTATTGCATCTATATTTCAAAGTGATCCTAGAGAAAATCATGAGTGCGGTGAAAATGATTTTTAGATACTTGCAAGGTACATCAGAATATGGTTTGTGGTACCCTAAGGATGATGACTTTACTTTATGTGCATATACAGATGTTGATTAGGCTGGAGATTTTGATGACCAAAAAAGTACTTACAGTGGAGATTTGTTTCTTGGAAAGATGTTGGTTTCATGGGTCAATAAGAAACAATCATGTACTTCTTTATCTATTGTTGAAGCTCAGTATGTTGTTGCTGCTACTAACTCTACACATGTTTTATGGATGAAGCAAATGTTGAAGGATATCAAAGTGAATTGCACTGGACTGGTAGTTATTCACTGTGATAACTTTGCTGCTATTGACATATCAAAGAATATGGTATTTCATTCTAAGACAAAGCACATATCTATCAAGTATAACTTTTTGAAGGAGAAGGTGGAAGAAAATGAAGTCAGATTGGTTTATGTGAACACTAAACAATAGATTACATATATTTTCACTAAACCTTTTCCTAAAGAACCATTTGAGTACCTGAGAGATAGGTTAGGGATTGATGCCCCTCCAGCAAAGAATTGATTGATACTTTTTGGCATCATTCTGGTATGCATTATCAGAGATATTATTCATTATGGCACTAATGTGGGGACGCTACTGCTTAGGGGGAGTAGTCAGCTTTGTGTTTTAGTGGTTTATGTTTTTGCTTTGATATTTATGTTAGTTTTTTGGCATTGATGTCAAAGGGGGAGATATATTGATGTGAAAAAGACTAAAAGGGAGTTGTATACATTAGTGGGAGAGATATATGTGTAATTGAGAGCTTTACTGAGATATCATTCACAGGGGTAGTTTAGTCTTTGTTTTAGAAATTCATTGCTATATCTTTATGTGGAGATTGTTGGTTGTCTTCCATTAGAGGAGACTTGTTTTGCATTTCTTGGTACTTAGATGTTTTTCACATCTAGTCTTTCCATCAGTGCCAAAGGGGGAGATTGTTGGCCATTTGGAGGAATTGATTATATGTTGCATTGATGTTTTGTCATTGATGTCAACACTAGCTGTTTTGGATGCTTTACTGGCACCCTTCTAGTCTCGGTAAGATGAGTGGTTTCTAGTTGGTTTGGATCTGACATAATCCGGTATGCTCCGGTATAGTATGGTTATGAAATTAGCTTATTCATGATACTCATGTTTATATTCAGTCAATTGGTTTTGGTCTGATAATTAGATGCTATCCTGTTTGCTTGGGAGCTTGGCTTGTGGTACCGATGAGGGTTTCACCGGCAGAGCTTTGATCAAGATCTTTGATGATATGCATAAGTAGTGTTGGTGCAGCTTCTGGTGGAGATTCAGGATGTTGCTAGTGATCATGTTCAAGACTTGGCGGATGGAGATCATTGCTTTAGTGTGTGGACCTATATTTGGTCCCGGTTGATCTAAGTTATGGACTGTCTTAATGTAGCATGTGGATAGGACCTCTCGATGTGTTTTTGGGATGTCTTATGTGTTGAATATTATTTGTTTGGTCTAAGGCCGACATGTTTTGTAATCATGTAATTGGTTTATTGTCTGGTGGCTGACTTGATTTTTTATGGTCGAGGGTTTGTATATATATGATGTAAGATCTCATTGTATATCATCATGGTTATGGTCAAGGGATGTAATGTGCGAATAATGTAATATCATTCAGGTAGAGGATTTGGTCAATCATTGGAAATCGATTTGGGTTTATGTAAGAGTATTTATTCCTCCGGTATTGAGCTTAACTAGAACTATAATCAGGCATAGGAGATGATATCTTTGCAGTTCATTCATTCTTCCAAATTATAGTCTGGATTTCTATATAGTCAATGAGACTCCTTTTGTGATGAGTAGTGTGCTCTAGGTTGTTGTCATTCTTTCTTGCAAGCCCCTCAATTGTAATTCACATACTTACTGCAGAAGTATTATCTAACTGTGGGTAGTCTTCTCACCATGGTTTTTTCCTTTACCAAGTTTTCCACATATAAATCTTGGTGTCATGTGGATGGTTTTTATTCTCTGATTATTATTTATGCTTAATTGGTTTAACTGCTATTCCGGTATTTGTTTTAAGCATTTCGGCATTAATGTTTTGGGTTCTAGTATTAAAGTTTTAATTGCTAAATATTTTGGTAATTTATGACAACTGATTCACACCCCCCCCCCCTCTCAATTTTCTTCCGATTATTCGAACTATCTAACACAATATATATAGCATGTCGTAATCGCCTCTCATTACAGATTGGTTTTTCAGATTAAGAAATATGAACACATCATTGAATAAAGTACATTGAATATTGCAACAAAAGATGCAATAAAGTTGATGGAATTACTATAATATTTCAAATCAATTAATAGTTTAATAAAACTTGTGCTGAGCACTTTTAGCTTTCAAAACAAAAACTTAGCATGACCACAAAGAAAAATATTTGCATTAATTTTACATTCAAATAAAAATGTTCTAATTTTGTCTATTCTAGTGAATTTTAGCAGAGATGAATCATTTTAACGAAAGCTTAAAGTTTAATGGTTCATAGTTATTGAAGAGTGGTAGTTATTTATGATATTTATTTTCATAGTCAAAATATCATTTCAAAAGTTTTCTATATTTTCGTATTATTAGACATTATTTTGACAATAGAAATTTGTGTTTTATATAAATTTTATGATGAATTTATTTTTTATGTTTTAATTGACTTATAATAACTAATTAGAAAACAAAATGAATTTAATTTAAATTTTTAAAAAAACTCAAAAAACTTTACAAAATAATTTTTATAAAAATATAAATTCAATCTTAAAATTTATACTAAGCTTTTATTAGAAATACACATACTATCTGTTTATAATAAGAAAGCAAACTATTTATTTTTATTACAGATTATTTTGACAATAGAAATTTGTGTTTTATATAAATTTTATGATGAATTTATTTTTTAACTTTTTAAATGACTTATAATAACTAATTACTAGTTAGAAAATAGAATGAATTTAATTTAAATTTTAACTTTTAAAACTCAAAAAACTTTACAAAATAATTTTTTATAAAATATAATTTCAATCTTAAAATTTATACTAAACTTTTATTAGAAATATACATACTATTTATTAGATTATAAATAAAGAAAGAAAGCAAACTATATCCAAAATGAATTATAAATAAATAAAGCAAGCAAACTATATCCAAAATGAATAGGAAAATAAAGCTCTTACTATTCATAGTTATCTAAGTTACTGCTAATTTTGGGCATGTTTTGTTTGAAATTTTGTTTATGCTGACATCCACACAAATATTTTCCACATATCCAATTGTCGTATATTCCTACACTTTCATCATAAGTTTGCTGCCAATACAAGTTACTTATGAATTACTATCAGCATTACACATTGGACCTTTGCCAGATCCAACCACTAGTAGTAGATATTCTCATGGAAAGGAAGGATCCATTATATCTTGTCTCACTCCTCGCCTTACAAATTGTGGCCCTTATCAGATGTTCATTCTGTCGCTTGATTTAGTCCAAGATTAAGATAATAGTGGTGGGATAATACACAGTTCCATTAAAAGAGCACCGCTAACTTCAAAAAAAAAAAAAAGTCAAAAAGGAGGAAAGTACTTGTCGTTGTCCTTTGAAAACCTAAAATTGCATCCTCTCTTTACAAGGAATTCATTGTTTTACTGTCTTCTTGTTGTACTCCAAGATTAAGATAATGGTGGAATATTATTATAATCATCAGTGCTCCGAACAAGTGAGGCCACATGAGCCTTCTGGATATGCATCTTCATCTGATTCCAGTGAGAATGGGTGTAAAGTACCCAAGAAAATCAACTACATGGGGAATGAAGACGAAGATGTAGATGAGGCCACAGAGTTTTACATCGACAGGGTTCATGAGGACTTGAAGTTACAGGAATCCTTGTCTAATGATGACTAAAAAGAATATCTTGAAAGATCTACATAAACATTTTGAGGAATCTTTGATCATCCCCTATAGTCATTGTGATAGAATTGTTAGCCATTTGATATGTTTTACATATTGAAGTTAAAGAAAACCAGTTGTCCGTACTTTTCTTTTTTATCACTCTAGTACAAGAATCTGGGGGTGCAGTTTTTCCTAAATGTTTATAGTGCGTTTACAATTTGTCAATCGGACCCTTATTGAAGAAAATTGATGACTTTTTAGAAGTTGAATAATTTTTACTAATGACTAAATAAATTACAAAAAAAACATGGTGAAGATCATTAGTCTATAATATAGACTGTATTCATGTGATTTCAATTTATTTTTGTGCTTATCTTGATGGAATATTATAAATTTAATAAATTTAATAGTATATTAATAAGTGGTATATTTTTGTGTGTAGTTCAATTTATGATGTGGTTTTTTTCTAGTTTTATCTTTCTTTGCATTTATTTTCATATATTGTTATGCTCATTCATTATTATTACACCTTCATTTATCTTTATTTCTATATATTTGTTCACTATCTAAAAATAACAATTTTACTCTCAAGGTTCATTTTGGAGTGGCTCAAGAATACTAAGTTCTATCCCACTATACAAAGCAAAGAACCTAAAATATATTATCTAAGTTTAAATCATAAGCTTCCTACCCACTTCTACTAATCGTTGTGATCTTACTCAACACACATTTGTACAACATGTTGCTATGTCATGTTATTAAAAAATATTCAATACACATATAACTGTATATAAAAGAATTGTTAAAACATGCCTCAATTTTAAAAGGAATCAAAGAATCAAATCTACAATCACTCACAACTAGGCCATCAACATATCCACATCTATTCTTTTCAAATTTTTCATCATTGTTAATCTAGACTGTAAAAGGTGTTTAACCTATGAGAACCCAATCATGTATTGAGATGGAAAACTCCTTAGTGTTGCCTCTAAACACCACTTTGATAAATTTAGAAAATAGGAATGTGGAAACAAGCAAATTTTCAAGTGTATATTTTGTCAAATTTTTCCCACATGTCACAAATTAGTTTCATATGTTATATTGAGCCTTTGCTACTCAAAATTGACCCTTCAACCTTGAATCATAGAATTTTTTGACAATGTACAAACTTTGACACATTCATCAAACTAACGATATTAACTTCTAGACAGTGTTGATTCGATTCAACATCACATCAATAAATTATTTTTATCATCACTTCTAGACCTAAGCACCCTTACTCAATGTATTTAATTTCCATTTAAATTACAACTATCAATCATATTTCTATTATCTAGTTCACATTATATTTATATGGATTGAATTTCTTTAATTACCTAGGTAATCTACGTCTTAATCATTTCATTAAATTTTTATGAACCCTCCATTTTCTTTCACAACCTATAGGTTGGCCTTATAGTTTATTCCTTCTCCATTAAGGTGTTAGATTTATTTATTTTTCTCTATCCTCTATCCCAAATCTAATAAGGATTTGATTTCACTTTTCTTTTTGTTTAATTTTTTATCTATTTATAGGGTTTTTGGTTCATATTGTGACCAATTCTCTCAACCACCCTACTTTCCCTTGATTTCAAAACTTTAAGGTTTCATTATGAAATATAAATTTATGATTTTATCATTCATTCATAGTTACCTCTTTTTTTATTTTTCATTGTTTACCTTTAATTATGATACCTTGATTACAGTTTCAACATACACGTAGTAATAGTATATCAAACAAATAATTCTTGATTACTCTAGTGTGATAGTAGCTCCTCTAGAAAAACTAACTAGGTGATCATGAGAGAATATTTCTTCCTTTGAGTACACAGTGATTGATGCCAAATGAATTGCTATGGTTCTAGATATAAAGAATGGTTCATATAAATTTTCCCATTTAGAATTTGATTTACATAGAAAATTTATCCATTTGATTGTTTCCAAGTGAATAAATCATTGCCAACAAACTTGCACATATCACCTTAGTTTTGAAGTTCTTAACCAGAGATTTATTTGGATGATGCTCCATATTTAAATCTAATTCAATCTCAAAAGTCTCATGTCTCTTAAAATAAACATCTTATCCCTATTTCTTGTGATGTGAGTCCACTGCCTTTTATTGCATGAGACACATAAGAGACTTGGTTATTTTTTATAATATAATCATTTATCCTCTCATCTCTACCCTTAATGTTGAAATTTTATGTGTAACCTTGGTGTTTTCTTCCCTTTAATATTTAATTTCACTTAGATCAGTCTCCTTAATTACTATATCATCCATGTCTAGAGAGATTTTATAGGTGCGACAATATTCTTTTTTTCTATTGTGGAAAGACCAAAACCTAGATCTCACTTAATAGAAAAAATCACCAACAAACTAGTTAATTTCCAATCTAGACAATGAATTTGGTGGAAATAATAGTCCTATACTAATTCCTTCCATTCTTATTTAAATGACCTCAAATCTAAATTATAACTATCTCAATACATCATTGATCTAAAAAAATAGAGAAAAACAAATATTAATTTACAACCTTGGAAGAAAGTTTTATGAAAACCTTAGTTTTATAATATCTCCTTCAAATTCTCCAATTGATATCAAATTTAGATTCTGGTGAACTTTAATATGTCCTTGGTAAGACCTTAAAAAATTAAAAAATTAAAAAATTCAAATGCAAACAAATATTTGCTTTATATTAAGACCTCTAAAGGTGAAAAAGATCAACTTATTTTATAAGTTCCCATGGAATAGGTTATTCAACCTAGGCTCACAGGTAAAAGTATAATGTTGTGTCACACTTTTATAAAGAAAGTGGTCAACACAACTAAAACTATTTAACTTTGATCGCATAAAAGTGACATTTCTAAATTGAATTTCAAAATGATGTAAACTGATCAAATATAGAAATATTAATGAAATTTATGTCTGATTGTTTTTTTTTGTTTTTTTTTTAAATGTCATTTGTTTTATATTGTGGAGGTTTTTGGCTAGTATTAAGGGGTAATTTTGTAATGTTGTGTCTTTAGGTTGAGTGCTCCTCTCCATTTTTAGATTTCAGAACCTTATCTATTGTATTTAATTATCTTTTTATATATGATATATACTCTTCTACATTTTTCCTAAAAAGAAAATGTGAGTTTATCCTTATCCACTCCATCAATCCTCATACGCATCCTTGAAACCTATAACTTGAAATTGAATCCTCATTTTTCATAGTTTACAATTTTAATTAAGTAGATAAATGTTGTCATAATGAGAAACACATTATCAATGCAAAGTTTATCTATGACAATTTATCTAAGGTTTTTTTGTCATGGTAAAGTAAATATTGTTTAGTTTTATTTAAATTCCTATTTGCATTATTTTAAGGTTGCATGTTTACAAATGGGTTCAACCTTTGAAGCAAGAAAAGTTTCTACTTTTAGCTCTTGGAATCTCTCCTCAACAAGACATTCCTGACATTCGACTATCTGAACATAAGGAAAAAGTAATGATAATAATGTTCTTATATTTTAGGAGTTTATTGAAGACGGTGAAGTCTTATCAAATGAGGGTGGGATTCAAAATAAATGATCAAAATCCACCTCCCACTATTAAATTTTATTGTTTTTACCACATTAATAATTTTCATCAAATTATGAATATATTTTTTCATCAATTATTTCATTTTTGATATCAACTAGGGGAAGCATATGAGTAGCTACGATTTTTTTTCATTGTCTCAACGATTTTTTTGTTTTTTGTCTCTATATGCAACTTAACTACTTATAGCTATTGTTTTGGCCTCTAGGTCGTAATGACGCACGATGTGTGATCTCGTATGTGCATAAAGGTCAAAAAGTGGTCATTTCAAAGTGCAGCGTGATACCTACTTAAAGATTCCCCAATAACCATGTACTACAAACACATCAAAAATGGCCAATAATTATGCTCGAATGCCTCAGTAGTCATGCGCTTTTGGTACCAGAAAAGTTGCATGACTCCTCTAATTAAAATTCAAAAATTCTAACTACTAGGATAAAATGAGTGACTATTAGTACATATAAAATTTATTAATGAATGAGCTTAAATAATTATCATTTTTTGACTGCTTTAAAAATAATAATTAGAAATTGGGTGGACAAAAAGTGAACAGTAATTGACACATATATTATTGATCTTTCTTAAGCAGTCGCCTAATACTTTGATTCTCACTTTGACCCAATTTACACGACTATAAAAAGTGATACCATTTTATCTACTCAAGTGAAAATATATATAAAAGGGATATTATAAGGTTTGTGTATTACGCTCTCACGAGAAATTGCGGCGGGTTCATGGTCAGTCGATCTTAACCTTTCAAACACAGTGATTCCACGTATTGAACTCTTTGCCCACAGCTGGCACAGATTCCAGACATGTTTCAGTCAAAAGGCTTTAAGAGGAGCCGCGGGGATTCTTAGTTCATACAATTGGCCGAGCATTAGGTCATAAAGGAAACAGGAATCAGCATATGAAATCTCTAAAAATCATTCAGAAGATAGTTATGGCGGTGAATTTTCTTCATGGTTAAAATATCTTTATGAACATCGTTAAAGTCTGAAGGGAAAGGTGAAACGCACACAATAATTCAATTCTAGAATTGTTAGTGAGGAAAAATGGATGTTCATGTCGACTTAAGGAGTGGGAATCTCATTGAACTACTACTTGGACTTTGAAGAGGCAAACAGTGATTAAACCCCTGTAGGACGGCGATTTGAATTTAGTGGGAATCTCATTGAACTGCTACTTGGACTTTGAAGAAGCAAACAGTGATTAAACATTTGCCGTCACGAATCGAATATCTCTGACCAAATGACTGCATACAGTGGTTGAGACCTTTTATTGAATTCAGCCCATTCCCTATATATTGAATTTAGGTTAAGTTGTGTTCAACCATATTTGTCTATTCTTTGTTCCCCTCTCATAAGCGAGGTCTCTCTAAGCTAAACTGTAAGTTCAGTTTTCCAGTTTCCTTTTCAAATTTTTTTTAGTAGTTTCTAATTGCGGGATCTTCTTCATTTTGTTAATTCTCTTTGGTTGTTTGGAATTTAGGTTGTAAGGTCCAACTGATCAGGTGGGCGGACAAGTTGCCATAGTTCTTAGCTGGACGAGTGCTCAAAATTCCATTGAAGATGACTGCTAGTTGGTTTTACAGAATGATATTTGGATGTTTCTCAGGAAGTGAGAATCATCAGCGCTCCAAACAAGTGAGGCCACATGAGCCATGTCCACCTTCGTTTTATTCTCATGAAGTACCCAAGAAAATCTGCTACATGGGGAATGAAGAGGAAGATGTAGATAAGGCCTCAGAGTCTTACATCGACTGCGTTCACGAGGATTTGAAGATGCAGGAATCCTTGTCTGATGCTGAATATAATGGATATCTTGCAAGAGCTACATAAACATTTTCAGGAATCTGTGATCGTCTCTTATGGTTACTGTGATAGAATTGTTAGCCATTTGCATGTTTTACAATGTGAGGCTAAGTAAAACAGTTGTACATGCTATAGTTTTTGTTCATCGAAGTAAAAGAATCTTGGATTGCAGTTTTTCCTAAATGTAGTGCCTTTACAATTTGTCCATTGGATCCTTATTGAAACAAGATGATGAGTTTTCTAAAGTTGTAAATTTTTTTACTGATGATTAAATAAAATGAAAAATTTATGAATTCCCTTAGTGTATTATATAGATTCTATTCAAGTCAGTTCAATTTTTTTGTGTGTCTATTGATGGGATATTATAAATGTAATTGTTTACATATCTATGCGCTTTGGTAGCTATAACCTTTAGACAGTTTCTTCAACTGTATCCCCTAGCCAACGGTATCTGCTATCTATATGTATCCTCCTTGTTTTCAAATCATCAATCAAGTTTTTACCATTCCCTGTCATATGGTACCAGAGCGTCATTTATCTCTAAAGTTAATCTCATGGCGTCAGGTAAATAGAAGAGTCAGCGATACTAAGTGGAGGATGAAAATGATCTGGAAGATCAAGCAGAGTTTTCTTTATTACAGCCTGTAGTGGCGTCTACAAATTGAGGCTGGAGTACTTTTTAAGAGCTGAAAAAAATGACAGTTGCAATTAGATCATAGGACAGGAGGAAGCGTAACAGATTTTTGATCTTTGTCCTCTGCAATTTCACCATTCAGTCCTTTTCTTGAAAATTTGTTTATCCGATGAAATCTTCATGGATAGTTGATTAGATTCAGGGAAATGCACTTGATAGGTGTAACGTCAAATCGACAGCCCACCATATGAGATAGGGATAAGGCACATGAACTATTTGACAAAATTTCAAGACTGCATACAAATGAGGTACTGATATAATGTGTAAGTTCTTAAGGTAATTTTTAAGGCAGAAATAATTTGTGATATGTTTAAGTTTCAACTGAACCTAGAAATATGGGGATTTTGAAATGGTGAGAGGCGGGAGCACAGGGAGAGGCTGGATTGCAAGAAGTGAATTTAGGGTTTTTTTCGCAGAGGCAGATGAGGATGAGACGGACGAAGCAGATGATGGAAACGCTATGGGGGTGCCATTTGATTTGCAGTTTAGTCCCCCTGTTTCTAGTTTGTCTGTGGTCATGGATGTTTTGGCTGCGAGGGTTGTCTGGGTTTTCTCAGTGTGGCTTGGTGCTGCGGCTAATGCTGTGGTTGCCTTAGGAATCTCCATTCGTTGTCACCCTCCTCCTTGGAGGCTTCTGTATGTTCTTCCTGAGGTGGGACTCTCTACCGTGGTGGTTGCTTTGTTGGCCAGTGTGGTATTTTGCACTACTAGTGGTTGGACGCCCCTGTTTCGTTGATGCCTCTTTCTCTGTGTCTGGAGGTCTGTGTTGGGGATCTTTGTTTGATGGCTCTCCTTTAGAGAGATCTGGTGCTTTCCTGCCCCTTGCTCATTTTTAGCTGATTTGGGCTCTGTTCGTATTTATGAGTTCCTTGCTTTGGTCGATGTGGTGGATGGTCCTTCGTATTCCTCTGTGGTTAGAGGAACTATTGTTTTTTTGGATTGGAGGTGTTTGAAGCTCTCTTGAGCTGCTCTTGGTTGTGTTTTGGAGTTGGGAGCTCTTTCTTTCTCTTCTCCTGCGGGTCAAGGTTCATCATCCTTGGTCTTCTTTGGCTATTCCTATGAAGGTGGGGCTATCTCCTATTGAGGTGGAGACTGTTGTTGTTGAAGGAGATGGTAGACACTGCAAGGGGGCTATTGCTACCCGTAAGAAGGTTCTTGATGAGTTCTTGAATGGCTGCAAAGCAGTTCGTTTCCACCCTTTTGTTGTTGCCTTGTTTTTGGTAGTTGGCTACATTGGAGCTATGAATCTTTATTCTTCTGATAGTTTCTTCCTTTACTGACCCTATTGAGGTAGGGGCTTCTTCTATTGAGGTGAAGACATCTTCTATAAGGGTGGAGATGGGCATTTTAGGTGTGGAAGAGACTTGTTGTAAGGGAGCTTCTATACCTGTTTTCCTTATGGTTAAGGGAGCCATTTTAAAATCTTTGGAGATGATTTGGGGTGCCAATCAAAACCCTCTATTGTTGCTCTTCTTCTTGCTCCTGGATGCTTGGGAGAATTTGCTGATATTATTCTGAAGGTTGTGGAAGCCTTTTAAAAATCCATTTACCCATATGTTATATGTTTGTAATGTTCTTATTTCTCTAGGTCTGAAGGTTATGGGAGCTTTGCAAAAACCTATGTTTTCGGTTGTGGGAACCTTGCAAAACCCTCTATGTTTTTCTGAGTTTTTTTTCTTGTTGTCTTTGGCCTTTTGTGTGGGTCAGTTGTACTTTGATGCTTAGTTTCTAATGACTGGCTAATGGTTGGTTGTTGGATGGTTGTTGTTTGTCTTTGATATCTTTATGTGCAGCATTCTATTTTTGGGTTAACAAGTAATGCATAAAGCAGTAGATCATTGAAGAAATATTTGATAATTCTTTATCAATATGTTATGATTTGAAGTGTTGTTATAAGATGTGAAAAGAGGAATGTTCAAGAATTGTAAGAGTGGCCATGATCCAAAGATTGCTATGTTGGAGAATAGTTTATTGGGTTTATTAACCAAAAGACTAGCATGAAATATTTGTTGCTTACATATTTTAAAAGAATTACATTATTAAAATTTTGATCAATAATTTGTGGTAAGTTTCAAAAATATATATGGTTTAATACATTATTTGCTGCATGCAATCTTCCTATTTTTTTTAGTTATTTAAAAATGAGCCATACACAAGAAACCACATGTTGACATCTAAAAAGAGCGAGATGAGTAAATTGTGATCCAAATGCATTGAGATTCACTACAAGGAGAATCATTCAATATAAGCTAGATCATTGGATATGATAAAGATATTGACAAATATTTCTTTTTTGTGAAAGTTGATGAAGTTTGAAGTGATTAGCCTCCACATGGAGTAGCATCAATCTGCATATATCTAAACACTCTAAAATGATTTCTGTGGTGCTTATTATTCCAATGTTTTTGTGTGAGGTTTGCACATGTAATCATTTATTTAGAACTTTTGATATTTTTATTCAAATGCATCGGAGTGATAAGGAATTTTTGAGGATTTTATTCAAATGCATGAGAGTGAAAAGGAAAATTAAAATTATGTGTTTTACTTTCAGAGGTATACAAGTTCATCATTGGTCAAATTGACATCATTATGGCCACACATTATAATTTTATTTTCTATGCAACCATGTTATCCTTGATATAAATTTGCAAGATTCATATGTTTGTGCTATTGAAGAGTCTAATACAAATGAATAAAGTGCAAACATGTCTTCTTGGAGGTTGGTAGCACCGAAGGATGGAGGATCTTTATCATCTCAAGTTAGCTTCTTGCTTTGAGATTATGCTTTGCATGAGAAACACTTTTGGCTTTAGTCTTTTTTTCTTTCCTTTTAGTTCTTCTTGTAGATGTTGATAGATTCAAAGAGTACATGTATTATGAAATTTTTATTTTTTGGAGATAGGTAAGGATTTTGGTGAAGAGCTCAAGTATCGATGGTTGCTGAGAAAGTTCATGAGATTGTGATCGATAATTATCACCCTTACAAGGGTGAAGAGACAACTTGGAGGATTGTTGTCAAGAATAATTTTCTTTTTGTGATTTGAGAGTTCGAGACTAGGAGCTCAAGGATTCAGCTCAGAGCTACACCTTTACGAGGGTCATGAGGAAACTTGGGGGAGGTTTAGGACTAAGAGCTCAAGGACTCAATTTCAGAGCTACACCTTTATGAGGGTCAACAGACAACTTGGGGGATTTCCACTTGATTTGGGATTTGGTTCTTCACAAATATATCTTCTCAAATACATGTATTTATTTTATGATTTTAGTAAGTTTTATTGTGTAAGTCTTAGGGAGAGGGGGGTCCCTTGGCTAGGGTGAAACTTGATGTTTGCATGGTATATTTGTAAAAATAATGTAATAAATGGGGAATGTTGGCGTAACTTTGCATGTCTATCACATTATTTATTTCCATTTTGATAGTTACAACCTTTATACAGTTTGTGTGTGTGCATATATATATATGCACACACACACACACACACACACACACACACACACACACACACACACACACATATGTATGTATGTATGTATGTATGTATGTATGTATATTAATACACACACACACACACATATATATATGTACGTATTAATATATTAATATACATACATATATACATATATACATATACATATACATATACATATATAAACATGTATATATATATATATATATATATATATATATATATATACATATATGTATATATATGTACATAGATGTATACATATACATACATATATGTGTATGTGTGTGTGTGTGTGTGTGTGTGTGTGTGTGTGTGTGTGTGTGTGTGTGTACATATACATATATTTATATATATTGTAGACACCCAAATCTATCCACTTAATTCAATGAATATTTAGTATTTATTTGATTATTTAAACAATCAGTCAACAATTAATTAAATTGATATTTAATTAACTCATCTTAAAAACTCTTCTTCTATCAATTAAATAAATAATTCAATTTATTTAATTTAATTCATTAAACCATATTCTAACAATTAATTAAATGAATAAAGCATATTTGTTTAATTAACCCCTCTCCACATTTAAATAAATAAATATTTATTTAAATCTCTAAAACCCTCCCACTTGCATTCTCCTACAAATGCAAGTTGCACAATTTTAGTTGAAATAAATGAATTTTATTTTAATTAAAATCTCCTTTTATCCTCACTAACTCCCTTCTAAACTCTTCTAACCCCCTTATAGACTCTTCTAACCCCTTCTAATTAGCATAATCCCCCTCTCCAATCATTTGCACATTCTCAAACAAAGGTCACTTCTCAAAAATGCCTCAAAGTCTTTGAAATGCATTAAAGGATTTTTTATTTTTCAACAAGTTAACCCCCAAAGTCTTTCAAAGCCTTTATGGCTCTTACATAACCATTAATGGTTAACTCAACTTCCCCACATGGTTAGAGATTTTCCCTCTAACTCAACCCTCATTTAACTCATGAGTCTCTTCAAGCGTTTATTGTTTTGACCATGGTTATCTCCATTAACTCTTGCAGAAGAGTTTATCCATTGGATAAAAGCATTATCCACTAATTAGCCTAACCAAACCCTCCTAAGGTAACCCTCATGTCATCTCAAGCATTTAATGCTTCTTCCCTCTCCTCTTAAGCCATCTCATGTTGACACTTGTCATCATGGGATTGGGTTGAAAGCCATCACATGGATCCCAAACCCATCAATCTTGACCCTTCACAAGCCCACTCAATCTTGGTCATTCAATCAATATTTTTCCCTATAAAAAGACCTCATTCCCCAAGCAAAAAAAAAAAAAAGAGGAAAGCATTTGAGCATTGTTATCATAGTAAAATTCATATAGACATTAATTAGGAGCTTTCTCATAGAAAATTTTATAAATCTACATAAGCATTTGTTTTCATTTACAACCATCTTGAATCTTCATATGACATCCATGGATAGTGCTAAAAGCTGAGAACTACACTCATTTGAATTTTGGGATTTGGAGAGGAGAGGAACAAGGAAGAGCCAACATCATCAAGCATAGGGAGGGAGTATTAGAGTTGTTTACTTCTTTATTTTCCTCTTTTCTTTGTTATTAATCTTTCTTGATATGCTTTAAAATGGATTCATTTTCATGTTAAGCTTATGGTTGAAATTTTAATAACATGATTTCTTTATTGTCCACTAATCTCATTTTCATGGCATCATTTGGTGAAACCAACGTGAATCAAACATGCAACCTTCTGATCATTTGTTTCTAAATTTTTTTTTGAAATTGCAGGATTTTCACGCACAGGATAGCATTTTAGCACTTTCGTCATGCGTAGTAGCACTTTTGTCCCGAACTAACGCCTTTGGTTTCTCTGAGTTGTAGCATTTTTGTTTTATATTAGCACTTTCGGTGTTAAGTATAAGCACTTTTGAGTACATTAGCGCTTGTGTTCTTTGTTATAGCGCTTTTAGTTTATTTTGACATTTTTGTTGTTAGTTATAACGCTTTTAAATTTTGTTAGTGCTTCTGTCTTCTAGTAGATTAGCACTTTTGTAATAGGCAAAGAGCTGAAAATTGTAAGAAAAATGAAAATTTTAGGCTTGTCAAGCCCACCATCTTGTCTAACTTTTTGAATGAATTTTTTTGCAGGTTTAACAATTTGTTGCAGGTTTTGGAGGAGTTAAATTTGAAACACTTTTAGTCTTTGAGTTTAAAATTATTCTTTCATGTTTTTTTCAAACAAAAGGATTAAAATGAACCTCATGGTCTTTTTGGTGCTTAAAACAAACTTAATCTTTCATGTTTTTTTCAGACAAAAGGATTAAAATAAACCTCATGGTCTTTTAGTGCAACTAAAATAAATCGCACTTTCATTTTTGGTTCTTAAAACAAACTCCATCTTTCTTGTTTTCAGACAAAGGGATTAAAAATAAACTTCACTCTTTTGGTACACTTAAAATCCACTTCATTTTTAGTTTGGTGCATAAAAAGAACCTCACATCTACATTTTTGTTACAAAGGCTACACGATTTTATTTTGTTGACTAGGTTTATTTTTGCTTTTCAAAAAGTTTGTCAAGTGTCCAAAACAATTTTTATCTTGGCTAAAAAGAACACCATATCTATTGGAGAAACATCTCCAAATAGCAAATAGATCACATTGCAATAAAAAGGTTAAAAAGAACAAGTGTCTTTTGTGTTTGGCATACTTGTACAAATCTATAGGGTGGTCCCAGTTCTAACACACACTATCCTTTCCCTTGGCTCTCATGGTCTTAGGTGCAAGAGAAAAGTGTTAGTAACACTCTAAATTTTATATTTTTAAGAGAGGTCTGCCAAGATACACATCACTCTTGGGACAACCTTGCATGGTAAATCCTTTGAGCCACTATAGAAATCAGGTGAGAGCAAAAGTTGTACCCTTGGGTGTAGTTGTTCCTATAGTGTAACTTGTTGAAAGGACATATGGGCCCCATGGTGAGTTATATGTCTCTTAAGTGAGTCATTGTAGAATGAACTTGCATCCAAAGACATCAAACATTACTAGACACCTCTTATTTTAGAAGCCCACCCATTCTATTGATTAAGGATATTTGTGAAAAGTTCAGTGCAAGAGCATAGATGGTTTTTCTCCCAAGATACTCACCATACATATTTCCTTGAGTAGAAACAAGGCTTTTTGAAGGGTTACTTGTAGCTTGATAAAAGTGGTGACTCCCCCATCATAGGGATCACCTATTTGTTATTCTCACGCAAGACTTAGTCTATCACATCCTTACCTGCCATGGCGGGATACATAAAGTATGTAGTTCCCAAGTTGAAGAAATATCAAGTTGGCCATTATCTTAGGGATAAAAAGTGTTTTATTTGTCTTTGTCTTGATTTGTGTGTAGTTCAATTTATGATGTGGTTTTTTTTCTATTTTTATCTTTCTTTGCACTTATTTTCATATATTGTTATGCTCATTCATTATTATTACACCTTCATTTATCTTTATTTCTATATATTTGTTCACTATCTAAAAATAACAATTTTACTCTCAAGGTTCATTTTGGAGTGGCTCAAGAATACTAAGTTCTATCCCACTATACAAAGCAAAGAACCTAAAATATATTTCTAATTTTAAATCATAAGCTTCCTACCCACGTCTACCAATCGTTGTGATCTTACTCAACACACATTTATACAACATGTTGCTATATCATGGTATTAAAAAATCTTCAATGCACATATAATTGTATATAAAAGAATTGTTAAAACATGCCTTAATTTTAAAAGGAATCAAATCTACAATCACTCACAACTAGGCCATCAACATGTCCATATCTATTGTCTTCAATTTTTTCATCATTGTTAATCTAGACTGTAAAAGGTGTTTAACCTATGAGAACCCATTCATGTATTGAGTTTGATAACTCCTTAGTGTTGTCTCTAAACACCACTTTGATAAATTTAGAAAATAAGAATCTGGGAACAAGCAACTTTTCAAGTGTATATTTTGTCAAATTTTTCCCACACATCACAAATTAGTTTCATGTGTTATATTGAGCCTCTGCTACTCAAAATCGACCCTTCAACACTTGAATCATAGAATTTTTTGATAATGTACAAAATTTGACACATTCATCAAACTCTAGATATTAACTTTTGGATAGTGTTGATTAGATTCAACATGACATCAATAAATTATTTTCATCATCACTTCTACACCGAAGCACCCCTACTCAATGTATTTAATTTCCATTTAATTTACAACTATCAATCATATTTCTATTATCTATTTACACTATATTTATATGGATTGTATTTCTTTAATTACCTAGGTAATCTACGTCTTAATCATTTCATTAAATTTTTATGAATCCTCCATTTTCTTTGACAACCTATAGTTTGGCCTTATAGTTTATTCCTTCTACATTAAGGTGTTAGATTTCTTTATTATCTAACAAGGATTTTCTTTCACTTTTATTTTTGTTTAAAATTTGTATCTATTTGTAGGGTTTTTGGTTCATACTGTGACCAATTCTCTCAACCACCCTACTTTCCCTTGATTTAAAACCTTTAAGGTTTCATTATCAAATATAAATTTATAATTCTATCCTTAATTCATATTTACCTATTTTTATTTTTTTTTATTGTTTACCTTTAATTATGATACCTTGATTACAGTTTCAACATACATAGTAATAGTATATCAAACAAATAATTATTGATTACTCTAGTGTGATAGTATCTCCTCTAGAAAAACTAACTAGGCGATCATGAGAGAATATTTCTTCCTTTGAGTACATGGTAATTGATGCCAAATGAATTGCTATGGTTCTAGATATAAAGAATGATCCATATAACTTTTCCCATTTAGAAATTGATGTACATAGAAAATTTATCGAATTTATATCTCAAGTCAATAAATCATTGCCAACAAACTTGCACATATCACCTTAGTTGTGAAGTGCTTAACCATAGAGTTGTTTGGATGATGCTCCATATTTAAATCTAAATCAATCTAAAAAATCTTTTGTCCCTTAAAATAAACATCTTGTCCCTATTTCTTGTGATGTGAGTCCACTGTCTTTTATTGCATGGGACTCGTAAGAGACTTGGTTATTTTTTATAATATTATGATTTATCCTCTCATCTCTACCCTTAATGTTGAAATTTTATGTGGAACCTTGATGTTTTCTTCTCTTGTATATTTAATATCACTTAGATCAGTCTCCTCAATCACTATATCATCCTTGTCTAGAGAGATTTTCTTGGTGCGACAATATTTTTTTTTCTATATTGGAAAGATTTACCTTGATGAAGAAAATAATTTTTTAATGATGACACAAAATAAATCCAAATTATCTAAAAAATTATTTGAACTTACCAAAACCTAGATCTCACTTACTAGAGAAAATCACCAAGAAACTAATTAATTTCCAATCTAGAGAATGAATTTGGTGGAAATAATAATCCTATAGAGATTCCTTCCATTCTTATTTAAATGACCTCAAATGTAACTTATAACTATCTCAATACATCGTTGATCTAAAAAAATAGAGGAAAAAAAAAACATTAATTTACAACCTTGGAAGAAAATTTTATGAAAACCTTAATTTTATAATATCTCCTTTAAATCCTCCAATTGATCTTAAATTTTTATTGTAGTGAACTTTAAAATGTCCTTGGTAAGACATTACAAAAATAAAAAATAAAAAATTCAAATGCAAACAAATATTTTCTTCATATTTAGACCTCTAAAAAGATTGACTTATTTTATAAGTTCCCATGGAATAGGTTATTCAACCCAGGCTCACACCCCTTAGTGTTTAAACTTTGGGAATCTATAAGTATATAATTTTTTCTCATTGGGATATTAGATGTGGTGAAAGGGTAACAAAAATCATACACAAAGAGGAAAAAGCTAATGGAATGGATTTGTACTCAAAATGCCTATTACGTAACTAAAAATGGAAGAGAAAAAAATGAGTAAACAATGCAATTTCTCAATAAAATGATTGATTAAACAAAAAAAATCACTAAATAAATGATAGATGGGATTAATAAATTCTTATACATCTAAAATAACATGTAATAACAATTATATTTGAGCATAGAAATTAAAAATTGTGCAACCCCACAAGTTGATTTTATCAATAAAATTATGGACTTTGTGAATTAGACCTTGAAATTTATGTAATTCAAGTGCATAAATAATTTAATTCATAAATGATTACAAATTTAATTTAATTATGCATAGAAATTATATTTGAAATGAAAAAATAGAATTAATGCAAGAATTACGTTAGGTTCACCAAAATGCAATGGTGGAAAAATAGGGTTTATAAGCTTATGCATGCAAACTAGACCAATTTCTTGAATATTACATTAGGGAGAGGAGATAAAATCAATAGACTCAACCTAATTTTATGAAAAGGAATGAATGTTGATTAGATTCCACTCTTCTTTGTGAGGGGTTGAATTGGATATTGAAAATATGAAAATTGAATGCTAGATGTAGGGCTAAAGATGGAAAATTGGCATAAATGAACATTAACAAGCAGTTGCATATTTGATATGAAGTTGTAAGAACAAATATGAGATGAGGAAGATGAATGAAACTTGTGACTGGAATCTAAGCCTAATAAAGCTAGACAATGGAGCTTCAAGTGACCCAGTCCCTAGAATGTCTGATGCTGGTGAAATTAATTGTTTTAGGACCAAAATTCTTCTCATAATCTACCCCAAAAGTTTTGTGGGAAATTTGTTAGACAAAGGAGTGTGAAACAACCCTATCCTTGTCTTTTCATGCTTGCAAAAGTTGGATCTAATTGTGTCTATATAGTCTATCCAATTCTATATTTACAACTCCTAAACATATCACCTCCATAAGGAAAGGAGAGAATAGGCATTGTGGATAGGGATTTGCCTAATTTGAACCTTCGGTTTAGAATAACCCTATAATTAAAATTTAATTTGAAATGCACTAAAAATTTAAAATGTCACTTTTGAGGGAAGAGGGTATATTTGAATTTAAATATTGAAACTAAAATGGTATGCCTTCATAACTCTTGCATGGAAGTCTTCATGCAAGGTTGATGTTGTCATGTAGGATGTTCGATGTCTTCATAGAATCTTCAATAGTTGACATATCCTTTAATGCCTTCAAAATCTTGATTGCTTTCTCACTTTAATTGAATCTTGGTCTTTAGAAATTCAATTGGAGACTTATAGAGAGATTCTCAAATGAGGGAGTAAGGCTTGCTTTTATATCCCACTACATCAAACGTGTTTGAAATTTTGAGGCAAAATGAGAGGTGAGATAAATTCGAGCCCATATTTCATGAACATTGTCAAGACCAATATTTTGTCCCCTTTTGTCAAAACAAGGGTGCCTAGGACAGTTTTGTCTAGCCAATCAGGGCTAAACAAAGGTCCATAGACCATATTCTAGATGAAGTTTGAGAATTGAAGCCAGTGTGAGTAGAACAAAACATTGTTAAAGCACTGAAGGCCAGAATGCCAAAGTGAAGCCTAATTGAGGATGAAAATTGTATAGGGATACAATTTTGATGCTACACTCACACATGAGTTAAAAATGATTTTCAATTCATCTAACTCATTCATGATGAAGTTTGTGCAATATATCTTAGGTTTTGATGATATAGAGGGAAATATAACTTCATTATCATGTATCTATTTTGGTGAAGTTTAACACAACAATGTTAGCAATATTTCAAGATTAGGATGTGTGCAGTAGCATAGAGGAGCTTCAGGTGTGGTCATATAGAAAAAATTAAAGAGATGATTGTTCAAATGACACAAGGTTTTCGTTTTTCATAGAATATGTTAGATTAATAGGTGAAAATATTAGGTAAATATACACAACACCAAGGATGTATGAAACATGGTGGATTTTAACAAAAAATAAACTACACAAAAAAATTGGTCATTTCCACTATAAAGGGTGAAAAATTAGGGATTAGGGTTTTCACCACAAGAAGGATGAAAACCACTAATTTTTTTTAGGGACCTTTACATTCAAAAGAGGATTTGAATCCAATAGATTTAGTCACAAACCAACAAGGATAAGGACTAAAAGTACTGATTGGATTCAAGGTGTGAATTTTTTTAACCTCTTTTATAAGTTGAATTGCTGAAATTAGGGTAAAATACTGGAAATGAGAATAAAAACATAGAAATAGTGAGCTACAATCATCGACTTGAGCCACGCACCTGGATCTGAGATAATAAGTAGATTTGGACCTAATCCCCTAAGGAGCTCCTAAAATATTGGGATCATGGTGCTCATAGCTTTGGTCCTCCGAACTTTTTGTACACCAAAGGGGGATTGATTCATCACTGTAAATAATACCTATTCTAAAGATCGTGCAACTCCATACCTATTTCCTATACACAGAAAGAAGGGGAAATAGGTTGGGATTAGGGGTTTGCCTAAGCCAAACCCTGGTTTATGAATTAACCTTGATTGAAATATTGCAAATACTGAAATAAATAATGGAAGGTTATACCTAAAATTTGCAATGATTGATGGGTGAACTCACAATAATGGTTCCCACTTTTTTGCCACTTTTGACAATGAGATGAACATTTTTAAAATAATCTTCAACTTTTGAAAAACTATAACTTTTAAACTATTAAGAATTTGAAGATGGTGTAAATTAGTGATTTGTAGAATTTTGTCTGTAGATTCTAAATATATTTTTTTCAATTTTTTTTCAATTTTTTTAAAAAAATTTCCATCTACTTCAAAAAAGTAGTTTTTTACAGCAAACTACATTTTTTTAAGAGTGATGTGCATCCCAAAATGCATAACTTTTTTTCTATAAATGATAAAAGCTCAATTCTTTCAAATTTTGGTTTGTAACATCAATATCCAAAGTTTGTTGTTGGTTTGATAATGATATGTTGAATATTTTCATTTTACTAAGTTTTGAAGTCTAACTAGTTATAATTCAGACATAGGTTTAAGTTTGAACACATAACTTGTTCTATATATATCAAAATTCAATTATTATTTTTTTGTTAGAAAGAAGACATCAATACCTGGGGCATGGATATTTTTCAAAAAAAATTTGAATTAGTTTCCTATTTTTTCCAATGCGTTGAATAGAGAAGTTCATGTTTGGTGAAAAATCAATATTCCATAAAATTAAAAAAAAAAAGAACATAATAAATTCACAATGTAATAAAATTATGCTCGTTGGAAAGATTTCTCCGAGCACTACCATCTTATATTTTTGGGTTATCAAGATTCTTTCATTTGTGCCTTGAACCAGAGGTTCGAAGGCAAAACTTTCTCAAAACTCTAAAAAATTTGAGGAGAGATCTCTAAAAAGGGGGTTCGAACGAACAATGGTTCGAGCGAAGGGGGATTCGATCAAACCCCCCTTTGCTCAAACCCCCTAAGAAAAATAATGATGTGTACTTTCATGTAATATATGGGTTTGAACAAACCCAACCTTTTCTAACTGTCGGCATTCGTTCGAACCCTGGCCGACCAATTTTATTTTTTGTACATTTTTGTACAGTCATATAAATATACATTATTTTTGTCATTTTTTTACCGACAAATGATTAAAACAATTCACATTTTCGGATGAAAGAAGACATTTGAAAGTTATTTTGAGGGCAATAATTTGAAGATTTTTGAAGGTTATTTTAAAAGCATGGGGAACAAGAAGAGAAGGCAAAATAAGACTTCAAGGAATTATTCTCCCGAAATGGAATAAAGATATCAAGAACAAAGAAGGAAAATATATCATGATGCAAGTATGTATATTTATTTTTATTTCTATTTAATTTTATATGTATTACTTACCAAAAATTATGTTTATTTGTTAGTATTAGTTAAATATTTTTTATCTAATATTTTTATGAAAATTATTTTAAATAATATTAATTAAATTAAATTTATATAATTTATATAATAATTATATATTAATTAATTCTAAATTATGTTATTTTTATTAAATTAGTTGGAAGTAGTAGGATTAAAATTAATCTTATTTTAATTAAAAATAATTTTATTTTAATTTGAAATAATATGTGTGTTTGCATTTCAAATTCCATTAACTTGCTTGTTGTGTAATTGACATTTTCTCTCCCCCCTTAAGTCCATTTATAATAGATCATGGTTTTAATTTAAAATTTAGATCTTTAAGACCCCTCTCTTTCCCATTTATTATTTATAATTTAATTTAGATAGTCCATAAATATATAATTTAATTTAGATTTTGAAACCATGTGTCTTTATAGTTTAGAAAACACTTCAATTGGTGCTCTAAAATTAACAAACTTGTCTTTTGTGTCTTCAGCAATAGGCTCTATTTGTTTTATCCTTAGAAAGGGGCCTACCTCCCGAGTAGCCCTTAAGGCTTGGTGAGAGGGAACAACCCAAAGTGGTAACAAGATAAAGCCAAGCTCTTCCAAGCCACTATAAATAAATGTGTTTGTGATGAAAGTTGCAAGCAATAGGTGTTACATGCTGCTATAACGGCATTATGAATCCCCATAAACCCTATAAAGCGTAACCTCTATAGGCTGGGAGGCATTCCATTTAACAGAGTGTAACACGTTGTTGATTATAGCCACCCAAACAGATGCCCTTTCTAGACACCTTTTGTGTTAGAAGCCAAAAACCTTCTACTTGTTAGCGCGGGAGGTCGAACCTCTGAAGAGGCTTACATTCTTATGGTTCTTAGTAGAGATACAAAGTTTTCCATGGGGAGTTTTCATGGGGACTAGTGCTTGGCTGCCCTAGAGACATGAGTGTCATGGAGGGGAGTCTGTGGGGTCAAGCACCTAAGTATCTACTCTAAATTTCGTAGCTCGGGGTAACCCCCCAAGTGAGATTCAACAACTATTATCTCGTCCAGCCCTAGGATTTGTGCTTGCATGATCAAAAAAATCAAACACTTTCAAACAAACAAACATTGTGTCCTCTTTGTTTTCAAGTGTATGCAAAAATATTTCACATTATACTTGAGTCCCCTTAAAACCTATATTATGTGATACTAGGACCTATTATGTGATATTAAGACCTATTATATGCGATAATACATATCTTAAATATGACATAATAGAACCTATTCTGACATAATAGAACCTATTATGACATAATAGGTCTTATTGTGACTTAATAACATGGCCACGTATGCAAAAACATTTCACATTATATACTTGAGTCTAGGCCTTAAGACCTATATTTATGAGATATTAGGACCTATTATGTACATGTGATAAATTAATGACCTATTATCATATAATTTAGGTCCTAATATCACATACATAATAGGTCCTAGTATTTGCATAATATAGGTCTTAAGGGGAGTCAAGTATAATGTGAAATGTTTTTGCATACGTGGTCATGTATTAAGTCATAATTGATAAGACCTATTATGTCATAATAGGTTCTAACTTATATCATATTTAAGACCTACTTAATTGCATGTGATAGGTCCTTTAACATCACATAATATATCTATCTTAAGGGGAGTCAAGTATTTTAATGTGAAATGTTTTTGCATACGTGGTCATATTAAGTAATAATAAGGCCTATTATGTGATATTAGGACTTATTATGTGATGATAGGTCTTAAATGTGACATAAAGTTAGAACCTATTATGTCATGATAGGTTCTATTTATATGACTAGATGTATGCAAAAAAAATTCACATTATACTCAAGAGTCCCCTTAAGACCTATATTATGCAAATATTAGGACCTATTACATGTGATATTAGGAGGTCTATTATGAAATAATAGGTCTTAAATATGACATAATAGTTCACCTATTATGACATAATATTTAGGTCTTACTAAATGACTTGAAAATTTGGTTTCAAATTAAACTTGGAATTTCATTGCATTAAAAATATTCTCTGTCGTCTTAAATTATGTGCAGAATGGACTCAAGAAGAAGGGAGTTCTCAAGTGGGAGTCAATGCAAATGAACCTATTGAAGAAAACAATATAGTTGATGAACAAAGGTAGAATCTTGCCCAAGTTGAACCAATGGAGGTTGAAGGAGAGGGGTCGGGCTCCTTACCTCCTACCACCGGTATGGATGAGAATATTGTGGATCTAGCTAAACAGGTGAAGAGAAATATTTCTTATAAAAATTTAGATCATTTACTTGAAATGGATGTGGATGAGTTGAAACATCTCAGAGAAGAATCTAGACATACTAAAAGGAGGTCAATGAATAAAAGTGAAAAAGAAATAATGTCTCATTTCAATAATCTTGATACTACACTAGAGAAAGCTCAATTGTTATCAATTGTACTTACTCGTAAAGACTTAATAGATCCACTGAAATTGTTGGGTATAGATACAGCAAGTCAAAAGAGGAAAACTTCTCAGCTACAAAAATCTATTGTTGATAATGTTAAGAAAGGTTTGGTGAACATTGGTAAAAACTCTCAAACAGTAGATAAGACCATTTCAAGAAGAGTGATGTTGACATCTTTAGTAAATGAAATATTGCCTCAAAAAAGACAAATCTCTTCACTGTCATCTGAGTTTGGTTTTAGTAGAAGGATATTATCAAAATATGTGAAAAGGAGAAAGAGTTTGGATGATATTACCTCAGAAAGGAATTGGGCAATTATATGTAGAGCTCCTCATCCTGATAGAATTGAAGATGTTGTTAGGAACTTCATGGCAAGTTTTTGGAATGATAATACTCGTCCTTCATCAAACAATAGAGATGTTATCAAGCAAAGGATTGGCCTTGATCGTTATGATCTCCATGTAAAATATTGGTTAGAACAAAAAAACATGAAATGTATGTGTTGTTTACTAAAACAAACCCTCATATAAAGATTGGACAAGCCATGTTTGAATGGTTAAGGCCATATTATGTGAAGGTAAACAAAGTCTTTGAAACTTGTTGTCGTCGTTATCACAACGAATTTGATCTATACTATTAGGTGTTTTGAAAGATTAGAGAAGATAGTGATGGTTATGAAAAAGCTCCTCCTAAACGAACAAGTCAATTCATAGCATCCATCATATGTGATAAATCAGATGATAATGCAACCGGTCAAATAAATTGCATAAAACGAATTTGTGGAACATGCGGGGAGCTGGCTAAATTTCCTTTGAGAGATGAAGATACTGACATGAGGAAGATGGTAAATTGCAAGAGTTACAAGAACAAAAAAATTGAAACAAAATTTGGAAAGGAATCTACAAGGTTAGATTATGTAGAAGAGGAAATACCTATTGGAACATTTATGGAAAATTTTTGTAAGTTGATAAAACCATACATATGCCATGGTTTTTTTGCCAAGTGGAAAGAAGAACAATTAAAAACATTAAGAGACACTTTCTCACTTGGAACTATTCTATCTGTAATGGACTTCATACAAAATTACTCTTTTGCACATCAAAAAGAGATTCAATTAGAGTATTACTTTTCAAAGAAAATCACTATTATGGTGCATGTCTGTTATCGACATGCACAAATGGATTTGGATGGTGTTGATAGTACATTTGAAAATCGTTTCATTAAGAAAGACTACCACTTCTATATCAATGATGATAAGGAGCATGACACACTTTTTGTACAACATTGCTTTAAGAAATTTTTTGAATATTTGAAAGAGAGCGGCATTACAATAGTTAAACATTTTGTTTGGTCTGATGGATGTGCAAAACAATTCAAATCTTCGAGGCCATTTTATGCACTATGTAGATATCATCGAAATGACAAAATACCACATGTTTGGAGTTTTTTTTAGAGTGGTCATGGAAAGGGTGAACATGATGGTGCAGGAGCTTGTATCAAATGTGCTCTAAGAAAGCATCAAATAAATTATACAAGAGATCATATAGACGATGCACGTGATGTTATTGAATGGTGTAAGAAACAATTTGTGCAACCTAATTATCCTGGTGATCATCATCGATAACATACAAGCCCATTCCATATAGAGTGTTTTGGGAGATAACTGGTACGTGTTCTCTTTTAGTGTTTTATTTAAATATTTTTTTAATTTTTTAAAATGTTCCTAGTTCAAATGTTTTAATTGAACAACTTGATCTACATGTATGTTTGTGTACACATGTACATTTTGTAGATGTGGATAGAAGATCAATGCATGGATGCAAGAGCGTGGAGAGGACAAGATCTTTGCATTGTGTCATGAGTATAGATAATCGCCCATGGACATTGTACAATAGGGATTATTCATGTTTTTGTTCTGATTGCATTTTGGAAAACTATGTTGATTGCAAGAACCAAGAGCTTGGATATGTTAGTGAATGGAAATTGGTGCCACTAGATGTTTCTAACACATATGAGGATACAAATGAGGATGAAATCTTTGAAGACATTCCTTTGATTTGTGCTAATTATGACCATATTTCAGGATTGATTAAAAAAGGTATATGACGTACACATGTATGTAAATAAATTATATAATTTTTTAATCAAGTACATACATTTTAAATTTATTTAACTTGTTTCAAATTGCAGGAGATATTTTTGCAGTCATAGCAAAAGATGGAAATATAGAAGGTGTTAGTTATTATTTATTGTGTTGCACATAAGAGAGAAAGAAGTTAACAAAATCTTAAATGAGCAATGGAATGTCCTTTTCCACTGATTTGAACTGATTTGAACGTTTAAAATACTTAAATAAATTTATTTTAAACATGCACATCTGCACATGTTTTAATTTTTATATGTACACAGCTCGCTTAAGTGCAAATTTTTAATTTCTCATTTCTTATATACATGTACATACTGGCTCAGTTGTAGTGCAAGGGACATATTTCAAACAAGTTAAAATTGTTCAATATGGGATTCATTTCATTGAATACCAAATTGACAACAAGGTATATCAACAGGCAATCAACAGGTGCAGGAAAATAAAGACCTGAAAGAGGCAACAAATGCAATGATGATGCTAGTCAAGGATGCGGAAGAGACTATAAAGATTTTCACCTGAAATGTAATTTTTTTTTAGGTGTGCCAGTCTCTCGCTAGCCTTTTGTTGTTCTTTATTTTGGCTTTTGTCTTTTGTGTTGTTCTTTTGCAGTCTTTCTCTCTTTGTTCTATCTTCTCTATTTTCTCTATTGCTTTTCTTTTCGATATGTAAGTGGGTTTTGGGTCCCTTAAAACCTGATTTTCCTTAATCAAAAACAAGGTATATCAGTATAGCCACTTGGTCATTGTTGTTGGCCTAATTCTTCATACAGTTCCACGTCGCAAGTGGTCTAAAAAGTGGAGACTAGATAGTGAACATCATGAGAAAATATTAAGTGTTATTGAAGAGCGGTCTGAACCACTTGATGTGGTATGAACTATTTAATAAACCAAAGTACATGTGTTTCAACCCATGAATTGAATTAATACTTGATAAATTAGAACTTAACTAGTTTTCAAAATTGAATAAATTATTAAATACATTAAAATGTTTGAATTTAGTATTTGATATATATATATATGGCTTGTGTGGACCATATATTGTTTATTTAAATATGAAGTTTTCAATTATATTAAATCAGGATGTATGACTAATGTGCATGTTAAATAATACTTACGTGCATGTATGTAAAGTAAATTGGGACATGTGGATGAGTTGAAAATATGTTAAGGCCCAATGTATGCACTTGATTAGGATGTATATATATCTAATTCTAAATGCACATGCATAATTTGTAAGTTGTTAAAATATTTTAGCATGTATGTATTTTTTAAGTAAATTAGGATGTACATGTATTCATTTAATTATAAAAATGCATTTGTATAAAATTTGATATTAAATTAGGATACATATGTGTGTAAATTTGAATAGGTCTTAAGGGGGTCACATGTACAATTAGGATATATAGTCTATCTAATTCTAAATGCATGTATGCATATGTAATTTGTAAGTTGTTAAAATAATTTAGCATGTATGTAAAGTAAATTAGGACATGTATTTATTTAATTAAAAATGCATGTGTAAATTTAATTAAAAATACATATTAAACTAGAATGTATGTGTAAATTTGATATTAAATTAGGACATGTATGTAATAATTGAAGAGTGGTCTGAACAACTTGATGTGGTGTGAACTATTTAGTACACCTAGAAGTACATGTGTTTGAACCTACATATATGAATTTTGAATTTTTAATACTTTACAATGTTCACTTCTACTTAACTTGTTCCAGATGAAACTTCTAGAATTTAAATTATTGAATATGTTCATTAACTTGAGTTGTTCATTTGATATGAACAAGTGTGATTTTAATATTGTTCATGGCTTGCACAGTGGAGTGGATATATTGTTCACAAATTCATTTAAATTCAATGCATATCTACATATACATGTTACATGTAGTAAAATTTAAAATTTAAATAAACATATCAATCTTTTTTTTATCTATCTACATGTACACAAATTCAATCACAGATATATAAATTTGAAAGTTTTATAGTTCTTAAAAACATTTTTTAAATTGAACATTTACACCAATTCAATCTAGATGATCTTATATAATATAATTTAAAAGAATAAGCAAACATGCACATACATATACACATGTGATCTAATAAGTTACATACAATCAAACACATCATTTAACTTAAATAAATATTTAAAGTATATATCAAATGTGCAAATATGATCAAACACAAATTGTACACACACACACACACACACACACACACACACACATATATATATATAGTGTGTAAGTAATCTAACATGTGCATGATCATATATAATCTGAATACAAATGATGTGATATATAATCCAGGATCAAATGTACAAACTATTCATATAAAGTATAATCTAACCATACATGCACATGATATATAATCCAAGATCAAATACAAACTATATAAAGTATAATCTAACATGTGTGCATGAAATATATATTCTGATCAAACACAAACTATATAAAGTATAATCTAGAAACTTCATAAATGCATGAATATATAATATGAAAGTCTAAAATGTACATATATAAAAAGATAAACAAATGAGCTATAATGCCCAGCAAATCAACATGCATCATGTCGGCCACGAACAGAGCGACCATCTGAGGGAGAGTCCTGGTGATAGTTTGGATGTCCAATAGACCCCTACAAAAGTAGAATTTATTTAAATATTAAATATAGATCTCTACACATATACATATGTGCATATTTTTAAATATAATCAAATCCAACTAGTTAAATTTAAATTAAAATATAAATTGTAACGCAAATGTACATGTACATCTATACAAAAAACCATAACTAACCTATCCACTAACAGCCTATGTAGCATCAAAAGAATCTCTCCTATGCACATGCTCAGAGCTCAAGCTAGGAGTGACATGAGCTAATTGTTATACATATGTATACATGTATTTTAGGATTAGTCCATGATTAATTTAAATGATACAAGTTAACTTATATTATTTATTAAATGATCTATATATATATATATATATATATATATATATATATATTGTACATTACAACATATACATCTTTTAAAAATTTAAATGCACATGTGCATACCTATGTATCAGGAGTAGGTTGTATAGTCTGATCATGTCATGTGATCATATCAACCACATCACTCATGTCTACAGATCTCTCTCCGGTTGTACGTATGACTGAGGAGTGTAAGGGGCTAACTAGATGACTAGGCATCGTGGATGAAGTGTCTAACTGTAGTAGCATATCCATAAACCTAGTATGGCTCAAACCTCACAACTGCTCCTTAAATGAATCCAAGCCCTCATCTATGATATAGACCCGATCATCTCATATCTCCTCCTCTACAACAACAGAGTGATATGTAGGTGGGTCAGTGCCTGGAGCATGTGTAGAGTGACGAGAATGTTGTGACATCCTCGAGGTATGCATCGGTGCAGCAGTAACCTGCCTGTCTCTGAGAATCTCCTCTCTAACAGCAGCCAATGGTATCCCAAGTCCAGATGAAATAAAATAGTAAGAATGTAGCAAGTCCTTGGCTAAATACTGCAACATTTGTACATGTCTACCACCTCCTACTATAGCCACTACCTCATCTGGGGAGGGGATGCCAGCAGTAATATATTGATCATCTGAATCTGAAGCCACCTCGTGATTAGAAGATACATGATCTATGGATGATCTCGAACATGGTCGGCTCATCATATATCTGTCTAGCCTATCAGATGATATGGTGGTTATTGTTGATGCAATCTATCCAATCCTATCAATTTCTTCTCTCTAAGAAGTAATCATAATGTCATCTGCTATGGGGGAAAGGGTTGGGACTACTACCAGAAATCTCTCACCAACAAGGTCCCTGTGTCTAGGCGGAGCTCTATCACGCCTACAATATGCATCTCTTTTAGCAATCCTGCCCCTCCCCTATCCATAATATGATGGAATATCAAGGTAGTTTGGTTTCATATGACAATGAACCTCAGCAAATACCTGTTGTGCAAAGTATAACAATATCTGGTTGTTATTAGGATAATGACCATGGGCAGCTAAGAAGCATGGGTAAATCAACAATGCAACCCATGGATCAATACATCTCATGACCTGATATCCTCTCACCTTACTCTTCTCCTGATACTATGGAAAAAATCTCTCCTTGATGGTCTTCTTTGATACCACCCTCACCACATCAGCAAAATAATCACCACCCCTCACCTCACTCCTCAAATGTCTATAAATATCAGGTATAACCTCTGGCGAAAATGAGGTGTGACTAACTAGGCGGTCCCTCAATATCCGTAAACTATAAAAAATGGATTCGCATGTACTCTTGTACACGCCATCAGTTTGTGGGTCATCTAATATGACCCTCAACCTCTGTAACTCACTGTCACTATAGTGAAAAATGGTAGCAATATCAAGCAACGGGGGATCCTGATGTGGAGGATCTATATCATCATGTGGATCCTAATTAAGAGCCTATGCAGGTGGATCCTGATCAGGTACATGATCATGGATCGGATCCTAGGACGCCATCTATCTAGGTAGGTCATAAAGTTACAATAAATATGTAAGCACACACACATGAAGTGCATTCAATTTAAAACATTAAAAATTAAAATCAGTTAAATTCTAGAGAGAGAGAGAGAGAGAGATTGTTAATCTTGAGCTCATTAAAATTTAAAATGTACACATGTGAAGTTCTTGCATAATTCATATATATATATATATAGATGAAGTTCTCACATAATTCAAATTTTTAAATAAATAATTTTAAATCTCGAGTAAGAGGGAGATCATTAAAATATATAAATTTATCTATATAGAAATCACATACATACATTTTAAATTATTAAAACATTAATGAGAGAGAGAGAGGGAGATCATTTTAATGATAGAGAGAGATAACATTAATTTCAGAGAGAGAGAGATTGTTAAATATATATACATCATGTACTAAATTAAAACATATATAAATTTATCTATATAGATCGCATACATACATTTTAAATTATTAAAACATTAATGAGAGAGAGAGAGAGAGATCATTAAAGATATATACATCATGTACTAAATTAAAATATATATAAATTTATCTATATAGATTGCATACATACATTTTAAATTATTTAAACATTAATTAGAGAGAGAGAGAGGGAGATCGCTTAAATCATGACATCTGGAGAGAGATCTAACATTAGTTTCGGAGAGAGAGAGAGAGAGATCATTAAATATATATACATACAGTTACTAAATTAAAACATATATAAATTTATCTATATAGATCACATACATACATTTTAAATTATTAAAACATTAATTCAAGAGAGAGAGAGAGAGAGAGAGATCATTAAAGATATATACATCATGTACTAAATTAAAACATAATTTTTAGAAATTAAAACACATGCCAGTTGAGAAAATTAAGGGAAGAGAGATTTTATAAGGGGTCATATGTGGTTATAAGGGGTCATGCATGTGTTAAAATGCATGTGTGACCCCTTAGGGCCACATATTCTTGACCCCTTAGGACACTAATGTACGTGATCTTAAGGGACCAATAAGGGGTCATATGCGGTTCTAAGGGGTCACACATGTGTTAGAACACATGCGTGACCTCTTAGGACCACATATGACCCCTTAGGACACTATGTGATCCTAAGGGGAATGTCGTATGTACACTAGGATGTTATAAGGGTTAATAACCCCTTAGGACCACATATTCTTGACCCCTTAGGACACTTTAATATATGTAATCTTAAAGGAATGTATGTCATACAAACTGGGATGTTATAAAGGGTCATATGTGGTCCTAAGGGATCACACATGTGTTACAACATGTGTGACCCTTTAGAATCACATATTTAACCCCTTAGGACACTGTACATGTGATCTTAAGGGACCATATGTCGTAGACACTAGGATGTTATAAGGGGTCATATGTGGTCCTAAGGGGTCACCCATGTACAGTGTTAGAACACACATGCATGGCCCCTTATGACCACATATGACCCCTTCTAGGACACTATGTGATCCTAAGGGATACATGTTGTATACAATAGGATGTTATAAGGGGTAATATGTGGTCCTAACGGGTCACACATGTGTGACCCCTTAGGACCACATATGACCCCTTAGGACACTATGTGATGGACTAAGGGGTATTTTGTTCACACTAGGATTTTATGATGGGTCATATGTGGTTCTAAGGGGTCACGCATGTGTTAGAACACATGTGTGACCCCTTAGGACCACATATGAACCCTTAGGACACTATGTGATCCTAAGGGGTATGTCATATACACTAGGATGTTATAAAGGGTCATATGTGGTCCTAAGGCATCATGCATTTGTTAACACATGCATGACTTCTTAGGACCACATATGACCCCTTAGGACACTATGTGATGGACTAAGGGGTATGTCGTACACACTAGGATTTTATAAGGGGTCATATGTGGTCCTAAGGGGTCACGCATGTGTTAGAACACATGCGTGACCCCTTAGGACCACATATGACCCCTTAGGGTCCACTATGTGATCCTCTATGGTCCTAAGGAGACATATAGTGTCGTTAGGGGCATATGTGGTCTTAAGGGGTCCTAAGGGGTCATGTTGTGTGTGTAATAGGATGTGAAAAGGGGTAATAGAGGTTTTATTTTGTCTAATTTATTTAAATTTGTTATCTAGGTTTTATAATGTTTTTTAAAATTTAAAATTTATTATTTAATTTTTCTAACATTTTAATTTATTATATTTAGTTTTGTAACATTTTTCTAATTTTTTATTTTGCTAATGTTTTTCTTAACGTTTTTCTAAGTTTTTCATAACATTTTGTTAAAAAGTTGAAAAAAAAATACATATACAGTTATTTAATTTTAAAAACAAATTAACGTTAAATCAAAACATTAAATTAAGTTTTCTAACATTTTTCTAAGTTTAATTTTGTTAATGTTTTTCTAAAAAAATTTAAACGTTTTTCTAAAATGCTAAAAAACAATAAATATATAATTATTTAATTAAAAAAATTAATTAACAAACAAAATTATTTATTAATTTTTAAATAAATTTAATAAAAGAAAAACCATTATTAAACAAAAAAAAAGGTTATTTTGTACACCTGAAATAATGTAGGTTGAAAGCTAAAAGGTGAGAAGGGATGGCTGCTCCTAATAGAGTACAGTGATGTGGTGTTGACGTCAGGTTCGCTCTAACCCCCTCTGGACACAGAAAACTCCAAACTTGAAAATGATAGTTAAACTATCATTTTGGGTTTTTATAGAAATTTTAAAAAGAATAATTTAAAAATGGATTCGATCGAACTGGGGGTTTGATCGAACTCATTAAAAATAAATATTTTAATGGGTTCGATCGAACCCATTAAAAATAAATATTTTAATGGGTTCGATCGAACCCATTAAAAATAAATATTTTAATGGGTTCGATTGAACCCATTAAAAATAAATATTTTAATGGGTTCGATTGAACCCCCAAACCCACCTGGGGTTCGATTGAACCCATGTCCGATGGTGGGTTCGATCGAACCCTATGAGGGGGTTCTCTCGAACACCCCCAATTCGTTCGAACCCCCCAAAAAAAAAATTCCCTGCCTCCACCAATTTTCTTCGTTGGCAAAAGTGGGAACCATTATTATGGGATAGCCCTGATAATGATGTTTTTCTTCTTGAATATAATCACATATGTTGTATGAAGTAGCATGAACATGAAAAAAACCTAATCACATGCACATTCTTGCATATGAATGATGTAATGTTGCTCCACAATTGAAGAAATGAAGAATATGCACCCTTGAAGATCTCTAGAAATGCTTGATGATGAATGCTTCAGTGATTGAATGAAATATTGATTGAATGGGCACCTTAGGATTCTCCTATTATCTTCTTGTATTATTGAAATGATAGGGGAAATCCTCCTTATATACTTTCTTGTCGAAAAACATGTTGATTTTCTGGCAAAGGCTGACATGGGGCTAGGTTTCCTACTCAAATTTAGAAATGCTCAAGGGATTCAAAGGGGGGCTCAAATAGAGAGGACCAAGGCATGGCCAACACCATGGTCCCAATGAGGACCAAGACACCATGCTCTTTTCCTACCCCATAATTTTAGGGTTAGAACTAAGGGGCCATGCAAGGTGTAAAGTTAAAGAAAAGGTCTTCTTTGCAAGATATAAGCATAATTAGGTCTTAATTAAGCGTTAGGATACAAACACTAAGGTGAGGGCCCCAAATGTGGGCCAAATTGTATGGGAGTACAAATTAGGATGCTATATTTAGCCCCTACTTTAGCAGGAGTATGAGCCTATGCAAATACTCACAGTAAAGAAGATGAAAGAGAGATAAAGAAGAGGAGAAAAATCACGAGTATAAGATATCACTAATTTCGAGGAACCAAGCCCCAAATATTAGGATCTTAACTCACTCAAAAATATACAAAATCACATAAAAACAAAAAGGCATACAGAAAAGTAGACAAGATAAACAAAGGCAAAAGACAAAAAGACACATAAGACACATAAGACACAAAATCTAAAAACCAAAAACAAGAACTCAAGTCAAATAGTCGAAGAGACCTTGATATCAAAATGTCTCCACCACTAATATCATTATTGAAAAATATCATCTCAAGAACACAAGCAATTACACAAAAGAGAAAAGAATGCATCATCCATGAACCATCAATAGAAAATCCATGAGCTCATGAAAAGAAGGAGAGAGAGAGAGAGAGAGAGAGAGAGAGAGAGAGCATAAATACACACTAGATGTGTTTTTCTAGATGACTAGATGATCCATGAGAAGAATGATGAGAAAGTACATGGATAATCGCCCCTAGATGTATTTTTATAATTGATCCATGTTGGGGAGGAGAATAGGAATAGTCTAGTTGTATTTAGCTAGTTCTAATCATCATCATGTTGGAATTATTGTCATTGATGTCAATAAGAGAACACTTGTAGACAGTTGAAGCGCATAACATGAAGGTTATCGCATGTGATGTGGAGTTGCAAAAGAGATGTGTTGTAGGTTGCAAAGGAATTGGTAGTCACAAAGAAGTGATTTCATGTTTTGTAATGGTGTACACAAGGTGGTTTCATGTTCTACAAGTATCCCACAATGTGTTTGATCCATCGCCATTGATGTGTGCAAGTTACAGGATTTAAACATGTCAAAAATCCTTTGGTTCTGTAATTTTTGATGAGACATGGTCTTTCTGTAGAGATCATTTTTATTTCTTGTCAGTCTTTATGTGCTATGTCGATAGAGTCCCTTTTCAATGTGATGGATGTTTGTTTTGGCTGACAAGGTTGTTGGTTTGATGTGACATTGCTTGAGTTTGGTCGACATGCCTTCGTGCGGAGCTGCAAGGTTAGCTTCTTTGTGTAGGATCATCTAGTCATACAATTGCACATTAATCCAAACCATCTACTTGAATAAAATTGTTCTCCATTTAGTGTGTCATGATTTATATGTGTGGGGCCTAGTCAAACATATTATCGGCCTATAGCATGATTGTTTCTTGTTGGAAAAGTGGAAGTGTGTCACTTTTGTTCTCACTTCTAATTTCTAGCCGATCTTCAACCTCCAATAGTCAGGCCCACTTTGTCCGAAGGGCTCTATAGTTCTATAGTTGTACAGCTAGCTTGCATTTATTAGTCCATTCAGATGAAGTGTTCGAATGGGGCCCATAGTGAAAGGCTAAAGGTTTTGATGTGACATGTAAGTTGCCACATCAATATATGTTAGACCACATGAAGAGGTAATGGCATCCAGTTAGCGGCAGTTGAATGGTCCATGTTAGCAATGTCATATTCTTGTGGGATCCATGTGCCAAGTAGGAAGGCATGGTAGTGGAGTTAGCCTTAGCTAGATCCTTATTTTAATCATGCAATCATTAGCCTTAGTATTGATCTAGTCAAAGATGTGGCCCATTTATGTGGGGACCATGGCGGTGTTGCGGCATTAACCTCCCTATGCAATTTTATCTAATCATGCTACTACGTGATGATCTTGGTCGTCCATTGGCTCAGTGCCATGCCAATGAAGTGTCAGCTTTGGTGTGACTTGTGGTGTGTCCTATCAACACCCATTTGGAGTTCGACATAACATGGCACTTCACCATGACCCAAATCATCCCTTACAAACCTTGGAAAAATATAGCAATAGAGTTCCATTTTTCTATGATGGATTCGTTGTATGAGTGAAATGCTCTCAAAGTCTTAATAGATCGAATTCAATATATTGCAGGAACAAAATGAGATGTCGATTATTGAATGGTCCACGTGGGCTACTGACCAAGGTTGACTTGATGACATAGAAGGATCTTGAGAACATGGAACACATAGGTAAAATGAATTCCACTTGGATGGAACAGAATCAGAGCTCAAATGTAGAGAGGAAGGATACAAGATCTTTTCGGTCAGTTGGAGATCGTTGAAATTAAAAATTTGTATGCAAAGAATAAGTCATGTGATAGAGGGAAAAATCAAGTGCACACCAATAATGCTGAAATTTGTTGAGAAAAGATGGAAAGAGAAATTAATTGTGGACGATTGCAGATCTGTAACTATGAGACAAGATTTGAAATTGCTGGAAATAACTGTTTTTAAATTTTCTCTTTTAGAGGGAAAACTTTTGGATTCAAAAATTGAAAAATAATTAAATCTTGATGTGAAGGTAAGTTGTGTGTGAGAAAAATATTTTTTGTTGGCGAACAATAGAAGCAGTTTTAAGAAACTGAGAAAATGAAAAAGAATAAAAAATAGAGCATTTAGTAGAGACAGGTTTTTCAACAAAGGAAGGGCAAAAATATAAAGGTAGAAAGAATTTGTGAGTGTTACAAAACACATTTTTAGCAAGGGAGTTCATTGTGTTTTAATCTGATGTTATTGTAATTCTCTAAGTGGGTGCTCAGAGTAGGGGTTGGTGCTCCTTAAGTTACTGCTCAAAATCATTATAGGTTGTTGCTCCTTAGGTTGGTGCCCTAAACAGTTTGTAATCAGAGACTTTATTGTGATGCTAGATTGGAGCAATAAACTTCGGCATCTATTCTCATTGAGGTTATTCCCAAATTGAGTTTTCCTCATATATTTTGTGTCTTGTGGTTTGATTTGTGTGTGTGTGTTTCTATCGCATCAGTAGTTTTAGCATTTGCACACTTTTGGTTTAAAAAGTTTTTGAACATCACTTATTCACCCCCCTCTTAGTGATTACTCATTTTCATAGGATCTACCCAAGCTAGATAGGATCTACCCAAGCTAGATAGGATCTTGTAATCACTATGGCCATAAATGATTCCACCTCTATCAAGTTCCCCGTATTTGATGGCACAAACTATGCCTTTTGGAGTACGAGAATGGAGACATGCATCTCTTCTCTTGGGTATGATGTTTGGATGTTAGTAAAGAAATGATATAAAGTTCCATCTGCTTCTCCTATTGATCCTGATGCTAAGAAACAATATGAGAATAATGCCAAAGAAAAACATGCAGTTCTTAGCGGATTATCTGAGATTGAATTTGTGAAGGTTATGCAATGAAAGTCAGCCAAAGAAACATGAAACAAGCTATAAAAAATATATGAGGGAAGAAAAGCTACAAAACTTAAGAGCACAATTAGAGAGCCTCAAGCTGAAAGAAGAGAAGATTGCTAATTATCTACAAAGGGCAGATGAAACGGTTAATGTTGTAAAAAAACTTGAAGAAGATCTTTTAGATGAATTCATTGTTAAAAAGTGTTGGAATCCAAGAACACTGAGAAGGGGGGGGTGAATCAGTGTTATGCCTGTAATATAAGATTTTACCTTATTACAACATACACATATAAATCGGTAAATGAAGAAACATATAACATGAAGTAAATAAACCAGCCACATGAATGAACACCATAACACAGAATTTTATACGTGGAAAACCTCAAAGAGGAAAAACCATGGTGGGATTTGTGACCCACAATAGCAATTCACTGGCCATATGAAATTTATTGCATAGCATGGGGGCCTGCACATGCAGGAAGGAACAGTTCCTAGAGCACACTGCTCAACACAAAAGAGTCCCACTGACTACAAGCTTTTACTGAGATAAAATAGTAATGGTGAACTCACAAAATGCATCTGCAATGCCAAAAAGAGTTTCAGTTAAAGCTTTGTTTTGTACCAGTTCATAAACCTTGAACCCTTCTATCGGTATCTCCTTTCCTCCAAGAATTCTCTAAAAAACATCTATTGATCATTGCATGATATAACTTTCACATACAAATGACCTATATACATATCCTTCACATCACACTATCTACTTCCTTGCCATATATCAAAATGACCTAACAGACTAACTTATATACCCTCTACAAACAATATGCCTTATGTCAGCTTACAATACATTACAAAAGATATTCAATGTCAGCCCTATATAATAATTACAAAATGTCTTTACAAATAAGACTGTTCGGATCCCAAATTGATGTCGGCTTCACTGAAGTGCTGGATGTCAATGTTGGTGTCGATGATGACCTTGATTACTCCAATGTCGGAATTTATCAGTGTATGCCTCCAATGTTGGTATCTGCTGGTATATCTCTTCTACAGAATCTTGTTGCCATCAATGACAACATATGAATCCAATGAGTGCCAATTGCCAGCAATCTCCCTCTTTGGCATTGATGGCAACAATCATGTGAAAAATAGATTCCCTGTCAGTTTAACTAAAACATGCTCCCCCTGAGTTGATTGACTATGTTTTCAATATACTCTTTGTTTGATATCCTCCCCCTAGGATTATATACATATACATATTTTTCACGTACATATACTCCCCCTTTGGCATCAATGCCAAAGACAGGTTAAAGAATTGAAAGAATAATTACATATTACTTTACCGGAGCTTGACCAATTTCAAGATTTCTGAATAAGCTTTCTCTAGTAACTCTATATATGTATCCCAACCGGTTTTGAGTGTCCAGATATGGATACAAGTCCACTCCATACATGTGCTAGTGTTTCTTTCTTAGTGACTTATGTTGGTGTGGGCTTCGTAAGCATATCCATGCATTCCTTCTTATGTACACCGAGTGAATCCAATCTTGGACTCACCAAACCTCTGAGACTTCTTTCTCTCTAAATAATCTTGTCTCTTTCCTTTCAAAGAAAAAATTTGGTTCTCCAAAGTTAAAATTTTTCCATCAATGGATGTTGTAAGTGAAGTTAGTCCACCAAAAGAATTTGCAATATTAGAAATCTTTTCTTGTAACTCCTTTATCCTCTTATCTACATTTGTTGTAAGAATCTCTATATTACAACAGACCCTATAGATGTTAGTACATTATTTCAAAGAATTTTCAATAAGTATAAGTTTCTCTTCAACCTTCCTCTTTTCTATCTCAATAATCTGGTCAAAAGTGGCTTTCTTAGCCAAAGTAAACCTTTCAAGTGCTTTCCTATCAGAAATCTACTGTAATGATTGAAATTTTTTAGCTATGTGCTATGTCAATACCTTAAGCTTTCCGGAAGGGCTTGCTTCATTTTCAATCATACAATTAGGAACCAATTTGTGCAAAATTATTATTGACTGATCTATTATTCTTTTGTTTGCACATCCCTCCTCATTAGCTTTTGAGTAGCCATCATCATTAGCTCTATGGGACTCATCTTTGTGATTGATTTCTTCTCAACTTGAGAAGTGTCAATTGCCAAAATTTTTGTTGGTGAATCAACTATCGGTTTAGTCTCCTTTTCCTTTTCTATCTTCTCCTTATCCTCTCTTGGTGTGTCCCTTTTCTCATCCTCTTTTGTACTCATGGCTTTGCCACTTGGTGCAGTATCTATTACTGTCAATGGAGTATTATCCACAATATTATCAGTATCTTGTACATTACCTATATCACCTTGCTCAGACTATACAAATTTGGTCTCTATTTGTTTAGTCTGTACACTCTCATTAGTTTTAGGATTAACTACCGGTTCATTCAAAATTTGATTTGAACTTCCCAAAATTCCTTTCCCTTTAGATTTGTGTGGAATGGTGGGAGTTGTTCCCTTAGCAAATTCTTCTTGATAAGTACGGAAATCAGGATTCTTTGGAAAGAATTTAGCCCAACCATCTCTGGTCTCATTTATTATTTCATTGACTCTACCCATCCTTAAGCTTATTTGTCGGGGTTTGCTACTAAAGATTGTTATATTTGCAACTTCTATACATCTTTTAATTTCCACATTATTTATAGAACCACAAATGCCTAAAAGTTCAACTTCCTTAATCTCTCTGTCCCTCCTGATTACATCTAACTTATTATATAATGATAAAGGAATTTCATTCAAAATCTCTACAAAACCCTTCTTATATATGTCTAAATGTAACAAAATTGCTTCTTCTATTTCATTTTTCTCGTTGTCATCTAAATGCTCATATAAATTTAACACATTCTTCAAAATTTCATCTTTTGTTACCTCATCAATTGACTCTACACAAGTCATATTACTAGATTCAGTTGCTTCATAACTCTTACTCTTCTTCTTGATGGGGGTTGCAGGAGCAGATGGAGCAGGCTTCCTCTTTTGAGTAGGTTTCCTTGCTAGAGTTGTGGATGTTGTTATTACCTTTCTTACTAGCTTCCTCCTTGGTTCCACCTTCTTCTCTTCTACCGGAGGCTTGTCAGTTTTCTTCCTTTGTACCCTTCTGAATGAAAGAGGTTGATTATCCTCTGGATCAGAATAAGAAATGATAGGAGATATTAAAGTTGCTAGGCTCTTTACCTTAGGAGCACTTTTCACTATAGTTGTTGCAGTTCTCATTGCTAGTGATTGCATCTTTTATCTTGTAGTCGATGATCATACTAGAAAATTTCATATCTGTATCATTGATGGTGCTAACCCTCATCGACCTTCCATCATGGGTTGTGTCGGTGAGCTTTTCAATCTCAGTGTTGGAGATCTTCTTCCCTGGTTCTTGTCCAACTTTGGGTAAGTCGGTGACCGCCTGAATTGCTTCTTTGGTGATCATGTGAGGTCGGTCTAGCTAGATGAATTCATTATGGATCCTACTCAGAACATATCTAATCACTTCATCCTTGAATTTTAGTATGTACAAGATTCTAGTTAACCCTGGGTCTTTAATGATTTGATATTTTGGCTTGATTGTTGTGGAGCTACCTAGTATCACAGATTGATATAAGCCCTAATATCTTCCACATAAACTACACCATCGGGAACCCTTGAAAATGCGCCAGTAGATTCGTCCTTCATTTCAATTTGAGGAACTTCCTTGAAAACAAGTCTAAGCCTATCCTTAACCTCAACAACAGTTGGATTCGCAATGAAAGTAGGAGCAGATGATGATCTAGATGCCATTTCAAAGAAATACCTAGATAACGATCATCGGTTGAAAGATTTTGATTACTTCTCAGATAATTGTTGGAAATATTTTCAGAATGCCTTTTCTCACTCTTGATCACCTGTGATTCACCTTTTCTTTTCTCTGGTTTTCTCGAGTGATGGGTGAGTGAAAATGAGTCCATTTTCTTTTTTTTATCAGTGAGTAAACCCTAAACCCATCTACCAGTATCTCCTTTCCTCTAAGAATACTCTACAAACCATCTACTGATCATTGCATGATATAACTTTCTTATACAAATGACCTACATACATATCCTTTGCATCACACTATTCTACTTTCTTGTCATATATCAAAATGACCTAACAGATTGACTTATATACCCTCTACAAAAGATATTCAATGTCGGCCCTATACAATAATTATAAAATAATTTTACAAAAAAAACCTTTCGGATACCAAACTGATGTCAGCTCCACTGAAGTGTTGGATGTCGATGTCGGTACCAGTGATGACCTTGATTACTCCAACATTGGTATTTGTCGATGTATGCCTCCAATGCCAGTGTCTATCGGTATATGCCTTCTATAGAATCTTGTTGCCATCAATGACAACATATGAATCTAATGAGTGTCAATTGCCAACAAAAAAGGTGCTTAGATCTCTCACTCCAAAGTATGATACTAAAATTTCAGCCATTGAAAAAGCCAACGATCTATCAACATTCTCTATGGATGAATTATCTGGCTCTCTATCAATTTATGAGATGAGAATAAATAGTGGTGAATTGTCAAAAAGATAGGCTACATTCAACATAACCAAGAAAGGAAAAGAAGAAGTTGCTCATGAAGAAGAAGATGACTCATATGTTGCTTAGAAAATGTTGTAAGGAAGCTCAAGAAAGGATTAGGAAAATACAAAGGTAAGTGGTCACGCCCACAAAAGGATATGAAAATCACAGTAAAACCTTTCCTGGGAATTGGGCATTCCAACAAGTGACCAATATCTCTCTCTGTAGACGTTCATTTACTTATCAAACCAGGGGACGTATACTTTAAATGGTGCAGCAAAATATATGCACTAGGAACTCATTTTGGTCAAATCTTAGCAAAAATACATACTGGAAAGAAATTCTATCTACTCTACAGGAAGGTAATGCAAAGTTATTTAACTCAACCATGATTTGATTAAAACAGAAACCATGATAACTACAACTAAAACACAAACTATGAACTGGCCTTATCCTGCAGGAACAAGCACAGTGATGGATTTCTTGTGCTGCAGGAGCAATATAAGGTTGAGTTTGTATAAAAACTTTAAAGATGAAAGCAAACTGAAGCTTAATAGGAAAGAACAACTAACTAACTAGCTACAGATACTTACTAAGTGGGCCACCTTAGCAAGCATCTACTGATTACGCAAATGCTAAACTCAGAACTTCATTGGACTTTATTCATAAAAATAGAATGATATACATTGTTTTGTTGATATGGAAACTAACAACAAACTCTATCTCTGGTTAAATAGATTCTGTCTTTCATTATCATATTGATTCTTACATGATATCTACTACTCTGATTCTATCTTACTCTAACTATCATCTCTCTTTTTTCTCTCCCTCTCTCATGCGCGAGAGGAGAACTTTATTTAAAAACAGGAGAGCAACTAACTAACTAACCCCATTAAAGAAAGACGTGGGAGTAAAATATATCCCCGAATCAAGGAACAAACTTCATAAATGAATTTATGCATTCAACCCGATCCAGAGAGAATCTAGTGCTCCACTCTTTCCAGATTGACTGTCATTAAAAAATTTTCCCATGGTTTCAGTCAAAGAGTCTTCACTGGAGCTCCCTCGAAGTCGTGCAGGAAATGGACTTCACTGCAAGGCCGAGATCGGCTGTGCTTGACTCGATCATTCTTCAATAACCTACAACAAAAGGTAACAGGCAACAGAAAAGGCATATGGCATATACACAATATCTATTCATTAATCACACATTTAAATCTACTTCATCATTCAAAAACTATATATGATATACCAGTCATTTTAGGGAGTCAACGGGGTAATAAATGCAATCAAGTCAATACAATGAGCTGCAGGAATATAAAAATATCTTGCTACAGGATATCCCCATAAAAGGTTTCAACAAAGTTTGAACAGCCATGAAATAACAAAAGTAAAGGCATTTAAAAGTTTATCATAACATCCAAATTATGAGCATATTTTAAGCTCATCACTGCCCCCTACTTAGTCCAATGTTGGTCCTCCAGCATTAACTTTCCTGGTGGTTTCTTCGAAGTCGGTGGTTGCTGCATGACTCTGAAATGGATTTCCAAACTTGTAATAAAATCCTCTGAAATCTCGGCATCTTTCATACCTTTGGTCTTCTAATTCATTGTTAAGATTTGTAGCCTGGTGAGGATAAAGTGGCCACATTAGCACAGGGGGTCTGAATGTCAGCGGCAGCCACAATTCAAATCTTGTTTGAAGTCCCAATTGAATATATCTGCTGGTTCGTTTGAGAGCTGCTGTGAAAATTAGGGGACCATGTGGTTCTGACTTTCTTAACCCAACAGTTAATCTCTCCCATCTTTTCTCACTTCTGGTGTATGCCAGTTTCCAAAATGAATATTGTTGTGCCTGGAATTCATCATATACCTATTTTCTGATATCAAATATTTTCTCTCTTGCTGAAACATTATTAATACCATATGTCAGAGCAAACTAATCTTTCAACATTGCATGGGGGTTTGAACTTTGAGAACGTAATGGAACAGGCTCTGTTTTCTCAGCTTCCTCATATGTTTCCCACTGCTTGCCATAATTCACCTCATTTGCTACCCATGACATAAATGCTCTCAAATGAATATCACCAATATATAGAAGAGGATTTCATTCTGTGTCAAATGGTATTAAAAAGCCATGCAAATAGAATTCACACAGAGAATTCCTTAACCAGTTAGGGGATGCCTGGTATGCTTCATAGGATTCCTTGGCAGTATGAATTATAGGATCTTGGTTTCTAGAAATTCTCATCAATTGAAACCATAAAAACTGTTCTTTAAGGCACAAAGCATAAACTCTGGGTGGTGGTCTACATTCCATAATCTGACCAATTACTTTTAACATTTCGTCCCTTTTTGCTTTCAACTCAGCAATTTCCTGCTTCTGACTTCCAATTTTCTTTTTCTATTTCCTCTTTTCTATTTCCCATAGACTTCGTTGCATGTCAGTCTAGGCTATGAGTCAGAAAGTCAGGGTTTGCAATGTAACTGTTTCCCAATTAGCTTTAACATATTCCAGAAACTTAATTAAAAATGTTCTCTTATACACAACAATAGCTTTACAAATTGTAGGGTGAAATATAACTTCACTAGGCACATTCAATTGTTCAATCTGTTCTTGCTCTTGCTACAAGATAAATTCTTCTTGTTGCTGCGGTGGAGAAGTCTGTGCTTCTTCCAAAAATTGCACAGCAGCAGTAGCCAAATCATCAAGATTTGGTAACCCTTGCTCATTATGCCCTGTTTCTTTTGTCTCAACTTGTTCCTCTTCAGGAACGAACGAACTTTGAGCAGCATTCTCAGACACATTCTGAGAAACATTAAATTCGGACTCAACAGACTCTTCTGAAATTACAATCACTTTTGGTTGTGGTGAAGTAGGGGAGGTCTTAGATTGTTTCCTTGTGGAAACACTTCTTGGCACTGATGCGGCTACAGGAGGTGTTCCGGTAGCTTTCCTCTTCCTTGTTTGTTCAGAGGGCTCTGCCCTACTAGAGGATGACGGTGAATTAATAATAGCAACAGGTGTTGCTATAGGAGAAACAGCTATAGGGGAAGGTGCTGTAGGAGAAAGGCATTGCCTTTTCTGAGAATGAGGGTCAGATTCTAGGGACCCTTCTGCCTTTGTTTTTCTCTTCTCTCTCCTAGTGGCAGACCTAGTTTGTACCCTAACAGAGGATTCAGGTGCAAAAGCTGTAGGACTAGGTACTACAGGAGTAGATGACCCTTACCCTGTTCTACTGGTAGATGCAATTTCTTTCTTCTTTTTCTGAGGCCGTGGGGTAAGTACCCTAGGGGACTGTGGAATTTGTAAACCCTTTTGGGCAACAAATTATTGTTAGGAGAGAGGTGAGACATCCCTTAAAGAGCGCTCAATCAGTAATTTAATAAGGCCATGATGAGCGACAGAATTATCTTTCCCCTGTTGAGTTTCGTGGGCACTTTGTTCTAAAAATTTTAACAAGAAATTTGGAACATTTATAACTAACCCATGTCTCATATGGCTCAATAATTTAAAATGATGAGAATGCAGATAGGAAAAATGGCCTTCACAGGTCAAATACCTGATTATGTAAGTAGCATACTCTGAATAAGGAGGAGGCAATGATACGCGCTTGCATCCCTACTTGGAGACTTCCAGAGGTCCATCAATATGCATTGAAAACTCAGCCCTTGCAGCTGCAGCGTCTGAAGAAAAGTTTTCTCCAATGGCTAGAAGCCCAGTTGCTTCAACAATTCTGTTTTCAGTTGCAACAACCATTAGACCCCATACGGTGGCTTCCCCTTCAAAAAGGGTTCTCAAAAATTCTCCAGCAGCCTCCTCATCAAAATTATTTAAGCTCAAGAAATAATTTAACCATCCACAGACGCTGAATGCGTGGACTGTTTGCAGATTTTGCAATAACAATTCATGAGCTATAGGCTCATGTCGCACCAACTGACCACCCATGTTTGTAGTTTTCCTTTAGCTGAACTCAATTCCTTGCTGAAGATTCAAATTCTCTGTTTCCCTTTCTATTCTGGTTTTTCTTATTTTGTGCCATCACATTTCTTTCTTTTTTTCCAAAAATGAACTTTTTAAACAAGCAGTCTTAATCGTAATTTATAAGAAAAACATGCAATGAAGAAGGACATGCAATCATATTTGGCAAGTACCAGAAAAGTATTAAAGAAAGATTATTTTGCAGTTATGGCAGCGGTGAAAAGACAAGTTTTAAAAGATGGATTACCCCGCCCCCTACTTAAAGTATGACATGTGTCCTCACATGTCATAAAGAACAGGTAGAGGTTCGGGTAATAATGACCGGTACATGCATAACAGTAAATGAATAGAATGAAATAAATCAAACATGCGATAAAAAAATATATGGCATACTTTTGATAATTGCACGTACGTGTGAAGAAAGATGATGGCGTCTGCATGAATTGACAAGTGGGAAAGATATCTTAATTAAGGTTGATGCAGACGGATGAATTGGATGGAATGAAATGAACGGATGGAATGGATGGACGGGATGGATGGATGGAAGATAAAGAAGTGAAATGGGGGCGATAAATGAAAATGGAGAAAAAGGGGTTTCCTTTTTTTTTTTTTAAACTTTTATTATGAGCATGCTTTTTTTGAAAATTATGGTAATGCTGTAGGAGAAAGGCTAAAGCCTTTGGCTGCAGGAAGAGTAGCAGGAGGAACCTGAATGAACTGCTGCATGAATTCTTCCTTGGAGACTGGTTTATGGTACAACCGAAGTCGGTGGCCATTCACTAACAATTTGAAGTGGATTGGGTCTATTGTTACCAGCTGTATAGCTCCATTATCGAACACATTTTCAACTTCATAGAGGCCAAACTAGCATGTTGTGAGCTTACCTTAGTTTTATTGATATCTGGAATCATATAATAGAGCCCAATCTCCAGCAGAAAATTTCCTGATTTTGATGTGCTGATCATGCCATTTCTTCCTTTGCTATTGGATTGCTTCTGTATGCTATAAGGCAGCTTTTCTCATTTCGTCCAAAGCATTTAACTATAGGAGATGGTCCTTCTGTGCTTCAAATATGTCTATATTGAGTTCAAGAGCTGTCCTCAAAGTTTTGTGTTCAAATTCTATGGGTAACATGGCTGTTTTCTCATAAAGCAGCTCAAAAGGTGTAAACCCAGTTGTTGTTTTCTATGTAGTTCTGTAAGCCCAAACTGCTTCAGAAAGTCTATTGCTCCAATCTTTTTTATGGATCTGCACTGTCTTTGTGAGGATTGCCTCAATTTCTCTGTTTGTTACCTCCGCCTGACCATTGGCTTGAGGGTGATAGGGGCTGGGCTTCCTATGTTTGATTTTATAGTCATTCATTAGTGCAGTGATCAGATTCGATGTAAACTGAGCTCTTTGATCAGTTACAAGCTCTCTGGGAACTCCAAATCTTGTGAAAATTTGTTCATACAGAAATTCAGCAACTTTGTTATCTTGGGCATGAGCCATAGCTATTACCTTGACCCATTTTGTTACATAGTCCGTGCAAACTAGAATGTATGACTTTCCATTTGATGGTGGATCAATTGGCCCTACAAAATCCATCCCCCATTTATCAAAAGGGGTGACTATTATCTGTGGATATAGTGGCATTTCATCGGACTTAGTTGGTCTTCCCATATGCTGGCATCTGTCACATTTTCTTGTATAGGCCACAGCATCCTTATGTAATGTTGGCCAGTAGTACCCTATTGTAGGAACTTTCATTGATGTTCTTTTTGTTGCAAAATGTCCTCCACATGGTTCATCATGGCAAGCATGCAATATGTCATAAGTTTCATCTTCTCTTACACATCTTTGCATTACTTGATCAGGTCCAATATAAAACAAACTATTTGCAATCCAAGAAAAGTTAATACTTTTCTCTGTTAACAATTTCTTTTCTTTTGGAGAAAAGTGGGCTGGTATTCTGTTTGCTCCTAGATAATTGGCAATGTCTGCATACCAGGGTGTATGTACAGCGATGGAAAACAAGTGTTCATCTGGGAACCTATCATCAATGATCTCATGTTCAACAGGTGCAGCTGATTGAAGTCTTGATAAAAAGTCAGCTACAACATTAGCTCTCCCTAGTTTGTCAATTATGGTAATGTCAAACTCTTGTAACAACAAGAGCCAACATGCCAACCTACCAGAGATGGCAGGTTTGTTCATCAGATACTTGATTGCTACATGGTCAATATGGATGAATATCTGATAGCCTGTGACATAATGCCTAAATTTATTCAAAGCATACACTACTGCAAGCAACTCCTTTTCTGTGACAGTATAGTTGAGCTCAGGACCTTGAAAGTTCTTGCTGATAAAGTAAATAGCATGTTCAACTGAATTTTTTTTTTGACTCAGAACTGCTCCTATGCCAAAGTCAGAAGCATCGACATGTATGTGAAAAGGCAAATTCCATTTTGGACCTTGAAGAACAGGGGCTTTAGTAAGCAAGTCCTTTAGTTGAAGGAAGGATTTTTCACAGGCCTCTGTCCACTCAAATTGGGAATCCTTTATTAACAAAGCATAAAGTGGACTGGCAATTTTACTAAAGTCTTTTATAAACCTTCTATAATACCCTACATGACCAAGAAAACTTCTGACATCTTTCTGTTTTGCAGGAGTTTGTAAATTTTGAATTACTTCAATTTTAGCAGGATCAACCTAAATTCCATTCTTTGAAACATGATGACCTAGAACAATACCTTCTTCCATCATTAGAAAACACTTCTCACTGTTTAGAGACAAATTTTGCTCTCTACACCTTTTCAATACTTTTTCTAAATTCACCAGTGCTTCTTCAAATGTGACTCCATAAGTAGTGAAATCATTCATGTAAATCTCTATACATTCATGAGATATATTAGCAAAGATACTAATTACTGCTCTCTGAAATGTTGCTAGCGCATTGCATAGGCCAAAAGGCAAGATCGAATAAGCAAATGTTCCCCATGGACAGGTAAAAGTGGTCTTATCTTGATCTTCAAGGGCAATTTTTATCTGATTGTACCCACTGTAACCATCCAAAAAGGAAAAATATCTTTTGTCAGATAGTGAGTCTAGTACTTGATCTACAAAAGATAGTGGAAAGTGATCTTTTTTAGTGGCACTATTCAATTTTCTGTATCTACACATACTCTCCATTTTCCACCTTTCTTGGGGACAATGACTAATGGAGAAACCCATTGACTATCAGAGATTGGATAAATAAAACCAACATCAAGCAACTTTTGAAGCTCACTTTTAACTATTTCTCTAAGTGTTGGATTTACTCTTCTTTGAGGTTGTCTAATTGGTGAACAATCTTCTTTGATATATATCCTATGAGTACAAACTTGAGGATCTATTCCTTGCATGTCCCCATATTCCCATGCAAAAGCTTTATGCTGTTCTTGTAGCATTTTTAATAGGTCAGCCTGTTGAGACTGTGACAGCTTGCTATTGATATTCAAACAATGACCTTGAGACAATTCTATCTGCTCCATGAGATTACTCATAGAGTCTACAGGTAATGTTTGTACCTCTTGTGGAAGCAAATTATGAAAAATCGCTGAAAGTTTAGGCAGTGAACTTTCAGAATCTGGTTGCTGCAGGAAACATTGTAAATGAGTACCATTTGGATTAGATGAACTACCCGTATCAAAGTTATATTGTAGAATTTGAAACAGCAAAGCATCCTCACTCTAAAGTTGTGAGAATGGGTCATTTTGAATCATCATTAATTGAGCCAAAAAATTGGCTTTTTCAATTTCCTCCCCCACATCTGGCCAAACAGGTTGGGACAAATCTGGCTGAGGTCTAGCAGACGGATACAAAGCCAATTTCTTTGTGGACTGTCCATCAGAAATGGTCATATCTCCAGAACGGCATCCTATAAAAGCATCAGCAGTTGCTAACCATGGTCTACCAAGAATAACTGGATACCCTCCTAAATTTGCCTTAACTGATAATATTGTGAAATCAGCAAGATACTCCCAAGATTCAAGAGTGACAATTACATCTTCTACTATCCCATCAGGTTTAACTGTGGAGCTGTCTGCAAGTTGCAGAACTGTGGGTGTAGACCTAATATTTGAAATATTCAGGGAGTCCATAGTATGCTTTGTCATGACATTAATGGCAGCACCTAAATCAATCAAAATATTTTTTATAACTTGGCCATTTACATTTATCTACACTACAGGACTTCCAGGGTCAATATACTTTGGAATAACTATATTTTCCAACATTATATCAGCCAATTTCCCTAATACATGAATTGTTTGAGGATCCTTTTTCTTTTATCCAGACTTCTTCAAATAGGCTTCTTTAATAGCTTTTCCAAAAATAAGAATATCTTTAATAGCTTGAAATAAAGGAATTTGACTCTGCACATTTTTGAGCTGATCCCGAATGTCAAAGTGGGTTCTTCCATGGGTTTATATGCAGTACTTTGCAACCTCTGAGGAAAAGGTGGGTTGTCTTGATTTTGCAAAATAGGCTCTTTAGGAACTATATCATTTATGGGCATGTGCTCAGTAGGAACAACAGGTGCAGTAGATTCTTCATGGAGAGAATCTGATATTTCAGTAATCAGAGGCAGTTTTGGAGCAGGTAAAGTAATTCCAGACCTCAAATGGATGTCATTAACGTTTAAGGCATAAGCTTGATATTGGTTGGCTTCAACAAGATACGCAGGCTGCTGCTGCTGCTATTGCTTATTATTGGGATTGGGCAACCGCTAAGCAGGCATAGACGTTTGTTTTGGAGGTCCAAGATTTATGACAGTACTATAGGAGGCGGCATAAGGACCTGTGGTTGGAGCTGTGGAAGCTGTAGGAATCCAGAGGACTGGTTTTGCCATTGCTGAGGGCCTCGCCATTGAGGATTTTGCTACCAATTTCCTGAAGGTGGGGTCCATTGCCCTTGTGGCTGCTGCCATCCTCCTTGAGGGGATTGCCATTGCTAGTTCTGATAATTGGGCCAATTTGGTTGAGGTGGATTCCAGGGTGGTGGTGGTCCATATGCAAGTTTCCATTGGTTATTATAGCTAGAATAGGAATTACCAAAAGTTAAAGGATCTTGAGGCATACCTTGTCTTTGGGCCCATGGTCTCCTTTATGCAACAAAGAACACTTGATCATCATCTCCTTCTACTGGCTTAAAGTCAGTAAGTATTTGTTTGGCTTCCATATTAGCCACCATCTTGCATCTGCAGTCACACTTCTTTTGTCTGTAGTGTGGACAGAACTCGGCCAAAACTACGTCAGCCTCCTCATATTTCTTCCGAGCTTGCATAGTTTCCAGTTGTGTAGTCATATTATTAATGATGTCCTACTTGAAGTCAGATAGCAAATTTGTTATCTCCATTTGGGAAACTCCACCAGAAGAAGACTTCCTTATTGTAGGATGATGACCTCAACCTTTCTTAACTATTGCTCGAGAGTAGTTAAGACATATTTTCTTTATATCATCCCAAGGCAGCTAGGTTACATCACCTCCTCCCATCAGGTCCAGGGTGTCTATACAGGTATCACTGATTCCCCTTAGAAATAGTAGTTTTTGAGAGTCCTCGTTGAGAGTATGGTTTGAGTTCCTCTTTAGTGAAAACGAGAATCTGGAAATATAATCTTCCAGACTTTCATCATCCTTCTGCTGAATTCGGAATATGTCATCACCTTTGCTGGCACTCTTACAATATTCCTTATACTTTTCAAGGAATGTCATTTGCATGGCCGCCCAACTATCGACGACACCTCTTCCCAGACTCATGAACCATCTGAGAGCTCCTTCCTTCAAGGTGGAAGGAAATAACTTCAGTTTATGAGCATCTGTGTTGTAGTCATAACTGTGACAGAGGACATCAAATTCAAATAGAAAGGTTTTTGGGTCCTCTGTGACCAGGCCATAAAAATTTGGAAGCAAAGAAGAGGGAATGTTTTTAAGATTGTCAGTATCTCCCTGGGGAACAATGGGAAACTCAAATGCAGGAGGTGGATTATTTGCCATGTTTGGTTGCTAGAATAATAGAGCGAATGGATTTTCCTCAGGTTCGTTGTCAGCTGGGTCAAATGGTAGTTCAATAAATAGACTTTCAGGGAGGAATCTTCCCAGGGCATCTCTTCTTCTTCTATGCATGCAATATGATGAATAGTGGCTTGAAGGATCTAGAAAATTTTAATAACAAGCTAAACTAATGCTAAAAATGACTTCTGATAAACTCCTAGCTAGACGCCATCCCTGGCAACGGCACCAAAAATGGTTGCGCCCACAAAAGGATATGAAAATCATAGTAAAACCTTTCCTAAGAATTGGGCATTCCAACAGGTGACCAATATCTCTCTCTGTAAATGTTCATTTATTTGTCAAATCAGGGGACGTATACTTTAAACGGTGCAGCAAAATATATGCACTAGGAACTCATTTTGGTCAAATCTTAGTAGAAATACATACTAGAAAGAAATTCTATCTATGCTACAAGAAGGTAATGCAAAGTTCTTTAACTCAACCATGATTTGATTAAAATAGAAACTATGGTAACTACAACTGAAACACAAACTATGAACTGGCCTTATGCTGCAGGAACAGGCACAGTGATGGATTCCTTATGCTGCAGGAGCAATATAAGGCTAAGTTTGTATAAAAACTTTAAAGATGAAAGCAAAATAAAGCCTAACAGGAAAGAACAACTAACTAACTAGCTATAGATACTTACTAAGTGGGCCCCCTTAGCAAGCATCTACTAATTACGTAGATGCTAAACTCAGAACTTCATTGGACTTTATTCATAAAAACAGAATGATATACATTGTTTTGTTGATATGGAAACTAACAAAAAACTCTGTCTCTGGTTAAACAGATTCTATCTTTCATTATCATATTAATTCTTACATGATATCTACTACTCTGATTCTATCTTACTCTAACTATCATCTCTCTTTTTTCTCTCCCTCTCTCACGTGCAGGAGGAGAACTTTATTTAAAAACAGGAGAGCAACTAACTAACTAACCCCATTAAAGAAAGATGTGGGAGTAAAATATATCCCCGAATCAAGGAACAAACTCCATAAATGAATTTATGTGTTCAACCCAATCCAGAGAGAATCTAGCGCTCCACTCTTTCCAGATTGACTGTCATTAAAATTCTTTCCCATGGTTTTGATCAAAGAGTCTTCGCTGGAGCTCCCTCGAAGTCGTGCAGGAAATAGACTTTACTGCAAGGCCGAGATCGACTGCGCTTGACTCGATCATTCTTCAATAACCTGCAATAAAAGGTAACAGGCAATAGAAAAGGCGTATGGCATATACACGATATCTATTCATTAATCACACATTTAAATCTACTTCATCATTCAAAAACTGTATATGATATACCAGTCATTTTAGGGAGTCAACGGGGCAATAAATGCAATCAAGTCAATACAATGAGCTGTAGGAATATAAAAGTATCTTGCTATAGGATATCCCCATAAAAGGTTTCAACAAAGTTTGAACAGCCATGAAATAACAAAAGTAAAGGCATTTAAAAGTTTATCATAACATCCAAATTATGAGCATATTTTAAGCTCATTAGTAAGCTCCCTTTCGAATGTTTCAATTGTGGCAAGATTGGACACTTTGCATCTAAATGTCCTTATGGAGAGAAGGTTGAATATGAGAAGAAAAACATGAAAGCTTTTTATAAAGAGAAGAAGAAATCCTACAAATCAAAGAGAAGAAATTTTAGAAGGATGAACAGTCTTTACACATTTGAGGATGATACAACAGATGAAGAAAGTGTCTCTGATCAGTGTTATAGTGAGGATGAAAAAGAAGTCAATCTCTTTATGCCTCAAGGAGAGTTGCATGATGAACATATTGCTGATGATGAAGAAAAGGAAGTTGAAGCTGAGATAGATCTTGAAGGTGAACTTGTGAGACCACTTGAAGAACTCTGGAAAGTGGGGAAAGAGTACAAAAAGGTTAAGTTTGATGTTGCTGAAGAACAAGATAGATTGAACAAATGTCTTGAAGAATCTAAGAAAAACATTTTAGATCTGAGATCACAATTGGATGAAGCTAAGAGAATGTATGAGGTAACTAGGTCATATTTAGAGAGCAAGGAGAATGAGTATCAAAAGATGGAGGAAGAAATTGTGAATCTCATAAAAGAACTTGAAAAGTGCAGAGATGAACTCAAGGTAAGAATCTAATATGAGGGAAGCACTAATACATTGGATAAAATGTTGAACAAACAAAAGCATTGCAAAGACACAAATGGTGTTGGATTTGATATTGGTCAATTCTCTAAAGGTGAGAACTCATCTAGGAAAGAAATTCACTTCACCTCATCAAGTGAAAATGGAAACAAACAAACTTTTACAATCAACATACCCACTGAGAAGAAGACATATGTTGCTGCTACAATGAACAAACATGTTGATCCAAAAGGAAAAGCCAAGGTAGATGATGGAGGATTCACAAAGTTCAAGGACACAAAGAAAAATTCAAGAAGATTGAATTATGTTGCTTCAAGGAGATCAATGAGAATCACATTGAACATTAATTGGTATGTACCCAAATTCTATGGCTACTGCTACACATGTAATACATATGGTCATATAATTGTTGAATGTACATCAATGCATAGGTCTCCACCAAGTTTTGAAAGTAGAAATCTATTTGTTGCACTTAGAGATATGAGTGTTAGTTGATATAATTGCAATGGGTATGGTCATAGAAGTTATGAATGTCGGAGAAATGTATCTCAATCCTACAATAGTTCTTCAAATTCTTCATTCAATGTGAATGTTGTTGGTTAACAGATTTGTCCCCTAACTATATATTCTCACACCCACAGAGATGAGAAATGTAACCACGGTTGAACTAGTCTAACAAATTATTAACTAACTGATTCTCTGCTTATTTTACAAGGTGGTAACTACCTTCTAATGATTTTCAATTAATTAATAAACAACTCATATTCTTTTAACCAAAAATAAAATAAGCAAAGAGATTTTAACTAGAAAGATTTGTAAAGGCATTCACGATACTATCTACTATTTTTAGATTTTTCAGATTTTCAAAAATAAAACTACTATGAAACACCATTCACAGATAATATTCCATAGCAACTAAAATTTCAAATCATCCACCACTTCAATATAAATTTACCAACTAACATCTATTTCAAAGAATAGAAAAGCATACACACACCATAATTCAAAGATTATAAATATATGAAAGCCACCAGTAGTTCTTCTATATCAAAATAGCAGATAACCACATGCATAAAAGTTTGTTTTTTTCTCTTATGAGAAAAACAAAGTTTTCCCAAAAGATCCTCATCAGAAACAAAGTCCAAATATTCAAAATATAAAGTATAACAGTTTCTTGAAGAAAACCGTTATTTAAAAAATCTTTAGGCCTCCCGACCAATGATAAAGAAAAATAATTAAAACATTAAAACCATCCTCAACAATCTCCACCTCTTCCTCAACATGTGTTGCCTCCTGAGCTTTGATCCTTTGTCTGTATTCATGGTACCTGTTCACAACTAGCTCCATATTTGGGTCCTCAGGTACAGTGGTAATTTGTAATCTTGTTCTCCACTTTGCAACCAACCCATCAGTAATGGCTATATTTTTGTGCATTTCATCCATCTCAGTTTCAAAGGTAGAGGCATGTATTTGTAGGCAACCCAGCACTTTAAAGGATTCCAAGGATATGCTTTGAGAGTCCCTAACATTCTTCTGATAATTATCTTTGAATTGGCATATCATTTCACTAAGTTCTAACACATTCTCCTCAAAACTATCTATGAGATCAACAACTAGAGCACAGATATTCTCTTTTATTTTCAACAAGCCACTCAAGTAATGTTTCAAGGAATTATCAATATCATCAATATAGTCATGATAGGTTTTCTCTTTCCAATCTAATGCATCATGCCAAATAGGATTAACCTCTCTAGGATGTTCAACTATTTTCTCAGTGGTTAATATGGCATGGCTCAATGACATGAGCTCTGTGACTTCCTTTGAGAGCACAAAATACTCCCATGTTCTTTTCTGACCTATTGTAGTTTTGTTAACAGCTCCTTTCTTTTGTTCTAGATATTTACATACGACATCCTGAACTTAGTGACATAACCCATGCCAACACCATACATTTAGTTGATCTAGTTAGTGACAAATTTGGCATACCCCAAGTTACCTTTGAATTTCCTCACAATGTCTGGATCAATCCCCTGCACCTATGAGCTTGGTGATTCTCCTATAGTAGGATTTATGAAATATGAAATGAAATCCTTCAATTATTGCACCTGAGATTGGAGCTCAAGATTCTTCTTCTTTTATTCATGTGCTCTCTTGATTAATGTATGAACAAAGAAGTCAACATGATAGACATCCCCTTCTAAGGTAGAAGGTCCCATGTCCGCATGGTTGATTTTATAATCCTTCTCAGTTATGTTACTTGCATCTACATTCCCAAGAGAATTAGCAATTTTTAGTATTTGGTGGCCCGAAGTAGGCTCAGAGACAATTTGAGGCATCTGTTTAGCCTTCTTAGGCTTACAAGAACTTTGCAATAACAATGCAATTGTATCAATTTTAGTAGAGATGGGAGTGGAAACCTTTCTTTTCTTTTCAACCTCTGTCTTCAACCAAGCTAGAGAGGTTATCTCAAATTTTGATCCTGTGTTAATAACACCTGGGGTAATTCATACAAGAGAGCAGGGGATTTCAAGTAAAGCTGAGAAAGACCGATCATCAATTATTTGTTGATATATACCTTCAGAATTATAGGGGGACGATTTTAATTTGAGCAGTGTAACTCAGTCATCCTATTCACAAGTGGTTTTCAGTCGAGTAGTGGTCTCTTTCGGCTTTTCTCCATCACCACCTAACTAAGAGTTTCTTCTTGATGGCCTATTTGTAGACTTGATTACAGGTGTTTGAACAAGTGAAGAAGAAATTGCTCCTTGCTCTCTATGAGATGAAGATTTTTGACCTTGGGAAGAGCTAACCTGTTGTCTACATTTGTCATTCAGCCAATCAGATGTTCACCTTAACACCAAAGCAGTGCAAATCATTAGGTCCAAAACTTCTTCTCTAGACTAGTCAACCTCCAAAGAGACTACATTAGCGACAGTATGATATTTCAGGTCAATGATGACCTCATTTTCAATAACATCATCTGGGACATTGAAAAAAACACTAGGGTATGAATTTTCTGCAAGGAGAGCCTCATATAACTTCTTTTAAATACTTTAACATAATCTAAATAATCCTCCCAAAAATCTTCAATCTCAAGATGATGCATATAAACTTTAGCTCCATTCGGATGGTGCCTCACATACCCTTTACTATCAAAGCTACTTATGGATGGTAGGGATGAAAAATGAAACTTCTCTAGGAGTGTTTCCACTACTTTAGAAGCACTATTAGTTTTACAACAAAAGACACTGATGGACAATAGAAAAGGGTATCCCCTCTTTCCCATATTCAAATATTTCACATTTACTATAGACATTTGACGGCACTTTTAAAAACACAATATAATCAGAGGAAAAATAAGACAATTTCAGTGTCTCTTTCTCAAAACCCCCAATTATAAGATATGAGAACTGGTTGAATTGAGTGTGAAAGCTTTCAAACTCCATCACAAAGTTAGCAGAGACATGAAAACCATAGGTCGAGGTTTCCTTCCAATTTTTTGACTAGACCCATTGAGAATGCATCATTGATGCGGGAAAAAGCATGTGTACTCTTATGTAGGGTCAGCTAAGGAAATTTCTTATAAATAGGCATAGAAATAAGGGAAGGGTGATGAATCTCTAAACCTATCCAAGAAGACTCTTGAATAGCTAGGATTTAAACAAGATTTGAGCACATATGGAAAGCAAGGGATTGGCAGAATTTCCACAATTTTTCATTCAAATGAAAATTGATGATGCCTAGTTATTGAAGCTTTCAAGAGCATAGATAGTGAGAATGAAATGGCACATCTAGAATTCAAAAGACTCAGTGGAACTACTACCAACAACATGGTGCAAAAGGACTATGACCTCTGCAACTTTGTCTTTGAAATTCATTCTTTTAAGCTTAGTGGGCAACTAAGACTTACCTCCCTTTTCTGAATCTAACCAATTGTTGGCTATACAATTCATCCAAAAGTCATCATGCATGCAGAAATATTCCTCACCATCTGAAATAGACATAATCTTAGCAGCTTCTATTTTAGGGAGGCACAAAGCGCAAGAAATGTTTTCAGGGTTAATTCATGTGACCACTTTACCGCTCTCCACTTGAATTTCCTGAGTCTCACGGTTGTATCTCTCAATGAAAGAGACCACCAAATCTATACAGGGAATAGAAAATAGAAAACCAATTGTAGAGGCCAAACCACACTAGACAATTTTCTCTCACAGTGGAGTTCTCTCCCCTACTTCTAGCTCTTGCAAAAAGGTTTCAAAATTCAACAGGTCTGTCGATGTGTCTGGCATGTTTTCCCATTGCTTTTGTATTATACTCTACATGAGTGTGAGCTAGATGATACACTTAGAAAACTTAAAAAATGGAGGCTAGTTGAAAAACACATTCACCACCCCGTTCATGTACTTAATTTATGTGACATGCCTTAAATGTTGCATTTACTTTACCTCTTTAAATGATCCCTTAATTCAGCTTTTTCTTGCTGACAAGGAAAATAGTGTTAGTCCATATAAAACCTGACACAAAGGCGGTGCCCCAAAACCTAGGAAAGATTTGACAAGTCACTTGGTCAAGGAAAATACGAACTAATGAGCCTATGATCAGGACTTGCGAGCATCCTACAACCCATGACAAAGTGACCAAACACAAGATAGGAGACATTGGGCAATCGGGGACTTTAATAACTTTCTAATTTTGTGACTAGCTTAGAAAAGGGGTGCAACACATGATATAACTTCAAGAAATGACTAACTCCGTGACTAAAGGGGAGTGATTTTAAATTTTTAAAATAGGGGTAACACATTGGCTTTGAATGGGAGCAAGTACTTTTAGGACGTAGAGGATTCAAAAAACTTGGCTTAAACCTTATTCATTGGGCAACAGAGACAAAAGAAAACAAGCATAATAGACTAACTAAGAAAATAAAATTATGTACAAAGGGGAAAGACACTTCTTTAATTAAATATTTTCAAATCTTGCCCATTGTGGACAAGACGTAATGGAGTTCCATCTGGATAAGCCAACAGAAAAGAATTATTGCCAAGGATTTGCTTTATCTAAAAAGGTCCCTTACATAATGAATCAAACTTCTTATGTAAGCCTTTCGGTTCTCTTCTCTTATCCCAAAGGAGTACCATGTCTCTGATAGTAAAATATTTTTTCTTGTCTCTCTTGTCAAAAAATTTCTTAACCATCTATTGGTGATGAAAAAATTCCATCTATCACCACATTCCTTTGCTCTTCTAACTTATTCAAGTATATAATCCTCTTCTCCACTGCATATTGGAATTATTCATCTTCAATAGCCTTCTACAAATTGATCACGAAGAGTTCCAGTGGCAAGGGTAAAACACTGTCCACCCCATAAACAAGCTGAAAAGGAGACATGCCTATAGCCCTTTTATATGTTACCTTATCCGCCCACAGAGAATCATATAACTTTTAATACCATTCCCTCTTATTCTCATCCACTAATGTCTTTATTATGGAAGAAATATTCTTGTTAGTAGACTCAGCCTATCCATTCCTTTGAGGATAATAATCTAAGGAGTGCACCAAAATAATGTTATTTTCATAGAAAAATAGAGTAATCTCAGTTGATGAGAAATAGCTAGCATTATCAGCACCTATTTTCTTAGGAACTCCAAATCTTACCAAGATATTTTCTTTTAGGAAATCACACACTACTTCATAAGTAGTATGTTTCACAGGGATGGCTTCTACCCATTTGGTGAAATAATCAGTGGTTGTCAAAATCTGGGTATGTCCAGCAAAGGAATGTGGATTGATTGGGCCAATAAAGTCAATGCCCCATTGTTGGAAAGGCTAATCAATTACAACATGTCTCAGGGGTAATGCAGCCGAATGGGGTCTACCAGTAAACATGGCACACTTTTCACATTTAGATACCCATTCAAATGTATCTTTGAAAATAAGTGGCCCATAGAACTTCTGGCAAAGAATTTTGAAAGTTGTTACAAAAGCAGAGAAATGACCACCACAAGCCTCATTATGAAAGAATTCTAACAAATTATTCTATTATTCCTTATCTACACACCTCAAGAAAGTACCATCAACTCCTCTTTTATACAAGTTTCCTTCCCAAAGGATGTATCTCCTCACTTTGAGTTTCAAATTCCTTTTTCCTTTCAGGGATAAATGAGGGGGGCAATCTCCATACGTTAAGAAGTATGATACATCTAAGAACCATTCATTTGTTATGCTAGTAAACAACACCAATGGGAGACTTTCTTCCTCACGGGGTTTTCTTTCTGCAATTAATTTTGCCAATCCCTTTCCCCTACCCAAATTAGTAGGTTTGATATCTACATCATACTCCTGCACTTTAGCTATCCAAGATCCCCTTTTCTTACACCCAATCTCCTATTGAGTAAGAATACTTTTTGCAGCTGCCTCCAGCACAAAAATAATAGCTTGAGAATGCAAAATATAATATCTGAAACTCTTAAGAGCTTTGACTATAGCATAAGCATGTTTCTTGAGAGGAGAATAAGTCAACTCATACTTCTTCAGAGGGATGCGCATAAAAGATATTGGGGCTTCAATACCTTGTTTATTCTTTTGCAACAATATAGAAGACAAGATATGTTCTAAGGTGTGTGATTATATAATGAAATCTTTAGAGAAATCAGGATATACTAGGGTGGGTGCATTTGCAATCACCACTTCAATATCTTCAAAAGACTACTTTCCTTCAGGGCTCCATTTAAAGGAGGGATGTTTCTATTGGCAAATGCACACTCCAATGAGAAATTGTAATTGATTGAAGGTATTGTCATTGATGGCAACCTTGCAATCCTATGGTACCGGCAGGCACCAGCACCAGCAGACTCTACACTGGCAAATAGTTTACCAGCAGCGGCAAAGATGATTACCGACACCCCAACCGACAGGATTTTGTTTATTGCATTTTGTATTTAATTGTAATATCTTTTTGTAAGCCAACAAGGCAAATTTTAATAGGACTCATATATAAGTATGAGATCTTATAGGTCATTTGAGTAAGAAAAGTAAGAATAGGTAGATGCAAACATGTGAATATTAAGGTAGATTTTGGAGTAAGGTTTATGGTTATTTTGTGAGCTTAAACCGGTACTAAACCTAGCATAGCAGATGTTGAATCAAAGAAATACATTATATTGGATTTGCATAATCCATTTTGTAAGTCAGTGAGGCTCTCTTTTTGTAATTAAGAAGTGAGCTTTAGGTAGTTGGCCTTCCTGCATGTGCAGGCCTCTATTATAAGTAACATTCATTTATTGGCTAGTGAGTGAATATTGTCGGTCACAAATCCTACCGAGGTTTTTCCCACACTGGGTTTCCTCATTAAAAATATTGTGTTATGGTGTGCTTTCTATGTTGTGCTTATTGCTCTTATTTACTGCATTAATTATGGTTTACTAATACACTATTTTGAAATGTAATTTACTTAATAAGTTCAGAAAATCCATTTACCGGTTAGATACTAATTCACCCCCCCCCCCCTCTCAGTATCTTTGGTAATCCTAACAATTGGTATCAAAGCCTCATCCTCTTTTTTCAAAATCCTAATAGCTTGAGGGAGATTTTGACACCGATACAGATGGAAATTTTGAGAAAGCAATTGGAAACAACTCTTGCAGATTATGATGCAGAAAAGTTGAAGAATATCAAACTTGAAGATGATCTAAAGGCTGCACAAGAAATCATTCAAGAACTTCAAGGAAATCTCACTATTGCTAGAAGCAAAAGAAGAGAACTTCATGAGAAGATGCAGAATGATGATGATGAAAAAGAAACTCTTAATGATCTTGTAAGCAAGATGAAGTAAGAAAACGTGACCTTGAGGAATGAGATGCAAGATATGACTATGAGATTATGTAAAGACATTGAAGATAGAAAGAAGAATGAAGATGACTTGGCTAGGAGAATCAATGATGTTGGAAATGAAAATCTAAGACTCGGTCATGAAAATGATATGTTGAAGACAGATTTGATTCACTTGGAACATGATAAAACTGAACTCATGAGATAGAAATATTTCTTGAAAAATGAGTTGGCTACTGTAAATCAACATAAGGAGAAATTCAAGAAAAGTTTAGAAGAACTTGATGACATGCTGAAAAATCAGAAACCTAATGGAGATACTAATGGACTTGGCTTTGAAGTTGGTAAAAGCTTCGGTACTACAAACAATCATGATCATAGTAAACCAATAAGACAACCTAATGAATATAAATTTAATGGGAAATGCTTTAATTGTAACAAGTATGGTCATAGAGAAAATCAGTGTAGATCTAGAAACTATCAGAACACTAATGCACCCACCGGTCAATGTTCTAAATGCAACAAAATTGGTCATAATTCAAAAAATTGCAGAATGAATGTAAGATGCTATGTTTGTGGAAGATTTGGACACTTATCTAATCAATGCAGAACACATACTGACATAGGATATGGAAAAGCTATTTAGAAAAATAATGTGGCTTGTTATGCTTGTAACAAGATTGGACATATTGCAAAATTTTGTAGAAGTAAGGCATCACTGGCAAATAACAAAGGACCCAGCTTGAAAGGTAAAGAGAAGGTTGATGAGGTAAAGCAGGAATTTTTGAAATAATGGATTAGAAAGACAGATCAGAATATTGATGAGGCTATTCCTTCACCGGTAGAACAGAGTATCACTCCACCAATAGGAGATTCTTCATCTAACTAAAAATAAATCCCTTGGGGGTATGGCATCAAATTGAAAACATGCTAATTTACCCTTGATTGATGGTAAGAAGATGAAATGCTTCTTTACCAGAAGATGAGTTAAGTTTTCACTTAACTGGCAGGCATTTATTATGGTAGTTGAAGGAAATGACATTATAAAGCAAGTGTTTTTCACTCTTTTTCACTCACCGAGCATTCAAACTTCCTTATAGCACGAAAAACCTGAGCAAAGGCATCCACGGCAAGAAGTGAAGCAAATCATTCAAGCATTCAAATCTAAAAGTAGATTAAGGTATTTATACAATGGCTTCCTCCTCTGCACCTGAATTCATTGCAAACCCTACTATAATTGAAGTGGTTAAATGCCCTAGGCCCGTATTTAAAAGCATTCCCAAAGTTACGAACCAGGATGATACCCTAGGAGCATTTTCTAAAATACCCAAAGGAGTTGCTTATGTTGAAGACCCTAGGATATACATACATTGTCATATTGAGGAACTTGGTGATGATGAGATTATGAACATGTATAGGAATATAATTTGTGTTGAAAATGGTAATGTGAAACCAGAACACAAGATAATTGAAACCCTAGGTTTTGTGGAGATACTTAGCATTCCTGATTTTCCCAAGGAAGTTATAAGAATTGTACTTAGTAGAGTTCATGGGGAGTTCTTTTGGCTAGATTTCATCCAAAAGATTACAAAAGAAGCAGTTAGGGTAGTGACTGGCTTACTTTCCACCAGTAGTAGACCAAAAAAAGGAAAGAAGGTCTCTAACGACATTGTGATGACCCTAATTGGTGCAACACATGATAGCAAATCCTTGAGAGTAAATGATGTAAAGGATGATAATGTAAGATTCATTAGCATGATACTTGGATACAAGACTACACATGCTAATAGATTAAACTATGTTTCTAGTTTATGCATCAAGAGTTCTTATGACATGGTAAACAGTAATGCAAAGATTGACATATGTGAATGGTTAAAAGATGAATTGACTGATAATCTGAAGAAAATCAAAGGAGAAAAGAAAGGCACATTCAGATTTGGTAACTTAATTGTATGTCTATTGCTATACATCACCAAGGAAGTTCCTGGTATAGGTAGAAAATAATTTGGTTTTGACATACCAGTAGGTAAACAACTTTTGGATATCTTTAATCTCATGGGGGATGATAGGGAAAAGAACATAATTGAACACTTTCAGGAATTAAATGCTCAAATGAAGACTAGGGAAAGACTATCTCAAACCATAGTTGACAAATAACAAAAGGAGATATGTTTTGTTATAAAGAAGGATGAAATCTGGATGAAAGCAGTGGTTCCTAGAACAATTTGGGTAACTGAAATGGGTTATGAGGCAAATGAAAACATAATAGAAACATATGCTAAAGCCCTCCTCGAAGAACCTAGAGAACCTGAAGAAGAAGTATTTGGAAATGTTGAAACCAATGAAAGAAAAGTACAAACCATGAAATAAAGGAAGAGAAGAGAGAACAAACAATCAAAAAAGTAACTAAACAGGCAAAAAAAATTAAGGAAGACTTGTTGAAAAAGACTGGTATCAAGGAAAGTGGTCTGGAAGGGCTACAACCGGAAGCACATCTTTCACTAGTTGGTACCTCCTATGATAGTGAAATACCGGCAAAGTTTTAGAGAGTAGAAAGAAAAAGGAAACCTTCACTGATACCCACTCCTACACCAAAGAGAATAAGAAGGAAACAACAGGCAATAAGGCCCTCGACAAAGAAAATAACACCAAGGAAGAAGAAGGAAAAACAAGTTTTCCCTCCCTTAGACAATCTTTTGAATGAAATAACTAAAGATGGAAACTTGTCCAATGTTAGCAAGTTGTATAGTACTTTTACAAATGAGGAAAAGGAAAGCATAGAAAACAGTGTTATTTTACACTTAGACATTTACAAGAAATTTTTGATAGAAGTTGTAGATGATCTACCAAGTGACTTGTATAGAAGACTAGATGCAAAGAGATTAGCAATTGTGGAATTGGATAAGAAGATAAAGGTAGAAAAACTACTTGCAGTTCACCCAGTGAAGTCAGCAGAAGAAATTGATGAACTGGTAAGTGAGGCAAACATGACTATATTTTCCACTGGTCATCGACATGTAGCTTTAATGGTTGGTAGAGTGAATGAGATCACTAAAGAGATAGCAGACAAATGGGATATCTTCTTTGTGGAGAAGGAAAAGAAAGAAGAACTTAAACAACCAAAGACTTTCAGAGTCTATCAAAAGGATAAGGATAAAGGTAAAGGCAAGGTAGGTGGTCCTCCAAGCATAAAAGTAATGGATAACTTGCCCCCACCTCCTTCTGATACTCCACCGGTTGAGATTGTTGATACACAACTGGTAACAGATAATGTTGAGAGCATGGAGACAACACATGAAGACATCAATCCTGATTCAGAGGTGTTATATACTATGAATATTGACACACAAGAAGTAAACATTGTGGTTGATAAGGAAACCATTGAGAAGAAAGATGTGGCAACTGAGCCACCAGCTGAGGATATAGTTGGAAATGTTGAGATTGGGATTGAAACACACATTGAAAAATCAACTGATCCCTTGGATATTGGAAAGATAGATACCATTGATGTACACACTAAAAAACCTATTGAGTTAGAGCAACTGGCTACTGATAACACAATAAAATCTATTGAGATACCGGTAGTACACAGTTCAGAGGTACATATAGAGAAACCGGTAGAAAACACTAAGACTTCATCAGAGAAACATACTGAGGTACATTCTAAGAAAAATGAAGAGAAAAAGGTTGAGACAGAGACAGTGCCACCGGCAACAGCTGAGAAACCCAAACATTTTCTACTTGAGATGCAGACTCAAACTAACCTACTAGAGGTCAACATAAGCAAAGAGGTTACTCGTACCGGTGAAATGCAGATTGTTAAAGTAGTTGGGCAATCTTCTGGTTCCTCCTTAAAATAATTTAGACCGACAAATGTAACAAAGGTATTATTGGATTCCATCAAGAAAATCATATTGCAATGCACTTGCATACAAGGAAATTGATGACACTGTCCCTATTTTGAAATTGATTTTACCCAAGTGCAATGTGGAAAATAAAGATTCTTTGATTCAACTAGACACATTGTCTAAGTATATCACTGGCAATCTTTTGACAGTTAATCAAATTAATGAGGAGACTTTCAATGAGAAAATGATTAAGGAAAAAGAAAAATTATTTGATGAGACAATAAAGAAGTGCATGGAACACAGTGACACCCTCCTACCGGCACTAAACAAAATATTAAAGGAATTTAAGGAGTTGTGTAGAGACACATGTAAGACCAATATTTTGATAGTGGATATAGACAAGAAGATCAGCATAGTATAGATAGAAATAAATGATATAGGTGATAATCTCATAGGTTCATTAGAACCCATATCGGTAATAGAGCAGGAAATTGTAGGTTTTGAGGAAAAACTTGAAAAATTGGAAAAGAAAAAGGAAAGAATACAATACAAGGCTAAGAAACTAAAATGTAGACTTGGTCTGAAACTTGATATCCTCATCTCTTTGAGAAAAGAGATTTCAGAGGCACTTGTTCCAAGACTTAAGACAACGGAAGAGAAAATGCACATACTCACCGGTACAATACAAAGGACAAAAGCGGCATTAAAAGACAGTGAAAGGTTCACTAACAGCTTAAATTTTGCACTAGCAAATCTATATCAGATTGTAACCCACCAGTTATAGGGATCCAGCTGAGAAATACACTCAGTTGACATTTTTGACAACCTTTGTCATTGATGTCAAATGGGGAGTAGTGGAGATGAGAAAAATGATGACAAAAGAGATCATCTACTGAGGGTGAGCACACAGTTTTGGCAAAACTTTTGGAATTCTATTTTGGATACATTTTTGGAATTTTCTAATGGGTGTTGCCATCAATACCAAAGGGGGAGATTTTTGGAAAATGCACACTCCAATGAGAAATTGTAGGTGATTAAAGGTATTGTCATTGATGGCAACCTTGCAATCCTATGGCACTGGCAGATAGTTTACCGGCAGCAACAAAGATGATTACTGGCACCCCAGCCAATAGGATTTTGTTTATTGCATTTTGTATTTAATTGTAATATCATTTTGTAAGCTGACAAGGTGAATTGTAATAGGACTCATATATAAGTATGAGATCTTATAGATCATTTAAGTAAGAAAAGTAAGAATAGGCAGATGTGAACATGCGAATATTAAGGTAGATTTTGGAGTAAGGTTTATGGTTATTTTGTGAGCTTAAACTGGTACTAAACCTGGCATAGCAGATGCTAAATCAAAGCAGTACATTATATTGGATTTGCATAATCCATTTTGTAAGTCAGTGAGACTTCCTTTTTGTAATTAAGTAGTGAGCTTTAGGCAGTTGGCCTTCCTGCATGTGCAAGCCCCTATTGTAAGTAATATTCATTTATTGGCCAGTGAGTGAATATTGTGGGTCACAAATCCCACCGAGTTTTTTTCGACACCGGGTTTCCTCATTAAAAATATTGTGTTATGGTGTGCTTTCTATGTTGTGATTATTTTTCTTATTTACTGCATAATTCTGGTTAATCGATACACTATTTTGGAATGCAATTTACTTAATAAGTTCAGAAAATCCATTTACCGGTTAGATATTGATTCACCTTCCCCCCCCCCTCTCAGTATGTTTGGGAATCCTAATAGCTTCTTCATCATTTTAGCAATAGGTTTAATCAACTCAGCAAAATCAAGAACAAACCTTCTCAAGAAATTCACTTGGTCAAAGAAAGATCTAACACCATCTTTGTTTACAGGAAATCTCAACTACATAATTGCCTTTACTCTTTCAGAGTCAATCTAGATTCCTTCCTTTGAGACAATATGACCCAAGATTTTTCCCTCAATTATGGCAAAGATAGACTTAGGATTTAAAGAGATTCCTTCATCTCTACACTGTTGCAGAACAACTTCCAAATCATGTAGATGATTGGCTCTCTTCTTAGAGAAAACTATTAGATCATCCAAATAAATCACAATGATCTTATTTTTCAAATCTCCAAAAGATAGATCCATGGCCCTCTAGAAGGTGGCACCTACATTGATAAGACCAAATGGCATTCTATGATAAGCAAATACTCGAATAGGAGTGGTGAAAGCAGTTTTATGTTGATCCTCAAGAGCTACTTTAACCTAGTTATAACCTAAGAAGCCATCAAGCATAGACATCATCTTCGAACCTGCAACTATTTGCAAAATATGTTCCATGACAGGTAAGGGATGATTATCCTTTAAAGAGGCTTGATTCAAATTTTTGAAATCAACACATATCCTTATTTCTCCATTCTTTTTCTGGACAAGAACAATGTTATCCACCCATGTGGAATGATGAATGGGGTAGATGATCTTTTCTTTTCGCATCTTCTCAATTTTAGCAAAGATTACATCAGCAATCTTTGGATTATAACTATGATGTTTTTGCCTAAAAGGTGTAACACCAGGCTTTAAAGGAAGCTTATGCTAAAAGCTACCATTTCTGAATTTCTTCAAGTTGGCATAACTCCAAGTAAAGACATCTTGATAACAAAGAAATAAAGTGATTAATTTTTCTCTTTCTTGAGGAGAGCGGCACTTACCAACATAGACAAGCTTAGGATTTTCCTCACTCCCAATATTAACTTGATCATACTTTGAGGAGGTAGAGATAGACTTGTTTTTCTGCTTCAGGTATTATCATGCCAACTAAAAAGGTCTCCAAGAGATACTATTCCTTTAGGTATCTTGTTTCCTTTCAACTGCACTATTTTCGCTTCATTTGCCTCATTTCCTAGTACTTCATTATTCTCATTTTTACCCCCTTCAAAATAAAAATGAGCAAAAGATTTATAATTCTCAAGGAATTCAATTATTTGTTTGTCATCATAACACCTTCTAATGCTCGACATTATCAAGAATGCTAGGTTTGTAGATTACTTCTACTTGGAAGGTCTTATCCACAAAATCAGGATGAGGCAAGAGTAGAGAGGCTGAAATAGCCAATGAGTCCACTCTTGTGTTCTTACTTCTTAGAACAGATTCAATTGAGAAAGCATCAAAGAATTCAATGGAGTCCCAAACCGTGTTTTTGTAATGTTTCAAATGACTATTCTTCACCATATAATTTTTTCTAACTTGTTTGACAACCAGCTCAACATCACCAATTGCCTTCAACTGTTTAATCCCCTTTTCTTTAGCTAACCCTAAACCAAGCAAAAAAGCTTCATATTCTGTAGTATTATTGGTATTAGCAAGTTCTAATTTGAAGGCATGTGGAAACTTGTAACCATCTGGTGAAACTAAGACTACCCCTACTCCTGATCCAGCATTGGCACAACTTCCATCGAACTCCAATGTCCATGACTCATCCTTTAGGCTAGGGGTAATTTGATCTAAATTATTATGAGGTTTTGACAAACACATATGGGTGCCAAGCCTAGTTTCAATAAATAGGATGTCATCTCTAGGGTCTGCAGACTTCAACACAGTAAAGTTAGCTTTAGGCTCAGGAGTAAGGTGCATCTTTTTCCCTTCAAGTGGAATTAAAGCATGAGACCAGTCCATTTGAATTTATCCTCCCAAATCTTTACAAAAAATCCTACTTAGTAGCATCCCGTAGTTGGTAGGTATATCAGCCACTAATATGGTTAATTTCAATCTTTTCTTGGGAAAATATGTAAGAGCTACTTGGGCATCTTTAATTTGACCTATGATTGGAATTGAAAAAGTCATCCATAGAGTATCATTTTCCTTGGGAAGAGTTAATAGATAAACCTAAAGCTTGGGCTACTTGAGTAGGCATTACATTTTCAGAAGCACTAGAGTCAATAATGCAGTTGCTTAATCTAAAGCCAACAATAAACAAAGAGACATAGAAGGGCTCTAGTTTAGCTAAAGGGTCTTACAAACAAGGAGAGTCATCTTTAGAATTAGAATAGACTTGATCCTCTACACTGACTTTGTTATCACAAGATAATTGGGCATTGCATTGGGGTGATAGGGTTCCCTCTTTGACATATTTAACCAACCTATCCAATTCTTTAGGATTGAGCCTTAAATATTTGGCTTGGGAGATTTGGATTTTTGTATTCTTACAAGAATCAATTATATCAAAGGAACTAGGATTCAATACAATAGGGATAGAAGTAGAAGGAGTTACCTCATCTTGAGATTCTTTGGGAGTCCCTTGATCTGTTTTATTTTGTCTAGTTAAGAGAACCTTTAGGGTGGAAGAGGTATTACTATGTTCTCCTTTGCATGTTGTGATCGAGTGAACATGGTGCAGTTAGGGTCATTCACTTCTACCAATACATCTTCCTCATCAATATTACCAAGCAAGTACTCAAATATAAATTGGCATCGGCATCCTTGGATGAACTAGGTTCCTCTACATAGGGCTTCATGGTACGTTCACTAGTAGAGAGAAACTGTGTATCTTATCATTTCTAGGCATGTTCTTCCATAATGATCAGATGTTGAATGAAAAACACAATGGTTACTCACATTCAAGGATGAAGAAGAAGAAGGGTGACCTTCAATTGCCAACCTTGGACTCAGGCCAATTATAGTGAGCAGCTTATTTTGGACTGGCTGATAATTGTAATCCCTTCTTGAAACATCTATATAGAAAGTTGATGGACCTTTAGGAATCTGTCTCTTCAAGGTAATAATATTATTGGCTAATATTTGAATCACTGGATTAGTGGAATTTATTGGTGACAGTTTCCTAGTCTGTAGTTTTTTTTTCCATTTTCCTGTTGTAATAAGATCATCTTCTATTGCTATAGCCAAAGTTTGAGCAGCTTCTATAATACTAGCACCCTCCCTTTTAATAGTAAAACTTATATCAAGAAGTAGGGTGTTGATAAGCATAGCCTTAATCAAATGATCTCTAGATCTCATGTTCATGGAAATTCTATTATACAGTTTGTTAAACTTTGCCACAAAATCTCTCATAGTTTCATGTACTTCTTTCTTTGTAGAACCTAACTGAGCAACCAAAATTGAATCATCCTCAGCTATCTTGAATCTACTTTCAAACTCAATTCTCAATGCATTCCAATCATTAATGACACCATTAGGAAGAGAAAAGAACCATTCAACAGCAGGACCAGTCAAAGATTCTATGAACAACCTCATTGCAATATCTTCATGTTGCACTACCAAGATAGAAGATGTAGCAAAGAAATCCTTCAAATGTTCCTCAGGTGAAACTTTTCCATCTCCATTGAACTTAGGGATAATTTTCCCATAGCCTTTTGGGCACTTATGGAGCTAGGGCCCAGCTACAAATGCATTAGGACCTATTGCTAAACCCCATGGTATAGGTTGAGCCATGATTCAAATAGCAAGAATTGGGAAACAAACTTGGAGAGGTAATATAGTACCCTACAATACAAGGGCTATTAAACTTAGGGGAGAAGGAGGTCTATTAATGGTTTTAGTTCTTCGAACAAGTGGGAAAGCTGAAAAGTTAATAGATTCTAAAAATTCAAAATATTGATCAACAATCCCTTTTTTCTTATTAGCCCTAGTGTATCTTTTGGAAGCCAGAATTTAACTAACAAGGCTCAGAATCACCAACTTCAACTTGGATGAAGATTCAATTATTTCTAAGGACTGGTAAAGGGGGAACCTCTTTGGCTTGAATAACTACTCCTTCTTGATAAATATCCATATGCATGGCATGATCTCCAAACTCTTCTTCTTTTTCCAAAACAACTTTAACTATATGAAACTGGCGGTCAATCCTCCTCTTTTCCCAAGCAAGGTGTTGGAGAGTTACCACTAAGTCCTCTTGATTGTAAACCAGCCAATCTATATTAGGTTGTAACACAAGGGCAATCTATCTTGGTAGACCCATAAAAGACTATTATTCCACAAATGCCTCATAATACTAATCTTTATATATCCCCAGCAAAGTTTACAAAAATCTATGGGTTAACAGATTTGTCACCTAACTCTATATTCTCACACCCATGGAGATGACAAATGTAACCACAATTGAAACAATCTAACTAATTATTAACTAACTAATTCTATTCTTATTTTACAAGCTTGTAGCTACCTTCTAATGATTTTCAATGAATGAATAAACAACTCATATGCTTTTAACTAGAAAGCAAAAAAGGAAAGAGATTTTAACCAGAAAGATTTTTAAAGGCATTCACAATACTAGCTACTATTTTTAGATTTTTCATATTTTCAAAAATAAAGCTACTATGAAACACCATTCACAGATAATATTCCATAGCAACTGAAATTTAAAATCAACCACCACTTCAATATAAATTTACCAACTAACATCCATTTCAAAGAATAGAAAAGCATCCGCACACCATAATTTAAAGATTACAAATATGAAAGCCACCAGTAGTTCTTCTATATCAAAATAGCAAATAACCACATGCATAAAGGTGTGTTTTTGCTCTTATGAGAAAAACATTTTTTTCTCAAAAGATCCTCATCAAAAACAAAGTCCAGATATTTAAAACATGAAAGATAACGATTTCTTGAAGAAAACCATTATTTAAAAAGTCTTTAGGTTTCCCGGCCAATGATCAAGAAAAATAATTAAAACATTAAACAAGAAACTGCCACAAATTTGTTAACCAACAAATGTCAAATTCTATCATTGTCAAAAATCTGGCCACATTGCAAAACATTGTAAGATTAGGATAGCTAATAAAAAGAAGATAGTGTCAACATTTGAACCAAATGCAAAACTAGAACAGAATGGTACAAAATAAAAGAAGAAAGAGACAAAACAAGTTTGAATTGAAAAAGGGAAAGATAAGGCAAAATCAAGTTTGACTATCCAAACTGTCCTACATGCTAAAAGAAAGAACTTATGGGTAGTAGACAGTGGCTGGTTCAATCACATGAATAGGGATAAAAGGAAATTCACTAAACTTGAAGATTGGAATGGTGGTTCAATGAGGTTCAGAGACAAATCATCAATCAAAATAAAAGGCAAGGGTACTCTCAGCATAGATGGAAAACTAAAAGCACATGATGTATACTATGTGGAAGGATTGAAATACAATCTATTGAGTATGAGTCAAATGTGTGGCAAGGGATACAAATTTACTTTTGACTCCAAAGGATGTGAGATCAAAAAGGGAAGTAATGGACAGCTTGTTGTTGAAGGAAAAAGGATGGATGGTAATGTATACAACCTTAAGGAGTGTTTTTATTCTCAATGCATGATGGGGAAAGTTGATGAGAGTTGGTTGTGGCATAGGAGACTGGGTCACATACACTTTGATAACCTTGTTAAGGTAAGTAAGAAAGGATATGTTAGGCACATTCCTCAGATTGTCAAACCTGCCAATACTATTTGTGAGGAGTGTCAAATAGGTAAGCAAACAAAGGTCAACTTTAAGACAAAAGAGTATTCAACTACAAGGTCTTTTACGCTTGTACATACCGATTTATGTGGGCCAACAAGAACAAGAGCACTAAATGGTGTGAAATATTTTATGATGTTGATTGATGACTTCTAAAGAATGACATAGGTCACCTTCCTACAAGACAAGTCTCAAGCTTTTGAAAGATTCAAAATCTTCAAGAAGATGGTTAAAAAGGAAAGTGGTTATAATTTGAAATGTCTTAGATCAAACCATGGAGGAGAGTTCACATCAACTGAATTTGAATACTATTGTGAAAGACATGGAATTAAAAGACTGCAGTGAAAGACATATAATTAGAAGACAGTATTCAGCCCCTAAGACACGATAAAAAAATGGTGTTGTTGAAAGGAAAAATGGGACAGCCAAGGAGATGGCAAGAACAATGTTAAATGAAGGAAATATACCTAATGTATATTGTAAGGAAGTGGTTCATACTAGTATACATATTAAATAGAGTTCAGTTATGAGTAAACAGTAGAATGACACTTTATGAGTTATGGTATGATAGAAAACCCTCAGTGAAGTACTTCAAGGTCTTTGGCAGTAAGTGCTTTATCAAAAGAGATGAGGATAGATTAGGTAGCTTTGATTCAAGAAAGGATGAAGGTATCTTCTTGGGGTACTCTACTTATAGCAAGGCTTATAAATATTTCAACAAAAGACTAACGAGAGTGGTTGAGAGTGTGAATGTTAAAATTGATGACGATATGCACAAAGGAAGGAAAAATATAGTAAATCGGATTGAAGAATCATATGTGGAAGAGGAAGTAAAATATGAAAATAAAAAAAAGGAAGAGGCACCAAGAAAGACTCCAAATAAGTATGTTCAGAAAAATCATCCCAAGCATCAGATTATAGGAAACAAGAATAATGGTGTGCAAATAAGAAGCAGAGCAAGGAACAATGAACAAGTAAATTTATGCCTTATGACTGAGATGGAACCCAAGACATATGATGAGGTCATTAAGAGTGAAAAGTGGATGAAGGCCATGGAGGAGGAGCTACAGCAGATTGAAAAGAACAAAACATGGGAATTAGTTCCTAGACCTATTAATAAGAATGTCATTGGGACTAAATGGGTCTATAGGAAAAAGATGAATGAAGAAGGAAAAGTAATTGGGAACAAAGAAAGGCTAGTGTGCAAGGGATGTGTGCAAGATGAAGGGATAGACTTTGAGGAGACATTTGCACCAGTTGCAAGGGTTGAAGCTATAAGAATGTTCTTGGTATTCTCAGCCTATAAAGGATACAAAGTATACCAAATGGATGTTAAATCGGTATTTCTTAATGGAAACCTAGAAGAAGTGTACATAGAACAACCTGAAGGGTTTCAGCTACATGAAGATGAGAACTTTGTCTGTAGATTCAAGAAAGCCTTGTATGGATTAAAATAAGCTCCAAGGGCATGGTATGCTAGATTGGACAAGTACCTACATCAACAAGGATTCAAAAAGGGAAGTATTGATAGAAACCTATGCATCAAAATAGAAGACAATCATATGATTATCATAATGGTGTATGTAGATGATATCATCATTGGAGGCAATAAGGATACCTTATGCGAAGAGTTTTCTAATCAAATGCAGTATGAGTTTGAGGTGTCCATGCTTGGTGAGCTATCTTATTTTCTTGGTTTCTAGATTTCTTAGTTAGATAAGAGCATATTTATTTCTCAAACCAAGTATGCTAGGGAAATGTTGAAGAAGTTTAAAATGGAGGACAGCAAGTCAGTGAGTACACCTATGGTGACAGGATGCAAATTGAGCAAGGATGATGAGTCACCTAGTGTTGATCAGACCTTGTATAGATCTATGATTGGAATCCTATTGTATCTCACAACATCAAGGCCTAATATAGTTCAAGTAGTGTGCATGGTGGCAAGGTTTCAATAAGCTCCTAAGAAATCACATGTAAATGCAATAAGGAGGATATTTAAATATATGCAGGGAACATTGGAGTATGGTTTATAGTATCCAAAGAAAGGTGATTTCACCTTACATGCCTATACTAATATTGATTGGGCAAGATTCATAGATCATAAAAAGAGTACCAATTGAAGAGCCTTCTTCTTGGGTGATAGATTGGTCTCATGGCATGGCAAGAAATAAGAGTTAGTCTCATTATCAACTACTGAAGCTAAATACACTGCAACTGCCACATGTTGCTCACAAGTATAATGGATGAAGTAGACACTGAAAGACATTCAACTAGAGTTTTCAGACCCCCTTCCCATCATGTGTGACAACTCAAGTGAAATCAACATATCAAATAATCCAGTCATGCACTCAAGGACAAAAACACATAGCAATCAAATTTCATTATCTAAGAGAAAAGGTAGTTGATAAGGTGTTCAAGCTAGAATATGTTCCTATAGGTGAACAAGTGGTAGACATTTTCACCAAGCCACTACCTAAGGATACATATGAATATCTCAAGATGAAATTGGGGGTTGTTCTTCCCTCTTGTAAAATTTAAGAAGTTAATGAGAGTCATTGGTTCAAGGGTAGCCTATCGCTCCATCATTTTCATCCTTGAACCACATCCTGTTCTTAGGGGTAGAATGCATTTTACTAATAGGATATCAATTGGGGAGAAGAATATGTCTTGGTCAAGCCCTTTTCCATTGTTGTCAAAGGGGGAGAATATTAGCAACATGTGTTAACATCAATGCCAAAGGGGGTGTGTTGGCATTTTTGTCATTAATGTCAACAAGAGAACAATTATAGATAGGTGAAGCACGTAACATGTAGATTATTGCATGTGTTGTGGAGTTGCAGAAGAGATGTGTTGTAGGTTGTAGAGGAACTGGTAGTCACAAAGAAGTGATTTCATGTGTTACAGTGGTATACACAAAGTGGTTTCATGTTCTACAGGCATCCCATAGTGTGTCTAATCCATCACCATTAATGTGTGCAAGTTGCAAGATTGAAACATGTCAAAAATCCCTTGGTTTCTGTAGTTTTCAATGAGACATGGCATTTCAGCAAAGATCATTTTCATTTCTTATCAGCCTTTATGTTTTGTGTCAATAGACTCCCTTTTCGGTGTGATAGATGTCTAGTTTGGCTGACATGGTTGTTGGTTTTGTGTGGCATTGATCGGGTCTAGTCAAAATGCCTTTGTGCAAAGCTGCGGGGTTAGCTTCTTTGTGCAGGATCATCTAGTTGCGCAATTGAGCATTAATCTAGATCGTGCACTTGAAAAAAATTGGTCTCTATTTCATGTGGCATGATTTATATGTGTGGGGCCTAGTCAAACATCTTATCAGCCTGTTGCATGATTGAAGCTTGTTGCAAATGTGAAAGTGTATCACTTTTGTTCTTACTTTTGATTTATGGCCAATCTTCTATTGGCAATATGTTGGATTTGGTTAAGTGTTGTCATTAATGTCAACACTATATCCTAGTTGGAGGCTAACCCAGTTGGATCTATCCCAGTTAGTCTTGGTGATCATCTTGGTTTTGGCTATAACTCTAATCTGGTATGATCTAGTTAGAATTTTTGTGTTACTTCACTAAGGGTTTCTACTGGTTGGTGAAACGTGTTGGATTTAATCTTAGCGAAATTTTCGGTAGATGGAATTGTTTGGTTACTTGATTTAGGTCCATACTATGTAATTTAAATCATAATATTGGTCTGGTGATACCGTGTAATGTATTTTTTGTTATTATGGGTTTATGGGTTTAGGGTTTAGCCGACCTTGTCGATAAGGTTGATGATCTATATTTATAGGTGACTTATTCATGTAATTTGGATATCGATACATGGATGGGATCGATGGTTATGTCTGCATTATTAGAGGAAGTTTTATGTGTGAACAAGTGATATATCATTTGGTGAAGGTTTTTATATTGTAGGGTAGACATCTGCACTTAACCGAAACTATACCAAGCATTAGGAGATGCTACTTTCATAGTTCATTCTTTCTGAATTATAGTCCAATGTTTTTGTAAGTCAATGAGAATTCTTTTTGTGATGAGTAGTGAGCTCTAGGCGGTTGGCCTGATTGCAAGTGCAATCTCCATTCTAATTTCACATACTGATACAGAAGTATTATCTGATTGTGGGTAGGGTTTCCCACCGTGGTTTTTCCCTTTACTAGGTTTTCCATGTCAAAATATTGGTGTTGTGTGTATTGTTCTTTAATGTTCTATCCTTCATTGTGTTGGTTTCTTTGTGCTCCGATTTAATGGTTCTGATATACATTAGTTTTGATTTCTGATGGTAAACTAATTCCCCCCCCCCCCACCTCTCAGTTTACTCCCAATATCAAATATGTCTAACAATTGGTATTAGAGAAAGGTCCTCTCTATAGAAACTTAACCGCTTGAGGAGATCCAATGGCAACTGCATCTAGTTCTACATTCAATCCCTATTGGAAGGAGAGTCCTAGATTTGATGGTACAAATTACATTTTATGGAAGGGGTGAATAAAGATTCATCTTAGATGTCTTGGAGCTAAAGTTTTGGAGATAGTGGAGAAAGGGTATATACCTCATGATCCTAATTCTAGAACACCGACACCTACTGATGAGCAGAAGAAGGGTGAAAATGTTGTCAGAGAACTAAAGAAGCATTGTTAAGCGCCCTATATGATGAAAATCTATTGAATCTCATAGAGTTGGAGAATGCAAAGCTAATCTGGACAAAGCTTGAAACTCTTTATGAAGGTGACTAGGTTGTGAAAATTAAAAAACTTGAAGGTTTTTGGGTAAGGTATGAAACTTTGAAGATGGAAGAAGATGAGAAGATAAGTTCTTTCATGGATAGAGTAAATGAGATTGTTATAGGAATCAAATGTTGCGGCAGATCAGTTACTGAGGATGAGATAGTGTCAAAGGTTTTGAGAGTTCTACCTTCGGCTTATAAGATGAAGGCTAGTGCAATCAATGAACTCCAGACAATGTTAAGTACCCCTGTTACTAGAGATACACTGCTTGGGAAATTGACTGCTTTTGAGCTTGTCGAACTTGGAGATCAGAGTGCTACTAAAACTAAGACTGCATTTAAATCATTTGCCTCTGGTAAACAAAAGATAGATTGGAAGGAGATGTATTATAAAGATATGGAGGACATTGAAAGAGAAGAAAGAGAACTTGAAGAGATGGAAGCCCTAATTACTAGAAGAATTCCTAAAGGACCAGCTAGAAGTAAGTATGAAGGAAAAGTCCCTTTTAAATTTTTTCATGAAATAAGATTGGTTATTTTTATTCTAGATGCCCTAAAAGAGCTACTAGGAATCATGAAAGATTTGTGAAGAGTTATAAGCCTAATCTGGAATATCAGAACAGACCTAGATTCAGAAGGAATAAGGATAAATCATGTTATTATGTTGGTGATGATGATTTTGGTATTACTGATGATGATGATGATGATGATGATGATGATGATGATGATGATGATGATGATGATGATGATGATGATGATGATGATGATGATGATGATGATGATGATGATGATGATGATGATGATGATGATGATGATGATGATGATGATGATGAACCTGTGAGTAGAATCGGTAATGGAACTGTCTCCTGTAAGGTCTGGGTTTTTATTGCTATCAAGGATAATTCTCTGGAACCTATCATTGAAGAAACTCATACTCAGGAAAAGGCTTTAGCTACTAAAATTGAAGAAAAGGATGAATGGGTTATAGACAGTGGATTCTCACATCACATGATTGGTAGCAAGAGAAAATTTCTATCACTACAAGAATTTGATGGCGGATTAGTCAGATTTGGAGAGAACAAGGCATGTAGGATCAAAGGCAAGGAAACAATATCATTGGATGGTAAGAAAAAACTGATAATGTTTATTATGTTAAAGGACTAAATCATAATCTTTTAAGTGTAGGTCAGATGGTGGATAGAGGATTTCATTTACAATTCAAGGATGTAAAATGTAAGATCATCAATAGATCTAGACTGGAAATTGCTTCCGAAACTCAAATCAATGGAAACATCTTTCATTTGAACTCTGGTGAGAAATCTTGCTTGATTGTTCAGATTGATGAAAGCTAGTTGTGGCATAAGAGGATGTGTCATGTAAATTTTGATTGCATAGTGAAGATCAGTTCAATACAAGTTGTCAGAGATTTGCCCAAAATTGTCAAACCTCATAATCCGGTATGTAGAGAATGTCAAATGGGTAAGCAAGTCAGAACTTCTTTTAGAAGCATACATGATAAATCTAATAAAATTATTGATCTTATTCATACTAATCTGTGTGGACTGGCAAGGACTAAAATTTTTCAAGGTGACAGATACTTTATGTTACTTATTGATGATTATTCCAGAATGATGTGGATAGCATTTTTGAAAGAAAATCTAAAGCTTTTGAGAAATTCAAAATCTTTAAAGATATGGTTGAGACTGAGACAAGACTGAAGATAAAGTGTTTGAGATCAAATCAAGGCAATGAGTATTCAAAAACTTTTGTGAGAAGAATGGAATCAAAAGACAACTTTCTGCACCTTGGACTCCACAACAAAATTGATTGGTGGAAATGAAGAAAAGAACCATATTGGATGTGGAAAGGAATATGATGACAGAAGCTAAATTGTCTGATATTTATTGGAGGGAAGTTGTCAATATAGTTGTATACACTTTCAACAGAGTACACATAAAAGGTGATACCGGTAAGACTCCTTATGAATTATGGTTTGGTCATACTCCTACTCTCACTTATATTAGATTTTTTGGAAGTAAATGTAACATTAGAAGAGATGATACATTAGAAAAAATTTATCCTAGAAATGATAAAGGAATACTTTTGGGTTATTCTACCAAGAGCAAAGCATATAGATGTTATAACAAAATATTGAATAGGATAATGGAGAGCATAAATGTCAAGATGGATGAACATGGAAGTAATCAAATCAAATCATATGACTATGGACCGGAATATGAATTTATCAAACATGAAGCTGCTCAAAATAGTGAACCTGTCACTGCAGTAACATCAGAAAACTCAATTGTGATAGAGGAACAGTAGAAAGACTTGGTAAATCAACATAATTCAAAGACTCCCAGGTATGTGAAACTAAATCATTCTGAAGATCAAATCATTGGAGATAAAAGCAAAGGTGTGATGACTAGGAGAAGGCTAGCTACTGAAGAGATATGTTTGATTTCTCAAATTGAACCAAAATCATTTATTTAAGCAAGTAAAGATAAAAATTAGATAAAAGTAATGGAAGAAGAATTAGATCAAATTGAAAAGAATAAGACATGGGAACTAGTTCCTAGACCTAAAGACAAGAACACTATTGGAACTAAATGGGTTTATAGAAATAAATTGAATGAGGAAGGTCAACTTGTGAGGAACAAGGCTAGATTGGTTTGCAAAGGTTATTCATAGGAAGGAGGAGTTGATTATGGTGAGACTTATGCCCCGGTTGCAAGAATTGAAGTGGTAAGACTTTTTCTTGCTTATGGTGGACACAAGAACTACAAAGTATATCAGATGGATGTCAAATGCGCATTTCTGAAGGGAGATCTTGAAGAGGAAGTCTACATTGAGCAACTTGATGGATTTTCTTTATCAGAAGAAAAGGACATGGTTTGTAGATTGAAGAAAGCTTTATATGAACTAAAACAAGCCCCTAGGGCATGGTATGCTAGATTGGACAAATATATTTATGAGCTTGGTTTTAGCAAAGGTGATGTTGATAGTAACCTATATTATAAAATTCAGCATGATGACATGCTGATCATTGAAGTCTTTGTGGATGATATCTTTTTTGGAGGAGAAGATAGTCTATGCATGAAATTTGCTAATGATATGAAGAATGAATTTGAAATGTTTACGATTGGTGAGATGATTTTTTCTTAGGTTTCTAGATTACTCAGGCTGATAAAGGTATTTTCATTTTCCAAACTAAGTATGTGAAGGAGTTAATTAAGAAATTTGGACTTGAGAATTCCAAACATGTCGGTACTCCTATGATAACTGGTTGCAAATTGTCAAAGGATGATGAATCCCTTAAAGTGAACCCAAGTAGATACAAATCAATGATTGGTGGATTATTGTACTTAACTCGGACTAGACCTGATATTATGAATATTGTTTGTATTGCCTCTAGATTCCAGTTAGATCCTAGAGAAACTCACGATATTGTTGTTAAGAGGATATTTAGGTATTTGGCAGGTACAACAGACCTTGAATTATGGTATCCAAAGAATGATGACTTCAGATTGTGTGCATATATAGATTCTGATTGGGAAAGAGATGTGGATGATAGGAAGAGCACTACCAGTGGTGCATTCTTTCTTGGGAAGAATTTGGTATCATGGCTTAGCAAGAAACAATCATGTACTTCATTATCTACCATTGAAGTGGAATATGGAGTTGCTACTACCAACTATACTTAGATTTTATGGATGAAATAAATGCTAAAAGATATAAGAGTAAGTTATGATGAGCTTGTTATTATTCACTGTGATAATACTATTGCTATTGATATGTCAAAGAATCTTGTATTTTATTCTAAATCAAAACACATTTCTATAAGGTACAATTTCTTGAAGGAAAAGGTTGAAGCAAAGGAAGTCGGATTGGTTTATTTGCCTACTAAGGAGCAGATTGTAGATATTCTAACTAAACCATTGCCTAAAGATACTTTTGAATATCATAGAGATCAGTTGGGGGTTTCCAACCCTCCAAAAGAGACTTAGAGATGTAGGAATGCATCAATCCAATAATCTTATCAGATATTTTATTTCATCTGGGTTGATGAGATGATGCTACTACTTAGAGGGAGTAGTCAATTGTTTGGTTCAATATTTTTTTTTATTTGGTATCCATCCTTTGTCATTGATGTCAAAGGTGGAGAGGTGGTATTCATGTGAAAATCAGTCATATCTTGGCACTTGGATGTTTTTCACATTCAGTGTTACCGTCAATGCCAAAGGGGGATATTGTTGGTAATATGCTATATTTTGTTAGGTGTTGCCATTGATGTCAACACTATATCCCAGTTGGAGGATATCTCAGTTGGACCTATCCCAGTTAGTCTTGGTGATCATCTTGGTTTTGGCTATGATTCTGATCCAATATGATCAGATCTCTGGAATCGGTTTTGGATGCTTACTATGGATGGTTATTTGTTTTCCATATTCTATTGGTTCATGTTTTGTGCCCCGATAAATATCACTTATGTTCTCGGTTGGTATTTCCCGGTACTGGTTAGATTTACTGGTAAGTGATATTTGGTGTTTTCATTAGACGATTTTGGTCTGTCTTATGGAATCAATTTCTATCATGTTGAAGGTTCTTCTTGATCATATTCTAAGTTTTTGGTGAATTTTCATTAGATGGCATGCTATTATGGTGGTCCTATTTGGATCTAGTTAGACTTTCTATGTTACTTCACTAAGGGTTTCTATCGGTTGGTGAAGAGTGTTGGATTTGGTCTTAGCAGAATTTTCGGTAGATGGAATTATTTGGTTACTTGATTTAGGTCCATGCTATGTAATGTAAATCATAATATTGGCCTGGTGATATCGTGTAATGTAATTTTTGTTATTATGGGTTTATGGGTTTATGGGTTTAGGGTTTAGCCGACCTTGTCAATAAGGTTGATGATCTATATTTATAAGTGACTTATTCATTTAATTTGGATATCGATACATGGATGGGATTGATGGTTATGTATGCATTATCAGAGGAAATTTTATGTGCAAACAAGTGATATATCATTTAGTGAAGGTTTTTGTATTGTAGGGCAGACATATGTGCTTAACCGAAACTGTATCAAGCATTAGGAGATGCTACTTTCATAGTTCATTCTTTCTAGATTTTATTCTGATGTTTTTGTAAGTCAGTGAGACTTCTTTCTATGATGAGCAGTGAGCTCTAGGTGGTTGGCCTAATTGCAATTGCAATACCCATTGTAATTTCATATACTATTGCATAAGTATTATCTAATTGTGGGTACGATTTCCCACCGTGGTTTTTCCCTTTATCCAGTTTTTCACATCAAAATATTGGTGTTGTGTGTACTTGTAGTGTCATAAAATTATGACCCTATCAATTTACAACTGCATTAGGGTCCTCATGCATGTGAACTCGAATCCTCTAGCCTAATCAGAGATCAGAGAGTGCTCGGCTTGTGAAAACTGCTTCTTCTTTGGCCTCCGCATCACTCTATCCACACTTTGCCCTAGAGAAAGGGGTAGGACAGGGGTGTGGTTCCCTTGTCCCCCCTTCGATAGAGGTGTGGTTCCCTTTTCCTCCTAGGAGAGGGGCATGGCACCCCTATCCCTACCCTATATTGGGGTAGGACCTTTCTAGTCCAAGCATTGTGGGTTGTGCAGTGAGTGGGAAATCTCCCCGATGTTGGCCCGTGACAAAATTCAAATCCTTCAAACATGTATTTAAGGGGAATTCATCCTCTCAATTGCATAATTTCAATAAGTGTAATTTTGATAACATCATGTTGCATAAGCGATCTAGCATTCAACAACATTCAAAGATTTAATCATTCCCTTCCAGCATTGAGCATTCTCAAGTCTCCCTTCAAGGCCAGGTGTTGCATTCAAGTCAAGGATTCAACCATTGAAGTGGAGATTGATTTCAACATTCAATTCCATACAAGAATTTCTATCAACATTGCTACTACAACCTCCCTTCATGTGACTTACAATTCAATATTTCATTTACATCTACTTGCAAGTACTTTATTTCATTACTTGGTTAATTCCAAAACTGGGGTTTGACCTACAAATCCCCAATCCCAACACATTTACCTCTCTTTAATGTGTGTAGGTTATAGGTGTGTAGTTGTACTTTTGGATTCGGGCTTCATTTGCAGAGGCAGAAAAACCCTTTTTGTTTCACGGATTTATCGAAGGACCATGTATATTCCCACCACAGCCCAGACAACTTTTCGTCAAATTTGCATGATGACTTTGTCTTAACATTTTACTACCAAATCCAAGTGCACAGCTTCATCCCATATTCCTATCTCAAGTTATAATCAATTCTTTGTCACTTTTGCACTATATAATTCAATCAATTTCTATTTCAAATCAAATAAAGGGAATAAGGGGATCATCATAACGTCCTTAATTCATTCAGAATTCAATCTATCATCTTTGTGTGGAGATTAGATCTAGTGAATTACCCCTTATCTCTCTAATGTAATGGTGAAAAGTGCTTAAAGGATAATCAATAGTGAAACTCCCATCTCTCTTTGGGGGATAGGGTTAGTTTTCCTCTTGATCTATCACTCATCATTTTCCCACCATCATAGTACTGTGCTTTCATGTTCTATCCTTCATTGTGTTGGTTTCTTTATGCTCCAGTTTAATGGTTTTGATATACATTAGTTCTAATTTCTGATGGCAAATTGATTCACCCCCCCTCTCAATTTACTCTTGGTATCAGATCTGTCTAACATCTTCAACCTTCAATAGTTGGGCCCACTATTCAAAGAGCTTTGTAGTTGTCCAGTTGACTTGCATTTATTAGTCTGCGTAGATGAAGTGTTGAAATGGATCCCACAATGAAAGGCTAAAGTTTTGGATGTGACACATAATTTGTCACATCAATATACATTTCACCACGTGAAGAGGTAATGGTATCTAGTTGGCGGCAGTTGAATGGTCCATGTTGGCAATGTCATATTCTTATGGGACCAAAGTGCCAAGTAGGAAGGCGCAGTAGTGAAGTTAGCCCTAACTAGCTCCCTATTTTAATCATGCAATTGCATGCCTATGCTAGTCATTGATTTGGTCAAAGATGTGGCCCATTTATGTGGGGACCGTGGTGGTGCTCCAACATTACCCTCCCTATTCAAGTTTATCTAATTGCACTATTGCATGATAATCTTGGTCATCCATTTTTTAAGATGGTGCAGGGTAGTGAGAAGGGATATGTTCTTTTTAGTGAGACCCTCCCTTTCAGTATGACTATGTTTGGCTTGTGAAGACTCTTTGTGCTACACCAAAATGTATTTTCTTTGGTAATTGGCTCACTATCTTGCCGACGAAGTGTCAACTTTAGTGTGACCTATGGTGTATCATATCGACACCTGTTTGGAGTTCGGCGTAACATGGCACTTCGCCATGACACAAATCGGTCCTTGTAGACTTTGCAAAAATATAGTGATAGAGTTCCATTTCGCTATGATGGATTCGTTGTCTGAGCAAAATGCTATCATAGTCTTAATAACCAAATTCAATGTCTTGTAGTTGCAAAATGAGATGTCGATTGTTGAATGGTCCACGTGGGCTACTGACCAAGGTTGACTTGATGGCATTGAAGGATGTTGAGGATGTGGAACACATAGGTCAAATGAATTCCACTTTGATAGAATAGAATTAGACCTCGAATGTAGAGAGGAAGGATACCAAATCTTTTCGGTCAGTTGGAGATCATTAAAATTAAAAATCTATATGCAAAGAATAAATCATGTGATAGAGGGAAAAATTGAGTGCACACCAATATGTGAAGATTTGTTGAGCAAAGATGGAAAGATAAATTAAGTGTGGATGGTTGCAGATCTGTAACTATGGGACGAGATTTAAAATTGTTGGAACTAACTATTTTTAAATTATCTCTTTTGGAGGGAAAACTCATGGATTCAAAAATTGGAAAATAAGAAAAGCTTGATGTGAAGGTAAGTTGTGTGTGAGAATAATAATATTTGTTGGTGAACAATAGAAGTGGTTCTAAAAAACTAAGCATTTAGTAGAGACAAGTTTTTAGAAAAGGTAGGGCAAAAATCTGAAGGCGGAAAGAATTTGTGAGTGTTACAAAACACATTTGTAACAAGGGAATTCATTGTATTTTTTTAATCTCATATTATTGTAATTCTCTAAGTGGGTGCTCAGCCCGGGGTTGGTGCTCCTTGAGTTGGTGCTCAAAATCATTTGGGGTTGGTGCACTAAACATTTTGTAATTGGAGACTTTATTGTGAGGCTAGATTGGAGCAGTAGACTCCAATAGCTATTCTCACCAAGGTTTTTCCCACATTGGATTTTCCTTGTATATCTTGTGTCTTGTGGTTTGATTTGTGTGTTTTTTTCTCTATCTCATCAGTATCTTTAGCATTTGCACACTTCTAGTTTAAAAAGGTTTTGAATATCACATATTCACTCCCCCTCTTAGTGATCGCTTGTGTTCATCACCTTGTGTGTGTGCAAGTGATGTTTGGTTTCAAGCATATAGCATCCTGTATAAGAGTTTTTTTCCTCTAGTTTCAAGTGTGCATCAACTTTTTTAAAGCATGTAATGTAAATGCAAATGCCAAGGGGTCAATGTATAAATGCCAAGGGGAGAATGTCTATTTTTGGAAACATCTCACTTAAGAGTTTGTTTTCTCTAGTTTTGAGAGTGTGTAATCCCATTTAAGATAGATACATGCATGGTTTTGACAATGTGTTTGTTTGGGTTTCGATGATGTATAACCCCGCTTGAGACATATATCAATGTTATGTCTAGTTTTGAGCAAGAAGATTCTCGCTTTAAGAGTTTATTTCCTTTGGTTCTGAGCATGAATACCCCATTTAAGACATGCAAAGATATATGATACAATATGGTACAAAGGGAGAAATATGGGTGCCACCCCTTAAGATGTCAACATAGCCCTATGTTGATATCTTAAGGAAGTTTTTAGGGACAAGGATACCTAACCTTCAACACTAGGGAGATATCCTTTACACAACAATTTCCATAAATCCAAGCTAAAGAGGGAATACTCTTAGAAGCAAGCATAAGATGGTTGAAAAAGAGATATCTTGGCAACAAGTGTAAAGGAGATCCTTGGAGAAGAGATCTTTGCTCAAAATACATCTACCTCCAAGAGGATTTTTTTGAACAAACATAACATCTCCTACCAAAAGAAAGGAAGGGGAACAAGAATTCATGACTTCCTTCTATTGCTAGGTGAAAGAGATTTTTGATGAAGGATGACACTTTTGACCCAATGAGAGGGATAAGTCTATGATACATATACATTGCCAAGTGAAGAAGAGGTTGTAACCAAGAACATATGGGTAAAAGCACAATGTTGTGACACACTTTTATAAAGGAAGTGTCCAATACAATTAAAATTGTTTAACTTCGACCGCATAAAAGTGGCATTTCTAAACTAAATTTTTAAATGATGTAAATTGATCAAATATAGAAATATTAATAAAATTTGTCTATTATTTTTTTAAATTTAAAAAAAAAATGACATTTTTTTTATATATTCAAAGACGGATTTTTTATTGCTAAAAAATGTTGAAAATCAGGGGTTCTAGTCAGCATCACCAAATAAAATGAAAATACTTTTATTTCCTGATTTTAATTTTCCAAATAGAGGACACATATATACAATGTTAAAAAATTAAATTTTGATATATATTTTGTATGGATAACCGATGGACAACTGAGAGGGGTGGTGAATCAGTTGTCAGTAGATAATTAAATTTTAAGCAAACAAATCCTTTTATCAGAATGCATAAACCAAATACCAAAATAGAAGATATAATAATTAAGCACAAACATATATCATAGAACAATTACCAACCATCTACAACACATAATGCTGAGATTTGTATGTGGAAAACCCGGTAAAGGGAAAAACCCTAGTGGGAAGCCTACCCATAGTCAGATAATACTTTTGTAGTAAGTATGTGATTAAAATAAGAGGGGCCTGCACATGCAAGAAGGCCAACAGCCTAGAGCACACTGTTCATGGAAAAAGGAGCCTCATTTACTACAAAAGAAATCCAGACTACAATCTGGAAACATAACTGAACTGCAAGAATAACATCTCCTATGCCTGAGTATAGTTTTGGTTAAGCTCAATACCAGAGGTCTTAAACCTCTTACACAAACCCAATTTTATCACCTATGATCGACCAAAACCTCTGCATATGATTACAACTTTATTCGCACACAAATCTACAAAGAGATTTTACATCATATTTATAACAACCCAAGACCTAAACAATTAGGTTGGCCACCTAAAAGATAATACAATAAATCCATTACATAATCCCACAAACCAAAGATAAACCAAGTCAACCTAAGACCAAAACAACATAAACCAGTCAATAAATCCAACTGGTAATGCATCGAGAGCATCAACCAACACATTACATGAACCGGTTCATAACCTAATAGAATAACATTAATACCGGACCTAAAATAGGTCACCATAAACCAAATGAAACACCACTAATCAACTAGAACATGAACAGGACAACCATCAACATCATGATAACCTTCTAGAATCCACACCAACGCCACTAATCAACTGGAACATGAACAGGATAACCATCAGCATCTTGATAACCTTCTAGAATCTGCACCAACACTACTTATCGGATTCATCAAAATATCTGCAACAAAGCTTTGCCAGTAAAACCCTTACCAGTAACCAAAAGGCTTACTAGAACAAATGATGGCTTTTGGATCATCAAATCCTGAACCAACTAAATGTGATATGCATCAGGAACACATGAATAACCAATCCAACATATCCCCGGTATGTTCATCACAATTCAACCACACTATCGAAACCCGATAGACAGCAAAACAGCTAGTGTTGACATCAATGAAAAACATCAATGCAGCACACAATCAATTCCTCCAAATTGCCAACAATCTCGCCCTTTGGCATTGATGGCAACACTAGATGTGAAAAAAATCCAAGTGCCAAGAAATGCCAAACAAGTCTCCCTCAAAGGAAGACATCCAACAATTTCCCCAAAACAATGAAGTTCTTAACCAACAGACCAAACTCCCCCTATGAATGATATCCTTGTTAAGCTCTTTTTTCACATAAATATCTCTCCCCCTTTGACATCAATGCTAGAAATCTGACATAAACATCAAACAAAAAACATAAATCCTCTGAACCACACAGCTGACTACTCCCCCTAAGTAGTAGCATCAACACATCAATCCAGAATGAAAAATAGTTCTAATAAATGCATACTAGACTGATGCTAATCAACATCACTCAAGTCTCTACGGGAGGGGAAGAAACTTTCAATATGTCTTTGAAGTACTCAAATTATTTCCTAGGCAAAGGTTTAGTGAAGATATTTGCAATCTACTCTTTAGTGTTCACATAAACCAGTCTGACTTCGTTTGCTTCCATCTCCTCCTTCAGAAAATTATACTTGATAGAAATGATCTTTGTCTTAAAATGAAATACCAGATTATTTGATATGTCAATAGTAGCAGATTTATCATAGTGAATAACTACCAGTTCATTACAATCTACCCTTATATCCTTCAACATTTTTTTCATCCATAGAACTTGTATACAGTTAGTAGCAACAGCAACATACTCAGCTTCAGTAGTAGATAAAGAAGTACATGAGTGTTTCTTGTTGATCCATGAAACAAGTTTCTTTCCAAGAAAGAAAGCTCCACCAGATGGGCTCTTTAGGTTATCAACATCTCTAGCCCAGTCTACATCTGTATATGCACATAGTGTAAAATCATCATTTTTAGGATACCACAAACCATACTTAGTTGTTCCTTGTAAATACCTGAAAATACTTTTCACCGCACTCTAATGATTCTCTCTAGGATCACTTTGATATCTTGATACAATACAAATTGCATTCATTATATCCAATCTAGTCTAAGTCAAATATAACAAACCACCAATCATAGATTTATACCTTGTAGGATTTATATCTTTGTCAATTTCTCACTTGTAACAATAGGAGTACCAACTAGTTTAGAATTTTCCATACCAAATTTCAACAACTCTCTAGCATACTTAGTTTGACATATGAAAATGCCTTTATTAGTCTAAGCAATTTGTAAACCGAAGAAAAATTTCATCTCCCCAATCATAGACATCTCAAATTCATTCTTCATATTATAAGAGAATTCAATACATAACTTATCCTCGCCTCCAAAAATGATATCAACAACAAAGACTTCAACAATCAATATGTCATCATCAGTGATCTTATAATATAAGTTATTGTCAGCATTACCTTTAGTGAAACCAAGCTTCAAAAGATATTTGTCCAATCTAACATACCAAGCTCTAGGGGCTTGTTTCAATCCATATAAAGCTTTCCTTAACTTGCAAACCATGTTTTTGTCATCTGAAAGTGAAAATCCATTAGGTTTCTCAATGTAAAATTCCTCTTCAAGATCTCCATTCAAAAATGCACACTTAACATCCATCTGATAAAACTTGTATTTCTTATGGGCATCATAAGCAAGAAATAATCTCACAACTTCAATCCTAAATACTGGAGAAAAAGTCTCATCATAATCAATTCCTTCCTTTCAAGAATATCCTTTACATACCAATCTAGCCTTAGTCCTCACAACTTGTCCATCCTCATTCAATTATTCCTAAGGACCCATTTAGTTCCAATAACATTCTTATTTTTAGGCTAGAGAACTAAAGTCCATGTGTTGTTCTTTTCTATCTAATATAATTCCTCTTCCATAGCTATCATCAACCATTCATCTTTACAAGCTTCAATAACTGATGTCGGTTCAACTTGATAAATTAAACATACCTCATTAGCTTCCAACCTTCTTCTTGACATTACTCCCTTGTTCTTGTCTCCAATGATCTGATCTTCTGAATGATTTAACCTTACATATCTAGTATTCTTCTGACTTTCTATTTCTTTGCTCTGATCTTCAGAAACTGTCGAATTTTCTGATACTGTCAGGGTAAGTGGTTCAGCATTTTGTTTTGGTACAGGTGCTACCAGTTTAGTTATGATCATCTCCACTTCCGGTTCTCTCTCATAAGTTCTAATTTGACCTTTTTACTGCTCATCCACCTTGACATTAGCACTCTCCATAATTCTCTGCAATCTTTTGTTATAGCATCTATATGCTTTTCTTTCATTAGAATAACCATGAAATATCCCTTCATCACATCTAGGATCAAACTTTCCAATGGAATCATCTCTTTCAATATAAAATTTACCACCAAAGATTCTGAAATACTTAACTATAGGTGTATGACCAAACCATAACTCATAAGGTGTCTTACTGGTGTTTCCTTTGATATATATGAACCTTGTTGAATGTGTATACCATCATGCTAATAGCTTCTCTCCAATAAATATGAGGCAGATGAGCTTCCATCATCATATTTCTAGCTGCATCCAAAATAGTTTTGTTATTTCTTTCCACAACACCATTCTGTTGAGGTGTCTGGGGTGCAAACAACTGTCTCCTTATCCCATAATTCTCACTATAATTGTTAAATTCACCAGATGTGAATTCACCACCCTGATCTAACCTTAAGCATTTAATCTTCAACCCTGTCTCTATCTCAACTTTAGCTTTAAAGATCTTGAACTTTTCAAAAGCTTTAAATTTCTCTCTTAGAAAAGTAACCCATGTCATTCTAGAATAGTCATCAATGATTAGCATGAAATATCTATCATCTTGAAAACATTTTATTCTAATAGGACCACACCAATCAGTATGAATAAGATCAATAACATCATTAGATTTGTCTTGTATACTCTTAAAAGAAATTATGACTTTATTTCCCATTTGACATTCCTTACATACTAGATTATAGGGCTTCACAATCTTAGGTATATCTCTAACAGCCTTAGTTGAACTGATCTTTACAATGCAATCAAAATTTGCATGACAGAACCTCTTATGCCATAGCCAACTCTCATAAACTTGTGCAATAAAACATGTCTTCTCACCAGAGTTCAAATGAAATATGTTACCTTTAGTTTGAGTACCGATTGCAATCTCCAAACCAGATCTATTGATGATTTTGCATTTTCCATCCTTGAACTATAATTGAAATCCCTTATCCACCAACTTTCCTACACTCAAAAGATTATGCCTTAAACCTTTAACATAATAAACATTATTAGTATTATTCTTACCATCCAATGATATAGTTCCTCTTCCTCTAATCATGCATGCTTTGTCATCTCCAAATCTAACCAGACCACCATCAAATTCTTGCAAAGATAGAAACTTCCTTTTATCTCCAGTCATATGATGTGAACATCCATTGTCTATCACCCATTCATCCTTGTCTTCAATTTTAGCAGCAAGGGCCTTTTTCTCATTTTGAATAACAAGTGCTAGAGCATCTTCCTTGATAGCCAAAAATACCCATTCCTTTCCACTATCAGATCCACTAGTTGAATCTTGTGTTGGTTCATCATCAAAATCAGTCACACCTTCCTCATCTACATAGTAACATGATTTGGTTGTGTTCCTCTTGTACTTATGCTTGTTCTAATAATCATGGTTAGGCCTAAAAGATCTTCTAGCTTTCTCCTTAAATCTTGAATTCCTCCCAGGACATCTAGATGCAAAATGACCTATCTTATTACATGCAAAACATTTTAAAGGTGATTTTCCTACATACTTACTTCCTCTTGGACCTTTAGGTAATCTTCTAGCAAATAGGGCTTCAAGTTGCTCAAACTCATCATTTTCTTTATGCGTTTCCTCTAGTTCCTTCACATATAAAGCTTTCTAGTCACTCTTGCCGGTAGATGATGTTGATGTATGAAAAGAAGATTTAGTCTTTGCAGCTCCTTGAGGACCAAATTCTTTAAGCTCAAAAGTAGATAACTTTCCAACCAAAGTATCCCTATTAACAGAAGTGTTAGTCATTGTTCTCAGCTCATTAATTGCAGTAGCCTTCATCTTGTAAGCTAGTGGCAAAGCTCTCAGTACTTTAGAAACAATCTCATCTTCGCTCAAAGATCCACCATAACAATTTCATTAACTCTTTCCATAAAAGCAGTAATCCTTTCATCTTCTTCCATCTTCAAGTTCTCGTACCTCACCCGGTAACCATCAATTTTAGTAATTTTAATAGTAGGGTCACCTTCATTCAGAGTCTCCAACTTATCCCACATAGCCTTTGTAGATGATTGGTCAGTTAATCTCATTATTTATTGATCAGAAAGTGCACTGAAGAGTGCTTCTCTAGCTCTACAGTCATTTTCAATGTTCATATCCAAGTCTGTTGGAGGAAGGTTGCCAGATGTCAGATTATAAGGAGTATAGCCTTTCTCAGTGATCTCCCAAATCTCTTCCCCAATACATCTCAAATGAGTCTCCATCTGAATCTTTCATACTCTATAATTTGTTGAATCAATCTTAGGGGTGTCTCTCCAAAAAACAACTACAGATTAACTATTAGTTGCCATAGGATCTTCCTCAAGCGGTTAATCTTCTGTAGAGGGGACTAAGCTCTACTACCAATTGTTAGGATAACTAGTAGAGAACTGATAGGGGGGGTGAATCAGTTGTCAACAGATTATAAAACTTTAAGAACATAAAACCTTTTATCGGAATAGCAGATATAACAATTAAGAACAAACATAAATCACAAAACAATTACCAACCATCTACAACATATAACACCAAGATTTGTATGTGGAAAACCCGGTAAAGGGAAAAACCACAATGGGAAGCCTACCCATAGTCAGATAATACTTATGTAGTAAGTATGTGATTACAATAAGAGGGGCTTTCACATGTAGGAAGGCCAATAGCCTAGAGTGCACTGCTCATCACAAAAGGAGCCTCACTGACTAAAAAAGAAATCCAGACTACAATCCAAAAAGATGAATGAAGTGCAAGAATAGCATCTCATATGCCTGAGTACAGTTCAGGTTAAGCTTAATATCGGAGGTCTTAAACCTCTTACACAAACCCAATTCAATCACCTATGATTGACCAAAACCTTTGCATATGATTATAACTTTATTCACACATAGATAGTCTCATAACCCACATAACACGATCTACAAAGAGATCTTACATCATATTTATACCAACACGGGACCTAAAAAATTAGGTCGGCTACCTGAAGGATAATACAATAAATCCATTACATAATCCCACAAACCAATGATAAACCAAGTCGGCCTAAGACCAAAACAACATAAACCAATCAATAAATCCAACTAGTAACACGTTACATGAACCGGTTCATAACCTAACAGAATAACATTAAGATCAAACCTAAAATAGGTCACCATTAACCAAATGCAACACCACCGATCGACTAGAATATGAACATGATAACCATTAGCATCTTGATAACCTTCTAGAAGTTGCACCAATACCACTTATTAGATTCATCAAAAGATCTTCAACAAAGCTCTGTCGGTAAAACCCTTACCGGTAGCCAAAAGGCTTACTAGAACAAATGATAGCTTCTAGATCATCAAATCCTGAACCAATTGAATGTGATACACATCAGGAACACATGAATAACCAATCCAAACCAATTCCAACAGCTAGAACATATCCCCGGTATGTTCATCACAATCCAACCACACTACCAAAACCTAGTAGACAGCAAAACAACTAGTGTTGACATCAATGCAACACACAATCAATTCCTCCAAATTGCCAACAATCTCCCCCTTTGGAATTGATGGCAACACTAGATGTGAAAAAAATCCAAGTGCCAAGAAATGCCAAAGTCTCCCCCAAAGGAAGACATCCAACAATCTCCCCAAAGCAATGAAGTTCTGAACCAACAGACCAAACTCCCCCTGTGAATGATATCCCTATTGAACTCTATTTTTCTCATAAATATCTCTCCCCCTTTGACATCAATGCCAAAAATCTGACATAAACATCAAAGAAAAAACATAAATCCTCTTAACCACAAAGTTGACTACTCCCCTTGAGTAGTATCACCAACACATCAATCCAGAATGAATGATAGTTCTGATAAATGCATACCGGACTGATGCCAATCAACATCACTCAAGTCTCTACTGGAGGGGAAGAAACTCCCAATCTATCTTTGAATTACTCAAATGATTCCTTAGGCAAAGGTTTAGTGACATCAATGACAAACATCAATGCAACACACAATCAATTCCTCCAAATTGCCAACATATTTTTCTCGTAATAATATTTTTAAGTCCATCATAGTTGAATTTGGTCATTTTCATTCGATGTCACCTTTTGTCTACTAAATTTATGATTGTAACAAAATTATACTCTTTTGGAGAAGATTCTCTCATCTAGTGCAAAATATATTTTTAATTTTTTTTAATATCATTTAATATTTTTTTTAATTTCTAATCAACTTCTTTTTGAACTTAAAAAACCTACTTGCAATTTTTAATTAATAAAAATATTAAAATTAATCAAAATACTATAAAAATTATATGTCTAAATTCATGACTTCTAGCTCTACAAAAGGGTATTTTTTTATTTTTGTAAAAAATATTCTTCCTAAATCAAAATTTAGCTAAAGTGAAAAGTTTCATAAACACAGACAAAATAGATGATTTGGCTGCCAAATAACCTGCCACATAGGGGAGTTTGCCTGAATTCAATCCGGTCAGACTCAATTCGACCTAACTGAGTTCGGTCAAACTATTTTGAATTTTTTTAAAACATTCAAGCTCAAGCGCTCACAAAAGCACCTAAATGGTGTCAAAAGTCTGACCAACCTCTTGGTGCCATGTGGCACGGTGGTAGTCTGACCAGACTACCCCCAGTTAACCCCAAGTGCGACACAACTTCTTGCTTTTTCCCATACCTCTTACTTAAGAGAGAATCCTTGAGAAAACAACATCACACAAGGAATGACATAAAATTATAAACAAACACCACTCACTAAGGAAAAGTAGATCTATAGAAAGGAGAGAGAGAAAGAAATCATTGCCCCCCCCCAAATGTACAAGGATAATGAGAAGAATTACACAACCTCTAAGGAGAGATTAACCATAAGAAAATGCACAATATACTCACATCAATAAATATCCAATGTAAGAAAAGACATTAGTATATGTAAAATGCAACTCTAAAGAAGAGGTAATCTTCAAAGAGAAAGCGAGAAAGATCACAGATTCCCCTAAGGAGGGATTAACTTCATAAGAGGCATACTATTTCATGCAAGAAAGGATATCAACACATGAAAAATGCAACCCCTAAAGGGAATAGTAATACTTGATATAGAAAGAGAGAGAGAGAGAGGGAGAATACCATCCTTTCCCCCCAAGCTAGAAGACAAGGAAAAATTAGGATGAAGGATCACACATTCCCTAATGAGAGATTATCCATAAGAGATGTGCCATTTCAAACAAAGAATAAGTCCTAACCAAGGAATACACATGCATTTGTATGAAGGTTAACTCTATGCAAGAAAGGACATCAAGTTATGAAGAATGCAATCCATGAAGAAAATGGTGAAACATTAGGAAGAGAAAAGAGAATAAGGTTCTTTCCCCCCTGAGTATAGAGGCAAGAATGGACCACGTTGCTACCCCAAGATGTTTGAAATTGAAAAAGAGCCATCTCTAATGACAAAGAGCCCCCAATTAAGTTAACCACTTTTTTAATAGGGAAAAGAGCAACATGAGGGTGAGAGGAGTGCTAAGGCACTACTTTTTCACCTAGAAAGAGAGAAAGATCGGTGGAAAGACATATATGAGAAAGATCGTATTATTCTTGAACAAAATCCGTAAATGCTTTACACTTTCCAAGAGAATGAAAACTGCCATGATGAAAAATACAATGTCCACTACCTTCTTTATGCTTAGTGCTAAACTACACAAAGGGAAAAATAACATTCTTGTCATACTTCAATTTCCAAAAGATTCTAGTTGCTAATTATTCTTGATCATCAATAGGTGTAGGATTATTCTTAATGTAGGATTAGGATTTCTAGAAGAACAAGGATTGTCATAAGTTATTTTAACTTTTCCACTATCAATAAGTCCTTTCATTGAACTCTGAAAATAAGGACAATCATTAGAAGAGAGATCATTAGTTTGCTAATATGAACAAAAAAGAGTTTTTAAAGAAGAACCACTTTTACCTCTATGAATGGCTTGTTGTCTTGCAAGATGGTTTTTGAAGTCTTTAATCCTAAGGAGGTAATACATAGGAGATTGATGATCATTTCCTAGGCCTTCTATACTAGTTTGTGTAGGAATATTTATAGTGACTCTAATTCCTTGTTCAAATTTTCCAAGTCCTCATCCTCTAAAACCTTTTTTTGATATTATGTTAAAGCCACTCCTATAAGAATATTTTAATTGATATGGAGGAACATTATAATAAATTCCTTTGAATTTTGCAGTGTAAGGATGTTTAAAAGGAATAAAGGGATTAGTAGATGAAGAAGGAATATCTTTTGGAGGAGGATTTTCCTTGCTATCATCATGCATATCCTCTTTGGTGCATTGGGAAGGAACATCCTTATCATCCAAGGCCTCGTCTTTTCTTAATATTATGTTAGGAGATAGATAATGAATGAAATGCATAACATCATCTTCTTTATAAATGTTTTGATGATTAAGATAGGGCTCTAGGAGAGTAAAGAGGATCTAGAGAGATGGACACACCAATATTTTGATCTTGCCTCCCTTGTGCAAGGGTATGTGTATGAGAAGAAGATGGTACCATGTTTCTCTTCAATGCTTGCTTCCCATTAGAGAAATCATTGATAGGAGTATTATCTCTTTCTTCATTCACATTAGATACCCTATGAGAGGTACAAGTATTAGTTTTTCCATTAGTATCTAGGATTGGGATCTACAAAATCTTTGATGTGATCTACATATGAAATGCAGTTTCCCAAAAATTGATAATAAAGCAACATGCACTATAAATGAAAGAATTTTGAAACTCTAAAAACACAATATGCCAAAGTGTTATTGATGTAAAGAAGCAATGTGAAATGAAAGAAGCCATTATTCAACACAAGATTTTGATAAATATAAGTGAAAAGCAAGGTAATCATATGTGAAATAGCAAACAAATCAGATCTACTAAGTGCCATCATGAATATTTTTAAATCAGATTTGAAAATTGATGTGAAAATTAAAGCAATCCACAAATCAAATTAATCAAAATAAATTAGGGTTTTTATGAATTAAACCTCTAAATTTATATAATTTGATTCAAATGAAATATATGAATTAGAATTTGATATTTTGAGATGTTTTTAAATTAGATCCGAAACAATTAATCCAATTTAAACAATCCACAAGCTCAATTATAGAATTAAAAATTAGGGTTTTTGTGAAATTAACCTCAATTTTTAAAATTTTAATTGGAAATTAGACTTGTAAATGTAAATTTGAATTTTAAATTGCATAAACACTTAGATCTCAGAACATAAATTAGAATTAAAGGTGTAATGCGTAGGGTTCACCAAAATGTAAAGGGTGAAAAATTAGGGTTTCCACCACAACAAGGATGAAAACCACTATTTTTTGCTTAGGGACCTTTACATTCAAAAGAGGATTTGAATCCAATAAAATTAGTCACAAACCAACAAGGATAAGGACTGAAAATAATGATTGGATTCAAGGTGTGTGTAGTGCCCCTTTCTTTTGGCTTGGCAAATCTTATATTTATGAGCTTTATGTGTGTGACTTCGACCCTTTTTGGTGTTGGTCGATTTTGGATTTGGTTGTGATGCTTGACTATGCTTCCTGGATTTCTATGTGACTATGATATTTCATGTTATATGGATGGTCAGAATAATAATTTTATATGATGTATCTTCACTTGGTGCGTGTGCTAGATGATTATAGATGGAATATTTTTGTAATGTTAGAATTTTATCTTGATGCTCTTAGAGGTATATCTGCCTTGATCTTACATTGCTTATTATCTTTGATGTTGTTATGTGGTTGTGATTGATGATTATATGTCAATGTCTTTGATGGAATCATATGGTGTAGTTTATGATGTGATTAGATGCTATTTATATATGATATTTCATCATTGAGCTAGTTTATTTATGAGTTTGTCGTAATTTGTTACTCCTACTTATAGTATAATAATTTTGTGGAGTGATTAGTATTGTATCTCTCTTCATATTTGGGATGTGGTTTTTTAATTAATTAATAAATTATGATTGTGGCACTTAAAGTTTTAAAATATTTAAATTATCTAATTGTTTCGAAAAGAGTATTCATAAGGGAATTAAAAATAACAACTAATTATTTAAAGATTAGTTGATTAATAATTTATTATAGTTGTCTCATTTGATCTTTCATAAACATTTAATTAAATATTCCTTTAATAATCTTATTATCACTTATTGATTTTGTTTTTTTTAAAATATTATTACCACTTATTGTTTTAAAAATTAAATTTAAAAGAAAATAATTGGTTTTTTTTATTTTAATTAATATCTTGCATGTGCATGTGGGGGTTACAAAATAATTTAATTAATGTTTTAATTAATGAGGAATCTTGCATGTTAGGAGTTACTTTGGAAAAAGGGTATTTTTATTAATGTTGTTGGCTTTTTGAAAGCATGGATTTTTGTCGTGAAATTTGGTTTTGCATTTTGGCCTCTTTGGTTTTCTGGTTTTGGGGGGGGTGGGGTTTGAGAGGAAGAAAATTTGGGGAATCATTCTTTTCTTAAAGAAGAATTTGGGGAAAACTAGTGAATTTATGGTTCGGGTTTTGTTGGGAATTTGATGGATTTTGTAGAATATTTCTGAGATAGTGAGTGTTGTCGTGGATCTCTTGGAAAATCTTTTCTTCATCCTTTGTGATTGCCTTTCAGATAGAGTAAAGATCATGTGGGGATTCTATCTCTTCCTCTTTTGCATGTTAATTTTTTTTTCGAATGAATATCTTAATGAAATTTTACAGATTGGAGGAAATTTAAGGATTAATTTATTTTTGTAGGATTGTGCTGATTAGATCCTCTAATTTTGAGTTCCTGTACAAAAAAAATTGATATCTAAAAAAAAAATTGTGGCTCTGATTTGCTAAGTTTTATATTATTTCATAATGTGATTTCTACTGAAAGTATTGGGGGTTTATTCAAATCTTAAATGGAAAAACTGTCATTCTTAAAATCTAAAATTTGAAACTTTAATGTTGATCATACCTTGATATTGTTCTATTTCTTTTCCATGTCTGAATTTACTGTAGCTTTCACATATAAATATATATGTAAATATATATATACATATATAATTATACTTTTTCGCTTTTATTGTTGGCTTTGTAATATCATTTGTTGTGCAATAATAATAACAGTATTGTCTACGTTTATTTCATTGCTCAGCCTCAGTAACCTGCTAGAGGATTTTCTTTTTGTTGTGCTTATATACTTGGGGGGCCATGGGGAGACCACCCACGATGTGGGCAGCTCGACCCACAGCATGGGCTTTCCTTCGCTGTGGAGAGCCATCCCCACTCTCATGGGGGTGGGGAAACCTCATGGCGCCCATGCTCATGTCATTCCCTTTGCCATCATCATGGTGAATACCTTGTTTGCGTTGTGCGATAGTTTGTTTGCTCTGTCAATAAACATATTGATATCTAATTCAATTTCTTATAGAGTATGATTAATATATATGTATATAAATATATATAAATGTATATATGTATATATATACATATACACACACACATGTATTTATAAATATATGTATTTATATATATATACATATATATAAATATATATATCTATATATATGTATATACATATATATATTTATGTATATACATATATATATTTATGTATATACATATATATATTTATATATATCTATATACATATATATATTTATGTATATACATATATATATTTATATATATCTATATACATATATATATTTATGTATATAGATATATATACACATATATATCTATATAGATATAAATACACATATATATGTGTATATATATCTATATACATATATGTGTATTTATATATATATGTGTGTGTGTATATATATACTAAAAGATTTTTTGTTTATGTTTATCAAATATTAAAATATAAAAGTTTTCAGTAACTATGATTAAAATCCAGTTTTCTTTAGTTATAATGTGATGGTACATACATACATACATACATACATACATACATAGATATATATATATATATATATATGTATGTATGTATGTATGTATGTATGTATGTATGTATGTATGTATGTATGTATGTATAAATATGAATATATATATGTATATATGTATATATACATAGATATGTTAGGATTCCCACAAATATTGAGAGGGGGGGGGGGGGTGAATCAGTATTTAACCGGTGTGCAGAATTTCTTATCTTAAAACATGTAAAATATATTTTAACAGTGTACCGGTATGCAAGAAATAATGCAATAAATAGAATTAAAAACATCCACATGAAAAGCACACCATGACACAAGGATTTAATGAGGATGTTAGTCACTATGTTGGTCGAGTCTTCATTGTTTATTTATGAGTAATGAAGGCCCCTATTGTAAGTAATATTCTCTTATTGGCCAATAAGTAGATATTGTGGGTCACAAATCCCACCAAGGTTTTTCCCACACCGAGTTTCCTCGTTAAATCCTTGTGTCATGGTGTGCTTTTCATTTGGATGTTTTTAATTCTATTTATTGCATTATTTCTTGCATACCGGTACACTGTTACAATATATTCTACATGTTTTAAGATAAGAAATTCTGCACACCGATTAGATACTGATTCACGCCCCCCCCCCCCCCCCTCTCAGTATCTGTGGGAATACTAACAATTGGTATCAGAGCTTTTCTTGAATTTTTCTTTATGTTGATTTGTAGTTTCTAGTTCTCTTTCTAAGACCTCTTTATGTCTCATCAGTTCATTGGAGTGTGCATATGCCAATAATATGTATGTATGTATATATACATATATATGTATATATGTATATATACATATGTATGTATGTATATATATGTGTGTGTGTGTGTGTACAATAAATTTTCATTTATGTCTTTCAGATTTTTAGAATATAGTGGATTTCAAAATTGTGTTTTAAATCCAGATATATTTAAGTCATAATATGATTGTAAAAATAAATGTATATTTTATTCTTGGTCTCTACATTCATTCTTATTGTTATTGATTCAAACATTATTGTGGATTGGTAGAAATGTATTTAGTTGTCATAAAGGATTGATCATTAAAAAAAGTTAGTTTTATTGTGTAAATGAGAAATCAAATGAATTTTAATGTTTTGAATTTTGGAATATTGGGAACTTAATGTTAAATTTGAATTAATCAAGTTATAGGTGTTATCTTGAACTCCATGGTTTTATAGTATAAATGTACTCATTACGTTTGGTTTTATGAGTCCATTGTATTGTTCTATTTTGTCCATCATAGTTGGATACTCGGTTATGATGCTTTAATAGTATTTAGCTTCCAAAGGCTTGGACAGTGTTAGAGTTTCTTTTGTACAAGTTTCTCAGTGTCCTTGGATGTTATGAGATTGGCTTCTTGCTAGACCTCCTTGTTAGTCGAGTCTTTATTGTTGGTCATTGATGTACATTTTCTCTTGATATTTTGAATTTAGTGGATATTTGTGTACTAGAGGGTCAATTCCTAGCCTATTGATGTTATTACTCCTTTTTGGGGATTTTTTCTAGCATGTGAACTAAGTCATGCTATGGTTGGAATCCTATCACCTTTTGATTCGGATATCATGGCCTTGTTAGGATTCCCAAAGATACTGAGAGGGGGGGTGAATCAGTATCTAACCGGTATATCAATTTACTTGACTTAAAACATGAAAAGCATATTAAAATTGTGTACTGGTAAACCAGAAATAATGCAGTAAATAAGAAAAATAACAACAACATGAGAAGCACACCATAACACAATATTTTAGCGAGGAAACCTGATGTGGGAAAAACCTCGGTGGGATTTGTGACCCACAATATTCACTTACTAGCCAATAAGGGAATATTACTTTTACAATAGGGGCCTACACATGCAGAAAGGCCAAGTGCCTAGAGCTCACTGCTCAATTACAAAAGAAGTCACACTGACTTAAAAAAATGGATTATACTAATCCAATGTCTTGTACTACTTTAGATCAGCATCTTCTATGCTAGATTCAGTATTGGTTTAAGTTCTGCTACATACATAAACCCTTAACCAATAATTCACATATTAGGTCTACTATTACTTTTCCATACTTTGCATCCTACCTCTTGTCTTCTCTACTATACAAAATGATCTACAATGATCTCATACATATATGAGTCATATTATAATCCACCATGTTGGCTTACAAAATATTTTACAATTAATTACAAAGTATAAATACATAAAATTCATGTCAACCAGGGTGCCGGTATTCTTCCTTTTTGTTGCTGGTGTTTTGTGTGTCGGTGTAGAGTCTATTGGTGCCAGTGCCTGCCAGTATCATATGATTGCAAGGTTGCCATCAATGACAATACCTTCAATCACCTACAATTTCTCATTGGAGTGTGCATTTGCCGACAATCTCCCCCTTTGGCATTGATGGCAACACTCATGAGAAAAATTCCATGAATGTATCCAAAATTGAAGTCCAAAAATCTTTCCAAAAATTGTGCCAAAAATTATACCAGATGTGTGCTCCCCCTAAGTAGATGATCTCTACTTCTAGATTTTTCTCATCACACTACTCCCCCTTTGACATCAATGACAAAGGTTGTCATTCGTTGTCAGTGGAGTCCTGCCTGGATTCTTGTAACCAGTGGGTTACAATCTGAAAGATATTTGTCAAAATAAAATTTATACCATTACTGAATGTTTTGTTGTCTTTTCTTGCCTCTTGTGTTCTCTGCATTGTACCAGTGAGTATGTTCATTTTCTCTTCCAGTGTCTTCAGTCTGGGAACCAGAGCCTCTGATATTTCTTTTCTCAAAGAAATAAGGTATTCTAGTCTTGGACTAAGTCTACATTTCAAGTCCTTTGCTTTATCCTTTATCCCCTATTTGTCATTCTCTAGTTTCTTGATTTTCTCTTCTTGTTCTACAATCTTCTTCTCTATCTCCAAAAATGAATCCAATGATCCTATCAGATTGTCAGCAATATTGTTTATCTTATCTTGTGCTCTGTTGATTTCCTTGTCAAGGTCTTCTGTTAAGACATTTGTCTTACAAGTTTCCCTATACAATTTCTTGAAGTCAAAAATTATTTCTCCAAGTTCTGGTAATAGGGTATCCATTTTCTCCTTGTTCTTCTTCACAATTTCCTCAAAGAATTTCTCTTTTTTTTTTATCATTCTTTCCTTAATTATATCCTCATTTATTTGATCAATAGTCAATATGTTACTGTTGATGAACTTAGACAATGTGTCTAGTTGACCTGAAGAATCCTTATTATCAACAATGCACTTTGGTGCAATCAATTTAAGAATTGGTATTGTATCATCAATAGCCTTATAGGCTTGTGCATTGCATTCTGTCATCTTCTTTATTGAATCTAATAAGACCTTTGTTACATTTGTAGGTCTGAATTCTACCATAGATGTACCAGATGTTTGTCCAACATTTTTACAATAGCCATGCTATCGGTTGTGGTAATTACCTTGCTTGATTCGACCTCTGGTAGGTCAGTCTGTGTTTGCATTTCTATAAGTAGGGGTTTGGGCTTTTCAGTTTGGGTCGATGGCACTGTTTTTGTCTGAACTTGAGCTTCAACATGTACCTATTTTGGTTTCTTTATTTGTATCTCAGAGGGTTTCTCTGAGCTTTCAACTGCTAGTTTCTTAGATATAATCTTAGTTTGTACCTCTGAACTCTCTTTTGCCAGTTCTTCTGATGGTTTTTCAGTTGTATCTACCGGTTTCTTTGTGGTATCCTCTGCCGGTTGCTCTACCTGTGTAGGTTTTTCTATGTTTATCTCAACCTCTACAGCCGGTGACTCCGTAGTCATATTTTTCTCCTTATCCTCAATGGTTTCTCTGTCAACCACAACATTAACTTCCTATGTGTCTACATTTACCATATACAAAATTTCAAATTCAGGATTTGTATCCTCTACCGGAGTCTCCATACTCTCTGTGGTCGATTGACTATCAATAGTATCTACTAGTGGAGTATCTGAAAGAGGTGGGAGCACATTGTCAGTTATTTTCAGGCTTGGTGGTCCACCTACCTTACCTTTCCCCTTATCTCTGTCCTTTTGATATACTTTGATAGTTTTTGGTCTAAGTAATTCTTCTTGTTTTTCTTTTTCCACAAAGAATATATCCCATGCATCTGTTGTTTCCTTAGAGACTTCCTTTACTCTACCTGCCATCAGTGCTACATGTCGATGAGCAGTGGAAAATACTGTCCGGTTTGATTCACTAATTAGTTTGTCTATTTCATTAGTTGAGTTGACTGGATGTACTACAAGTAGTTTTTCAATATTAATTTTGTTGCCTAGTTCAACGATGGCTAACCTTCTATCTTCAAGTCTCCTATACAGATCATTTGGAATTTCATCAACAATTTGCATCAAAAATTTCTTATATATATCTAAGTGTAGAATTACATTGTTCTCTATGGTTTCCTTATCATCAGTTGATAATGTATTGTATATTTTGTTGATGTTCTTCAACTTACCATCCTCTATAATTTCACTAAGAAGTTTGTCTATTGGAGAAATATCTTGTTTTACCTTCTTCTTCTTAGGAGTCATTTTCTTTGTTGGAGGCCTTACTGCCTGTTGTTTTTGTCTTGTTCTTTTTGGTGTAGGAGAAAGTACCGGTGAGGGTTTTCTTTTCCTTTCAACACTTTTAAATACTGTCGGTATATCACTCTTAGAAGAAGTTCCAACCAGTGAAAGATGAGTTTCCGGTTGAGGTGCTTCCAACTCACTTCCACTTATACTAGTTTGTCTCAAAACATCTTCCTTGATTGCTTTAGCCTGTCGGGTTCCTTTCCTTGCAGTTACTTCAACCTTCTTAACCATTTTCCTTGATTGAATTCCACTTTCTATTGTTTCAGCATTTCAAAAAACTTCCTTAGTAGGATCATTGGGTGCTTCAAGGAGGGATTTTGCATAAGTTTCAATGATATTGTCATCTATTTCATAACCCATTTCAGTTACCCAGATAGTTCTAGGGACAACTGCTTCCATCCAGATTTCATCTTTCTTGATCACAAAACAAATTTCCTTCTGATATTTATCCACAATAGCTTGTGACAATCTTACTCTAGTTTTCATTCGAGCCTTTAATGCTTGAAAATATTCGTTTAGGTTTTTCTCCTGGTTTTCTCCCATATTGTTCAATAGATCCAACAGTTGTTTTCCTACAGGAACGTCAAAACCAAAATATCTAGCACCAATACCGGGTACTTGTTTGGTTATGTACAACATCAAACAAACAAGTAAGTTTCCAAATCTTAATGTCTTATCTCTTTTAATCTTTCCTAGATTGTCTATCAACTCATCTTTGAGCCATTCACATATATCTATTCTTGCATTATCATTGACCATATCATATGCACTTTTGATACATAGGCTAGAAACTAAGTTTAACCTATTTGCATGTGTAGCCTTATAACCTAAGATCATACTAATAAATCTAACATTTATGTTTTTTACATCGTTTACCCTTAGAGATCTTTTATCAAATGTTGCACCGGTTAGGTTTATCACTGCGTCATTTGAGACCTTCTTTGTTTTGTTAGGTCTGTTACCAGTGGAAGGTAACCCTGTTACAGCTTTTACCACTTCTTTTGTGATTTTGTGGATTGAATCCAACCAAAAAAATTCACCATGTACTCTGCTTAACACAATCCTTACGATATCCTTGGGAAAATCCAGGATACTAAGAATTGTAGTAAAACCTAGGGTTTCCACTATTTTGTGTTCAGGTTTGAGATTTCCAGATTCATCACAAATCACAGTACTATACATATTCTTGATCTCATCATCACCTAATTCCTCAATATGACAATATATATACATCCTAGGGACTTCAGCTTATACTACTCCCTTAGGGATTTGAGAAAATGCATCTATGCTATCATCTTTCTTTGCAATTTCGGGAACTAGCTAGAATACGGGTCTAGGGCGCTTAATAACCTCAACAACAGTAGGGTTTGCAATAAATTCAGGAGTGGATGAAGATGCCATAGCTATAAATACCTCAATCTTCCTTAGGGATGAATGCTTTGATGGATTGCTTCACTTCTTCGCTTAGAATGCCTTCGCTTGAGAATTTTAGCGCTCTCAAAGATTTGAATGCTCGGTGAAAGACAGGAGTAAGTCACCCTATAAAATTTCATTCAAAGTCCTTGTCTTTCTTGCAATGCCTCGATTTTAGCCTAGTCCATTGTAAATTGTCTTTAAATCAAAAATGTTGAGTTTTAGTAATTGGTCGAGCTCTGTGAACACATTGAACCATCTTGAACTGAGTTCATCAAGTCCATTTAGGTTCCACTAGTTCTTAGGTGTCTAGGGAGTTTTTCATACTAACATTTTCTTAAAGTGTTTTGTAGCAGTTCCTTATTGGTCATGATCGGTGATGTGTTATGTCATCTGTCTCCAGGCATTGAACTCTTTGAACCTATTTCAAAAGGTTCAGACGTGTTCAACATGTTCAACATAGTTCAAATGGTCAACAACACCTAACATAGTTAATCCTCTCAGAGAAGATTTCTCCTGGGTGCGGTGTACGTCTTGAACTACTTGAACCCTAATGAATTATGTTTAGAAGGTTCATGTGTGTTCAAATTTGGTGGGTCCCGTGAGTTAAAAGATTTGATGGTGCATTTATTACCAAGTATGAGGAAGGCAAACCATATCTTAAGTAACGTCAATTATTGGAATTTTGAAGCAAGTAATCATTTCGAGAATTGGTGGTTACTTCAAAAATGTCGCCATGCATTCAATGCGTGCATGTGATGTCCAATCCAGAAACTCAACACACTTAAACTGTCAATTGGAATTATTGCACTTAATAAGTCTATATCATCGCTCTTGCTATAAGGTATGAAGAATTAATTCTCTGAACCTTGTTCCTCATCGCTGCATTGTTATTTTTCCTAGATAGAAGTCTTGTTTGTTGGTAGTCATCTGGTTGCTCAACTGTGAAGGTGAGTCCATTTCTTGTTGTCTCTAGTAATTTTTACCGGCATTTCTTCTCTCATAGTGGGGTTTGCTGCAATAAAATAAGACTTATCATTTATAAATTATGAAGTCCACGCTGCACCTGTTTGGAAATGTTTTTAGTCTTGCATGTACAGAGCCCATAGTCAGCAATACCGACCTTAAAGGGGAAAACCTTGAAGTTTTCAAAGAAAGGGTATTCAAGGGAATTGATAGTTCCTTTGGTGTAGAAGTTTTGAGTAGTGGTCTCATAGAGGCGGCAGCCTTTCCCCCAGCTATTCCTTTCCTAGAATTGGTTAGGGAATGTATCGCTAGGTATGATCCAGCCTCTGAAATCATCAAGAGAGACAATGGTGAAACCCTCCTTGCCATTAACCCTGAAGTAATTTCCTTTGTCTTCAAGATACTTGACTACCAGTTCTCAAACTTTTCTCCACCCAGTCAATCACCGAGTTCAACACGGACAGAACTAGGTACCGAAATAATGTAGCAAAATATTGGCTAAAGGTACCCCAAAGGGGTGGTTCTAGATTGCCCAATAACCCCAATAAGAATCATATGTTGCCTCATATTCATGATGTCATGCTACTATTGCACCGAGTCAGAGGCTCTACAAAAGCTTATAGTTTCGACGACTAGATTTATTGCTATGTGTAGCTGGTGTTAGAAGGGAAGCAATATCTTGATTGGGCAGAGCTGATTGCCGATTCAATGAGGGAGCGGCTGAGTATGGCCAAACAGTTTAATTAAAATTTATTCATGTCTTCGTATCTTATATACTATTTGGCATGTGTTAAGGAGATAGTTGGAATACCTAGACAACAAACTAAGGAGGAGGTCCCTGTATATGATTTTTACCCCATGTTGCAAAAGGATAATTCCTTGCAGGACTTTAGGAGGGTACACAATGCTTTTCTGGGGGATTTGTACTATGAATTGAATAATATGAACACCAAAAGAATCTCTGAGGATGCACAAGCATTGGTAAAGAGGTTTTGCAGCTTCTTTATTCAGTTTACTTGCTTCTGCTATATAAGGATAGGCGGTTTTGAGGAAGAGCCATTCAAGCTTCCTCATTTTTGTTTAGACTATTTTGTTTTAGAAGAGATATGTAGGTAGCTGACTACTATGATTAAAAAGATGCAACCCAGGGACAAATGGGAGGGTCATTTTCCCATCTAGTTAGGTATTCTATCCTGTAGTTCAATGTCAGATGCTTTGAGTATTGGAGCGAACCTGAAGAATTTCAATTTTCCCCTGTACCATGAAAGGAAAGGTTTTGATAATAAGGGTTTTTCCCAAAGTCTTGGTCTAATGTCATATCTTGCAATGCCACAATTAGAAGACTTCTAGGAAGATTGTAGTGATGAACTTGAGGTGTTCAAAAGAGGAAACATGAGGATGGTATTAGAGCAAGTCATTTCGTTGCAGGTAAAGCTCAACATAAACGGGCTTGAAGAAGATTATCTAGAATTGTTTGAACTTGGATACTTAGCTCAAGCCGAAACCAAAGTATCCTATATCAATTGGGTTGAGGAAGAAGAAGACGATATACAGCTGAAAACCAAAAGGGTTTTGGAGAGAACCGCAGAGTGGGTTGAAAGGAAGAAAGTAGTGAAATTAGGCACCAAGTCTAATTCTGTGAGAAATAATGAGGTTACTCTATGTTCACCAAAGTGTTTTTCTAATAATGCTTCTATGCCTGTTCATGCAGGTAAGGATAAAAAGCCACCTCAGGTTAGGCACAAGGCTAATCCAACTTTGGATTTCTGTACTCCTCGACATACCTGATCACGAAGTGCTGCTCAGAGAAGGATGGATCAAGCTAAGGATATAGAGCTGAAGGATAAGATTCTTGATGCCCAGATATTTGAAGTTGAAGATCTGGACAGTGACGTTGCTAATGCCCTAGATTCCCATGCGGTTACTGTAGCTATGACACCACCCTCCAAAGCGATCGAAGGAGCAACTAGTTCTAGTGCAACTCCTAAGTGACTGACTACCTCGATGAACAAAAAATGAAGTTCCATTCTTGTGACTATTCCAATTTAATATATGGTCATTAAGTACACAGAGAAGGGCCCCAAGCCAAAAAGGTTCAAAACAACTACTCGACTAGATAGTGCTGAAGGGACCAGAAAGTGGGTTGCCAAGATTGCTTCATACAAGCCCAAGGGAGAGGACAAGGAAGTTAGCACAGAAGACTTTGAGGTCACTAAGGTGGAGCTGGGAAACATGAGTAGAGATTTAGACAACCATTTCTTCCAAGTATCTGCAAATAAAATGCTCACCGGGTCAGAGAAAGACGGGCAGGAAAAGAGAGAGCTAAAGCAGCATATAAGCATCCTTGCTCAATTCATTGACAGCATCGGTTTCTTCAAAGCACTTCCTATATCTCATGCTACAGGGAGCTTTGATCCTACTTCACCAGAGAGTAAAAAGCTAATGAGTCAGGTTCAAAGAGCAAAAAGCATTGCAGAGGCTGTTGAAAGATGGATTGAAGGAGTGATCACGGATGAGGAAAAGTATATAATGAACTCCCAGAAATTATGCTTTGAGATGCAGATCTTATTGCAAAGATTCAAAACCAGATTTTGCCATGGGAAAAAGAGGAACACAAATGGGAGAATGTCTTGCCAATATTCACTAAAATAGAAGAACATGGGGCTACCAGATTTTTGATGAAACATTCAATCAAACTTGTAACAGATGAATGTCAACTCTTTGTGCTAAAAAAGACCATAATGTGGCGGGTGCTAACTTTCAAATATGTGATCTCTGACGCTAAGACTTCTATCTATGAACTCCAAGACCTCCAATGCAGTTTAGTCAATGATAACGAAGTGGTTAACCCTGACCATGATTGGCAGTTGGGAATTTGCGAGCTGAACATGCAGGATGCGATAAAAAAATTTTGAATATACATAGAGAAAATCAAAGCCAAGGGTAATTTCATTCTTGAGGATATATCACGGGTTGCTCAGATCAAGTCCATGATGTTTATTGGTAATGATCAGTTACCGAAAAATGTCGAAAAGATGGTAAAGCACTGGTGGAACAAGGAAGCGGTGAAGGCAAAGCTCAATCTGATGAAGGTTCTAAACCAAGCAATAATCCAAGAACTCACAACCGCCCATGACACCTAAGAAGGCGGAGAAGAAGATGATGATGGGAAAACAGCATAATGCATTGATCAAGGCCCTATTTTTAGGTGTTTTTCATGTTTATGCAAAAGACTTCGGGACATTTGTCCCAATTATACTCTGTTAGTTTCATAACTATTTTAGAGGAGGTCGAGTTTTCAAAAAGACCTCCTCTGTTCTAAAACTATATATTAGACTAAGATGGATGGAATAGGGGTTAGATTTTTGGTTAGAATTTTGTTAGTTTTCACTTAGTTTTCTTTGTTTTTGGAAAAAGTTTTGTTTTGTTGAAGGAAGTCGTCAGACTTTTAAAGATCTAGAATTGAAAAGGGTTTTATGCATGTATTGATTGTGTCTTTGTTACATGAAAGATATATATATAAAGGATCAGACTATTTCACGAGAAAGAAAACCTTTGAGTTTTGAATCTATATTGTGGGATATCTTTGTATATGTTAATCTAATCAAATGACAGTGATCGCCTTTTTAATGCAGAATGTTATTTTTCTTCTGAGATTCCTTCCTGTGAGTTTTTAAAGGGTGTGTGTTTGAAAAGAGACTTTGTCTCTCTAATATGTTTTATGTACTATAAATCTAGCTTTTTGAACTTTCTTTCAATCACTTCCTTTTTCTCATGTTAAAGCATTTAGGAAGCATATTTTTCTCTAAACTATGTGTAAATCATTAGCCTCTCATCAAAAGAATGAAGTAGGCAGCCTTAGGTACTTTCCGGTTAAAAGCATACCAGTTGGAAATTAATTAGATTATTCTCCGAATAACTAATAGAGGGAGCTGTACCTAAGGAAAAATTTAGAGGGAAGTAGTAGATTATACTTACCCAATTGTTCAGTTGAATTTTTGCCTTTTAAAGAAGGCAACAAAGTTTGAAATTAATTATTTTAAAGAAAGGCAAAACCATTCACTAACACATTTCCAGCATCATTTAGTCTTCTAACCAAGTCTTCTTCATTCTTCTTTTTGTCTATTGGTATTTTGGTATGGTTTTTTCATTGATGTCAACGCCTAATAAAACTCTAGCACTTTCGAGAATCAACAACATTCACCAGCAAGCAAGTGACTCATGCATAGTCACCGATATCTGGTACACTAGCAAGATATAATGATCACCGGCACTTGGAATGATATGGAAAACACTTGGTTATGTCAAAGACATTGTGTGAACACTTTGTTTTGGAGTTTTGTTTATTGGTACATTAGCATTTGCATATTTGTTGTTACCTGCAAATAGGTCCAGGGTTACACCAGTAGGTTTATCTTTTCCAAATCAGCATGGCACGCTATGGAGATGATTAATTATTGTTGTAAATGCATTAAGCCGACATGTTCAATCGGTTATTGCATTGGATATTGTATTGTTTGTAAAATGTTTATTGTAATGTCTTGTAGAGTCGACCTACTAAAATTGGTCTTAGGTTATGGTATAAATGTAAGATCTTATTTGTAAGATCAAATATGTAATGTGAAAAAAGGATTGTGTGAAGGTATATGTGAGAATAAGCAGAGCTATACATGCAGACATCATTTGAATATTGAAGAAGGGTTTTTGTGAAGACAATCAGAACTACACTGGTACTGAATCCAGCATATGAAGATACTATTTTGTGCAATACATTTTTATTGGATTTAACCATCCAACTGCAGTCAGTGTGACTCCCGTTTTGTGATTGAGTAGTGAGCTCTAGGCGCTTGGCCTTTATGCATGTGTAGACCCCATTTATGTACACTTACTCTCTGCAGTAGTATCATCTGATTGTGGATAAGGTTTCCCACTATGGTTTTTCCCCTTATAGGGTTTCCACATACAAATATTGATGTTGTGTGTTGTGGATGACTTTGTCTTTATGTTTCATGCACTAATCCTTACCGGTATAGCAATTAACTGTTAAAACTGTCTACCGGCATATTGAACTAGTTTACCGGTATTAAGAATTAAGTTGGTTACGTTGTTTTTGGTTTGAATTTATCATACAACTGATTCACCCCCCCCTCTCAGTTGTCTCTGGGACCTAACAATTGGTATCAGAGCTTAGTTCTCTTTTGCAAAAGTTTAACAGCTTGAGGAGATCCAATGTCTACTAACTATTTCAGAAAGGATAGTCCTAAACTTGATGGAACCAACTATGGCATATGGAAGATCAGAATGGAGACATATCTAAAATGCATTGGAAAAGACATCTAGATGTTACAAAGAATGGTTATACAACTCCTACTCAGACTCATCCCACTCCACCCAACTTGACTAAAGATGAGGAAAATGATTGCAAAGCAAGAGAAGCACTTTTGAGCACATTATCAAATCAACAAATCATGGGACTATCAGATAGGTCTACTGCTAAAGCAATTTGGGATCATTTGGAAACGCTGAATGAAGGAGATTCCATAGTCAAAATTGCAAAACTTGAAAGCTTTTGGGTCAAGTATGAACATCTGAAAATGGAAGAAGATGAAAGGATTTATGCTTTTACGGAAAGAGTAAATGAGATTGTTTTGGGTATTAAATGTTGTGGAGGAACCTTAACTGAAGATGAAATTGTTTCAAAAGTTTTAAGAGGATTGCCACCGGCATATAAAATGAAAGTCACTACTATAAATGAGTTAAGAACAATGCCTAATACATTAGTTACTAGGGATACATTAATTGGGAAACTTTCAGCTTTTGAAATCGAACAATTTGGTCCTATTGCTACTATAAAGACATAATTGGCCTTTAAAGCATCAACATCATCTACTCCATCATTTGACAAATCTGATTGGAAATCCTTTTATGCAAGAGAACTTGAAGAAAGTGGGAAAGAAAATGAAGAACTTGAAGAACTTGAAGCACTATTTGCAAGGAAAATGCCTAAAGGTCCAATTGGAAGTAAGTATGAAGGTAAAGTACCCTTTAAATTTTTTAACTACAATAAGATTGGTCATATGGCTTCGAGATGCCTCGATAGACATGCTAGACTAAGAGAAGAAGCGACAAGAACATACAAGCCTAACCCTGAATATCAAAAATATAGATTTAAGAAGAATAAAGACAAATCTTGTTACATTATTGATGAAGGTGTGACTGATGATTTTGATGAGGATCCAGCAAACAATGGATGGGTTTTTGTTGCTATAACAAAAGATCAACCGGAACCTACTACTCAATCGGTAGAATAGGCCTTGGCAGCTAAACTTGAAGTAAAGGATGAATGGATCATTGATTCAGGATGCTCACATCATATGATAGGAGACAAAGGTAAATTCTTGAACTTTCAAGAATACAATGGAGGCTTAGTAAGATTTGGAGATGACAAAGCTTGTTTAATCAAAGGTAAGGGTACAATATCCCTTGATGGTAAGCATAACACTGGCAATGTTTACTATGTTGAAGGATTAAAACATAATCTTTTGAGTGTTGGTCAATTAGTTGAGAAAGGATTTTAGTTACAATTCAAAAATGGAAAATGTAAAATCATGAATAGAATTGATTTGGAAATTGCAACTGGTAATCAGACTAAAGGTAATATCTTTCATTTGAATAATAGTGAAAAAAACATGTTTGATTGCTCATATTGATGAAAGTTGGTTATGGCATAAGAGACTCTGTCATGTAAACTTTGATTGCATGATGAAGATCAGTACTAATAAGGCAGTTAGAGATTTACCTAAAATTGTCAAACCTCAGAATACAATATGTAAGGAATGTCAATTTGGAAAACAAGTTAGAGCTAGTTTCAAAAGTATTCCATAAAAATCCAATAATGCTCTTGATTTAATTCACACTAATTTATGTGGTCCAGCTAGAACTAAAAGCTTACAAGGTGATAGATATTTCATGCTAATCATTGATGACTATTCTAGAATGCGTTGGGTTACTTTTCTCAGAGAAAAATTAGAAGCACTTGGAAAGTTCAAACTGTTCAAACCAATGGTTGAAAATGAAACCGGTAAGAAAATCAAATGTCTAAGATTAGATCAAGGAGGAGAATTTACATCTAAGGAGTTTAATACATTTTGTGAAGTAAATGGAATCAGAAGACAACTATCAGCACCTTGGACACCATAGCAGAATGGAGTTGTTGAAAGGAAAAACAGAACTATCTTGGATACAGCAAGAAGTATGTTATCAAAAGCAAACCTACCACATGTATATTGGAGAGAGGCAGCCAGTACAGCGGTCTATACATTCAACAAAGTTCACATCAAAGGTGAAACCGGTAAGACCCCTCATGAACTATGGTTTGGTAATACTCCTACTCTTAAGTATTTTAGAATTTTTGGAAGTAAATGTTATATTAGAAGAGATGAGTATATTGGCAAATTTGATCCTAGAAGTGATGAAGGAATATTTATTGGTTATTCATCTAAGAGCAAGGCATATAGATGTTTTTGATGTCATGGAAATGGGGACAAGGCAACAACAAAGTTCAATGTTAATAAGTTAGTTTCAACCATAAAAACAAAACAAAGAACTAAAAACCATTCCAAACATATCAAGAGAGATTTCAAAAAGCATGAAAGAAGTTAAACAAAATAAAAGAAAGGAGAAGAGCCTCCCTAAGATGCTTCCATGATGCCTTTTGATGTTTCTCCCTTGTTTCTCTCCTCTCCAAGTCCCAAATGAGTGTAGCTCTCAGCTTTTAGCACTAGCCATGGATGTCATATGGAGATTCAAGATGGTTGAATATGATAAGCAAATACTATGCAAGAGTAGATAGTGATGCTATGAAAAAGCTCTATGCTAATGCCAGTATAACAACAATACTCTAAAATGCTTCTTTTTGCTTGAGGAGAAGGGTTCTATTTATAGAAGATATGGGGAAATGAAGGGTTAAGATTGAATGGTTTAATCAAGGGCCAAGTTTGAAAGTTGGGGATCCATGTGCACAATTGGCACCAATAAAATGGTGACAAGTGTCAACATAGGATTGGGTTGAGAGAAGAGGTTGGAGGCATTAAAGGCCTGAGAAGACCTCATGGTTATCTAGAAGGTAAGGGTCAAGTCTAAATTAAGATTACCCATTGGATTAAGAGTTAATCCAAGGATAAACCTTTGTGCAAATGTTTAAGAGATAATCATGGTCAAAGTATTAATGGTCTGATGAGACCTTTGGGTTGGGTAGAGGTTGAGTCAAAACAAATGTTTTAACCATGTGGGAGGGTTGAATTAACCATTAATGGTTATTGGAGACTTTGGGGATTAAGTGGTTGAAGGTTGAAAGCTTTCAAAGGTTATCCAAGACTTTGAGGGTTAATTTGTTGAACACACAAAGCATTAATTGCTTTTCAAAGACTTTGGAGTCTTTGAGAAGTGACTCCAATTTGCTTAGGAATGTGACAATATTTAGGGGATGGATTAGGCTAATTAGGAAGGGTTTAGAAGAATCTAGAAGGGGTTTAGGCATACAAGTGGATTTTGTAGGAAAATGCAAGTGGGAGAAATTTTGGTATTTTCAATTAAAATAAAATCATTTATTTCAATTAAATGGTGTAAGTTGAATTTGGATAAATATTTAAATAAATATTAATTTATTTAAATGAGAAAAAGAAGATAAAGCATTTAAAATGCTTGAAGACTTTGAGGGAAACCATTAAAGGCTTGAAGACTTTAAGGAAAACCATTAAAGGCTTGAAGACTTTAAGGAAAACCATTAAAGTCTTTAAGAAGACTATAGAAGGAAGCCATCAAGTTTGAAGACTTTAAAGCCATCAAGTTTGAATACTTTAAGGGAAACCATTAAAGGTTTCAAGTGGGTGAGGATAAATAGGATTTTAAATAAATAATTTATTTAAAATAGCTGTGCAACTTGCTTTTGTAGGAAAATACAAGTGGGTGGAGGATAAAGGTGATTTAAATAAATTATTTATTTAAAATAATTGTGCAACTTGCTTTTGTAGGAAAATACAAGTGGGTAGAGGATAAAGGTGATTTTAAATAAATGATAATTTATTTAAATGTGAGAGGTGGGATTTTGGGGGATTTAAATAAATATTAATTTATTTAAATGTGAGAGAATATTTTAATTAAATAAATATGATTTATTTATTTAATTAATGGTCTGAATTTGGTTAAGTGAATTAAATCAAATAAATTGAATAATTTATTTAATTAATAGGAGAAGAGGGTTAAGATGAATTAATTAAATATATTAATTTAATTAATTATTAATTGATGGTTAAATAATCAAATAAATACTAAGTATTCATTTAATTAAGTGGACAGATTTATGTGACTACAGTTTTAACAAGAGATTGCAGAAAATTGTTGAAAGTACAAATGTAAAGATTGATGAAAAATTCAGAGGAATTTCAAGGTATATAGACTCTGAACTGGCAACAGAAATTTTGACAAATGAACCTACATTGAATCCACCAGTATAGAAAAAAGATCTAGTTACCCCGGTATCATCTGAGGATTCCACAGTAACTGAGGAACAACGGCAAACAAAGACACCCCAGTATGTAAGACTGAATCATTCTGAAGATCAGATAATTGGAAACAAGTTTAAAGGAGTTATGACAAGAGGAAGATTGGCAATGAAGAGGTATGTCTTATTTCTCAAATTGAACCATCATTTGTTAAAGAGGCATGTGAAGATAAATTTTGGATTAAAGCTATGGAAGAAGAATTAGAACAAATTGAGAAAAACAACACTTGGACATTAGTTCCCCGGCCTAAAGATAAAAATGTAATTGGAACCAAATGGGTTTTTAGAAACAAACTTAATGAAGATGGTAAGGTTGTCAAAAATAAAGCAAGACTAGTGTGTAAGGGATATTCTTAGAAGGAAGGAGTTGATTACAATGAAACCTTTGCACCAGTAGCTAGAATTGAGGTAGACAGATTATTTTTGGCTTTTGCAGCACACAAGAACTACAAAGTTTATCAAATGGATATTAAATATGCATTTTTAAATGGAGATCTTGAAGAGGAAGTGTACATTGAACAACCTAATGGATTTTCTTTGATAGATGACAATGATATGGTTTGCAGGTTAAGAAAAGCTTTGTATGGATTGAAACAAGCTCCAAGAGCTTGGTATGCAAGATTGGATAAGTATCTTTTAAAGATTGGTTTTACTAAAGGAAATGCAGATAGCAATTTATATTATAAAGTAACTAATGATGACATCTTGATTATAGAAGTATTTGTTGATGATATAATCTTTGGAGAAGAAGATGGATTATGTAAAGAATTTTCTATTAAAATGCAGCAAGAATTTGAAATGTCTATGATTGGAGAAATAAAATTCTTTTTAGGATTGCAGATTTCACAAACTAATAAAGGTATATTCTTGAGTCAATCCAAGTACTTAAAAGAGTTACTAAAGAAATTTGGGATGGAGAACTCTAAACCGGTAAGCACACCTATGACAACAAATGACAAATTATCACTAAGGGATGAATCTACACCTGTTAATCCAACTAGATAAAAATCTATGATAGGAGGTTTATTGTATTTGACACAAACCAGACCTGATATTATGAATGCAGTATGTATTGTTTCAAGATTTCAAAGTAATCCTAGAGAAAATCATGAATCAACAGTAAAAAGGATTTTTCAGCACTTACAAGGCACTATAAATCTTGGATTATGGTACCCCAAAGATGAAAACTTTGAATTATGTGCATACACATATGCAAATTGGGCAGGAGATGTGGATGATAGAAAAAGCACCACCGGTAGAGCATTCTTTCTTGGAAATAGATTAGTTTCTTGGTTGAGTAAGAAACAAAGTTGTACATCTTTATCAACAACAAAAACAGAATATGTTGCAGTAGCAACTAACTATACACAAGTACTATGGCTTAAGAAAATGCTGAAAGACATAAAGGTAAAATGCAAGGATCCTATTACTATCTATTATCATAACACTGCAGCAATTGATATATCTAAGAATCTGGTATTACATTCTAAAACCAAACATGTTTCTATCAAACTAAATTTTCTAAGGGAAAATGTTGAAGCAAAGGAGATAAAACTAGTTTATCTGAATACTAAAGAGCAGATTGTAGATATTTTCACTAAACCTTTGCCTAAGGAGACTTTTGAATATCTCAGAGATCAGCTTGGAGTCATACCACCATTGGTAGAGACTTAGATAGTTGATGATAGTCATCAACCGGAAGAATTAAAAAAGAAATCTTTTTTCCGGCTTTGATGGGAAGCTACTTCTCAAGGGGAGTAGTTGGTATATTGAATTGGTTGGTATTTTGTATATGAACTTGGTTTCTATTGTAACTTTGGCATTTGATGTCAAAGGGGGAGAGATTGCTATGGAAAAACTTTGAAAAACACAAGGAAAACACATGTTGCTCCCAGGGGGAGAGATAGTTGTTTGGGAGAGATTATTACTCTCTATATTTGTATTTTGATTTCTGGTTATAATCTCTTTTTGGAGATTGTTGGTTTTTGGTATTTGGCATTTCTATTTTGGCACTTTGATGGTTTTTCCATCTTGTGTTTCCATCAATGCCAAAGGGGGAGATTGTTGGTATTTTGGTATGGTTATGTCATTGATGTCAACACCTACTAAAACTCTAGCACTTTGGAGAATCAGCAACATTCACCGGCAAGCAAGTGACTCATGCACAGTCACTAGTATTTGGTAAACCAGCAAGATATAATGATCACCGACACTTGGAATGATATGGAAAACACTAGGTTATGTCAAAGACATTGTGTGAACACTTTGTTTTGGAGTTTTGTTTATTGGTACATTAGCATTCGCATATTTGTTGTTACTGGCAAATAGGTCCAGGGTTACACCGGCAAGTTTATCTTTTCCTGATCAGCATGGCAGGCTATGGAGATGATTAATTATTGTTGTAAATGCATTAAGCCGACATGTTCAATTGGTTATTACATCAGATATTTTATTGTTTGTAAAATGTTTTATTGTAATATCTTGTAGAGCCGACCTACTAAAATTGGTCGTAGGTTATGGTATAAATGTAAGATATTATTTGTAAGATCAAATGTGTAATGCGAAAAAGGATTGTGTGAAGGTATATGCGAGAATAAGCAGAGCTATACACGTAGACATCATTTGAAGATTGAAGAAGGGTTTTTGTGAATACAATCAGAACTACACCGGTACTAAATCTAGCATATGAAGATGCTATTTTGTGTAGTACATTCTTATTGGATTTAACTATCCAACTATAGTCAATGTGACTCCCATTTTGTGAATGAGCACTGAGCTCTAGGCACTTGGCCTTTCTGCATGTGCAGACCCCATTTATGTACACTTACTATCTATAGTAGTATCATCTAATTGTGGGTAAGGTTTCCCACTGTGGTTTTTCCCCTTACAGAGTTTCCACATACAAATATTGGTGTTGTGAGTTGTGGATGACTTTGTCTTTATGTTTCATGCACTAATCCTTATTGGTATAGCAATTAACTGTTAAAACTGTCTACTGGCATATTGAACTAGTTTACCGGTATTAAGCATTAAGTTGGTTAAGTTGTTTTTGGTTTGAATTTATTAGACAACTGATTCACCCCCCCCCCCTCTCAATTGTCTCTGGGACCTAACATTGTCTTCAATTTCTTTACAGAATCTTATAGTCATATCCTGCATCTCATTCTTTATTGTACTGATTTCTTGTCTTAGCTTGTTTACCAAATCATTAAGAGTTTCCTTTTCATTTTCCTCATTCTACATCTTTTCACAGAGTTCTCTCCTCTTGTTCCTTGCAATAGTAAAATTCTCTTGAAGTGCTTGAATAATATCCTGAGTAGCCTTCAGATCATCCTCAAATTTGATATTCTTCACTTTTTCTGCATCATAGTTTGTAAGAGTTGTTTCCAATTGCTTTCTCAAGTTTTCCATCTCTACTAGTGACAAGATCTTCCTCAAGCTGTTAGGCTTCTGAAAATAGAGGACCAAAATCTGATTCCAATTATTAGGATTCCCAAAGATACTAAGAGGGGGGGTGAATCAATATCTAACTGATATATCAAATTACTTGACTTAAAACATGAAAAACATATTAAAACTGTGTACCGGTAAACCAGAAATGATGAAGTAAATAAGAACAATAACAGCAACATGAGAAGCACACCATAACACAGTATTTTAATGAGGAAACCCGGTGTGGGAAAAACCTCAGTGGGATTTGTGACCCACAATATTCTCTTACTGGCCAATAAGGGAATATTACTTTTACAATAGGGGCCTGCACATGCAGGAAGGCCAAGTGCCTAGAGCTCATTGCTCAATTACAAAACAAGTCACACTGACTTACAAAAATGGATTATACTAATCCAATATCTTGTATTGCTTCAGATCAACATCTATTATGCCATATTCAGTAATGGTTTAAGCTATGCTACATACATAAACCCTTAACCAATAATTTGCATATTAGTTCTGCAATTACTTTTCCATACTTTGCATCCTATCTCTTGTCTTCTCTACTCTACAAAATGATCTGCAATGATCTCATACATATATGAGTCATATGACAATCCGCCATGTCGGCTTACAAAAGATTTTACAATTAATTACAAAGTATAAATACATAAAATTCCTGTCGGCCAGGGTGCCGATATTCTTCCTTTTTGTTGTCGGTGTTCTGTGTGTCGGTGTAGAGTCTGTTGGTGTTGGTGCCTGTCAATATCATATGATTGCAAGGTTGCCATCAATGACAATACCTTCAATCACCTACAATTTCTCATTGGAGTGTGCATTTTTCAACAGGCCTTGTGTTTATTTTGATTCTTAGGTGCATGTAAGGGGGAGTGGCTTCCATTGGGCGTCGGGACCCAAAGTGGTCACCTGGGTAACTTAATGGAAGTTTTGTAATCAAGTGATAACCTAATTAATGAACTTGGGTGGGTAGTTAGTTCACATTAATTAAGATAATTCTCGTATGCCTCCTTGCTTGCAAATGCTTATATAGGTTGGGGGTAAGTGGACAAGGGCCTAGAATGGCTTCCACCAATCTTGTCTCCTCAAAAGGTTGGTATGCTCCTCTAGTGTATGTATGAGGGTCGGGGGTTGGGAGAGGTCACTGAGGTAACCCAGGATGGGGGTCAGGACTTAGTGAAGATCTAACAAGGTAACCCATGCCATCCTAGTGATGACACTCTTCCCTTTGCTACCTAGTGGTAACCCGCATCTTTATCCTTTCATGTTTTGTTGAGCTTCCAGAAGTGGTTGGTTTTCTCATGCTTGTTTTCCTTCTATGGTTTCTTTGGGCCTCTGGTGATTGGTTTTTATTTTGTGTTTATGTGGTGTTCTCTTGTGAGCCTCATATATGTTTAGTTTAATTAATTCTTTATTAGTATTGTTATGTTGATTCTCTTGTGAGTAATGTTGGTATCCTTGTATGTCTTTCTTCAAGATGGTACCTCCTAGCATGGGGGGTGGACCTTTTGGTGCCACATGGTTGGGTGGAGTGATTTTCACATCCATTGTGTTTGGCTTCTTCAGCTTCATGATCATGATGGCTCGAGAGAAGTTTTGAAGACTGTTATTAATGTTCTAGATACATGTATTCTTCCCTTCTTGGGACTCTTAGAGATTTATATATTGAGGATCCATTATAATATATTTGAAATTCTTATGTAATATTCTTAATTAATATAATGAGAATCTTGTACCCATGTAATGATTTATATTGTAATTTGTATATCATTTCCTTGTTAATTTTTTGAGATGATGTATAACCTCATGTTGCACCATTATGGGCCTCGAGGAAACTTGTTAGTTGTTTTAATGTGCTTCATTATGTATATGTTATTTTAAAAAAAATTGCATTTTCTTGTTCATGGTTATTTAGTCCTCTGGACCTCATGGCAGGGCATGACACTTGGTATCAAAGCCCATGCTCAAACACTTGGATTCTCTAGGTGTACTTAGGTTTTTCTTGTTGTTGATGTTAGTCTTTTGCATGCAATTTTGATTCTAGTCCTAAGCTTGTCCCTTTCGTGTTGTTGTGCTATCTAGAAGGATGTCAAGAGCACATGGAAGAGGCTATGGTAGAGGTCAAGGTAGGGGATGTGGTAGAGGAGTAGCAGCTTGTAATACCCCCACATAGAGCTCCCAAGGGAATTCTAGCAATGAGGAGCATTAGTAGTCTGGGGAAGCAGGAAATTAGTTGCAAGTATTACTTGAGCAGCTTCTTGACGGCTTGGGTCCCCACCAGGAGAATAGGGTTTGTGAAAGGTCACCAGTAAGGTCTCTTAATGATTTGTCAGAATGGGAAGTAGCATTCATTAGAGACTTGATGAGAACCAACCCTCCTAAATTCTATGGTACCGGAACTGATTTAGAGGCTGAAAAACTAGTTGATTTAATTGAAATGATGTTTGCTATGCACCCCTTCAGTACTAATACTAAGGCTAGATGTGAAATCATACATCTAAGGAATTTGGCATCCACATGGTGGCAGTTGGAAGAATAGAAGCTTCACCTAGACATCAGTACTATGTCTTGGGAGTTGTTTGTGGAACATTTTCGGACATGATTCCTTTCAAATAATTGGAGGCAGCGCAAAGTAGGTGAATTCCATGATTTGTGTTAGTTGTCCATGTCAATAGAATATTATGAGAATCATTTTTACAAGCTCAAGACATATGTCCAGATAGGAGATGATGAGACTATGCTAGTACAACATTTTATCAGAGAGGTCTCAATGACTAGACTAGTGGTGATGTGCGGGTTTTCAAACCAAAAACCTTGGAGGTTGTAATTGAGAAAGCCTGTTTGGTTGAGGAGAAACTTTCTAGAACTCAAGGGTCTCACTCAAGAGGGAAGACTAGATATACATCAATTGGTGGACAGGGTTCTAGAGTAGTTTAGAATCAGGGATTGGGATCTTTCTAAGGCCACCAGTAGTATTCAAAGCATAAGAATTCATATTATCAGCAACATGAGGGTGCTCAATCAGGAAAGAACAAGAATTGGAAGAGGAATAAATGTGACCACAATGACCAACCTTCTCATAGTACTCAGATGATAGCTAGTACAGGTGGTCATCAGTAGTTGAGTGCACCTACTAGAGGTGGTGATGGTAATGTCAAAGGGACAGGATGTTTCTTTTGTGGGCAACAAGGTCACATTCCTAGGTATTGCCCTCAGAAGGGTAACTAGGGATCCAGTTACTATAGACACCTAAAATTGTCATGTCTAATTAAATAAATATTTTATTTATTTAATTATCTAAGCCTAATTCTTCTATTAATTAAATAAATCTTTATTTATTTAATTAATTCATTAATCCTCTTCTAGCCTTATTTCTCATTTAAATAAATACATTTATTTATTTAAATTATCTTTTTCCTAATTAAATAAATATCTTATTTATTTAATTGATCTCATTTCTTCTATTAATTAAATAAATCTTTATTTATTTAATTAATTCATCAACCTTTTCTACCCATGACACATGTCATTCATCTCTTAATTCCTACACTACCTACCCCTTTCATTATTTTATTATTTCCTTGACCTACTCTCTAATCCTAGCCAACCTCCTTTTTACACCTCTCAATCTTATCCCTCCATTTCATATTGTGTCTTCTATATAAGGAGATGCTTCCTTCATTATCAAACCCTAATCGATGATCTTAAGGACTTGACTACACTACAATCCTACTTGCAACCACATTCTGTTCTTTGTTGAGCTCTTGTGCACATAAAATCTGAGAGCAAATATATCAAGCAAGATCAATGGAGATAGGAAGAATGGAGATCAAAACCCTATTGGACATGTAATGGTATAATCTTTGTGATTTCATTTGATTTGCATTGTCTTAGGTAATCTTCACATGTTATGGTGGATCTTTGTTGTTGTTAGGCTAGGGTTTGGTGGTTGAATTCATTTAGACTTTCAATATTGTTATTATTGTTATCCATTTTCACCATATACATTTTGGCATGCCCGGTGGGACTCTTGTCCCTTTTGTATTTAACATTTTTGTTGCAGATTTTGTGTTTGAAGTTGCAGATTTGACATTTTTGACAACATTTCGACATTTTCACGTCTGCGCACTTTTGAATCACGTTTTTGGTTTTCTATTGCATCTGCGAACTTTCAGATCACGTCTGGGTTTTTTAATCGCGTTTGTGACATTTTGAATCGCATCTGTGTTATTGGCAATATTTTGTTTTGTAGGTTTCAAAACTTGTGTTTATGTCCTGAAGTCGCGCCTGCGATTGTTTAAGTCGCGTATGTGTCGTATAGCCACGTCTGTGATTTATAGTCGCGTCTGTGTCTCACAGAGCCGCGTTTTCATAACAAAGCCACGTCTTTGTCGAGGGTAACCGTGTCTGTGTTTAGTAGTTTCAAATTTAGAAATTTATTCATTCAATTCCAGTTTTGCATTTAGGGTTTCAGATCTGGTTTATTTTGTGCTAACATTTTCAGATCTAGCTAACGAAATTGGTGCAGCTTATCTTGAAAGCAAAATGTTTTGTTGAAGGCCCCTATTTTCACAAAGTCTTTTGGGTTTAAAATTTACCTAACTTGTGCGCTTGCAGGAAGGGGTGACCATTTGAAACAACCCAAACTACTAACAACTTTTTGTTGCAGGTCCTTGGCAAAGGTTTTTGATTTTTATTGTGTGCCTTGTTTTCATAGACTAGCAAACACTTCAATTGGTGCACTAAAATTGAATCATTGTCTTTTGTGTCTTGAGCAATAGGCTCTTTTTGTTTAATCTTTAGAGGGCCTATCTTCCCGTGTGGTCATTAGGACTACTAGTGAGAAGAGAACAACCCAAGTGGTAGCGAGGAAAACCCACCTCTTCTAAACCACTATAAACAACTGTATTCATGGTGAAAACTATGGATAACGTGTGCTGATTAGTTCATACCGACACTATGTCTCCCCATAAACCCGTTTGATCAAATTTATTTGATCATTTGTAGGGCGTAACCCCTACCGGCTGGGAGCCTTCTGTATTTACAGAGCTGAAAGTGCCGCATGTATGGCCACACTAGCACCTTTTTATTTTAGAAGCCCAAATCCTTCTAGTTGTTGGGGCAAGAGGTCGGACCTCTGGTAGCGGCCCACACACATACGGTTCTTAGTAGAGATACAAAGTTCGCCACGGGGAGTTTTTGTGGGGACTAATGCTTGGCTGACCCGAGAAGTGAGTGCTGAGGGTGGAGCTAGTGAGGTCAAGCATCTTAGTATCCGCTCTGAAAATAGCATAGCCTCGGGGGTAAAACCCCATGTGGGATCAACAACTATTGTCTTGGCCAGCCATAAGAATTGTGCTTGACTTATGTTAAACATTCAAACATTCAAACACCAAGACCAAACAAACAAAACATTGTGTCTTTTGTGTCTTCAAGTGTATGCAAAACAATTTTACATCAAACAACACACTTTTTATTGGAGTCATTTTGGAGTCTAGACACTTACAAACATTGGGTCTTCATCAACACTATGTCCTCTTGTCACGAAAAACAATCAAACAGTCAAATTTGGTCATAACAAAATGACTTCACAGATTGGAAAAAATTGCACAAATTTTATAGAAACGCGTCTATGTCTGACATAATCACGTCTGTGTTGTCTAAGCACGTCTGTGAAGGACAGAATCACGTCTGTGCTGTCTAACCATGTCTGTGTTGAATAGAGACATGTCTATGTTGGGGAACCGCATCTGTGCAGTATACAGGTGCGTCTGTGTTCAGAATTGCAAAAATTTTACAATCCAGCAAACAAACACAATCAGTTTCAGAATTCTTGAGCTTCCTAGGTCATTTCTCCAGGGTTTCATTTAGCATTCAACCTATCTTTGGGTCTCACAAAGTCCATCATTGCTTCACATCTTGCTTTACATTCACACTTGTCTAAACTTGAGTCAAAAGGTCACTTGCTTGTCCTCATCATACTTTGTCAACACACTACATACAACAACACTTTGCTAAGTGGTCCCTCATCAAGATTTCTTACCTTTGGGTCTCATTTGGTCTTACTTAGAGTCAAGGTCAACTTACCTCATCAAGAGAAACTATCCTCTCTTTGGAAGTCACACCTACTCTACTACATACATACTTGGTCTTACACTTTGGACATTGCAAGTACACCTCAAACTCATTTACACTCCATTCAACTTTTGGTCTTCCATACTTTTTTCATTTTCATCTAGTCTCACACATCTTGGTCAATACCTAGTTCATGGTTGAAACCCGTCTTCAAAAATATAGGAGAGAAACTAAAGAGGCTCAAGAGTCCGCAAACATGAGTGTCTATGAATATGACAATGATGTCTTTTTCAATCCTGATCACACTACATTACCTGACATGGATGTCTATAGAAACATTCCAAATGTTAAGAACATGGACACTACAAACAACAATGATACACACAATGACAATATGGACAACTTTTCAGTACATTCAGTAGATGTGGAAGAATCCATTATGAATCCCCATTTCAATCGATTGGTTGAGGAAATAATGAGGAGGGATAGACAATACTTCTTACAAATGATGGCACAAAGTGGAGCCAAGATACCTCATGATTTTGACATGTCTCAAATAATGGAAAATCAACCTTTGCAACAAACTCACTCCAACATGGATCAAAGGAGGCCTAATAGTGGAGGAAATAGAGGACCACATATGGTGCCTGAATCACCATCATCTTTGCTTCAAAAACTAGAGGTCCCACATACAGATGGTCAAACATATGATACTCACCTTCGCAAACCATTATGGAAGTCTTATGCAGAAAGATATGCTCAATCACATACCAATGCTAAGGATCAACCACCAAAGCAATTGGATATTCAAAGGCAAGCTCAAAATTTGGACACAAGGATACCCCATGTCAAATTTGGGGGCAACATAGTAGAACATGACATGCCTGTAGAGTATGGTATACATGCACAAAATAGATATGGTGTTCCTCAACATGAATCTATACCAAGTGGTCCACATATGCAACATCACTATAGACCTCCTCCATATGAACATGTGTATGATCAATATCATCCATATATGCAACAAGCTCCTCCTCCAACTGGTGCCTCAAGCATGGGGTATGGTCCAAGAAGTCGATCTCCACCTAAGAGCAATTTGGAGCAACAAATCGGGGACTTACAAAAGAAAATGCAGGACATAAATGCACCAAAACCAACATACACAATGAGAGACATGTGTCCTTATCCATTTGACAAGAGCATTCCAATGCCTCCATTTCCTACACACTTTGTGATGCCTAAATTTGATAAGTATAGAGGAAAAGGGGATCCTAAGGCACACATAAGACAGTTTTTCACAGCTTGCATTGAGGTAGCTTCAGAAGAGACATATTTGATGAGATTATTCCCACAAAGCTTAGGTGATCAAGCTATGGAATGGTTCTCCCAACTCCCTCTTGGTATTAAGTCATGGGGTGACTTAGCAGAGGCATTTATTCAACATTTCTCCTACAACATAGAGACAGACATATTAGTCACTACTTTGTGCAACACCAAGCAAAAAGAGGGAGAGTCTTTTGCGTCATTTTTACAAAGATGGAGAAATCTAGCTGGCAGATGCTCTTGTGAAATTCCACAAAAACAAATGGTAGAGATGTTCACACACAACATTAACAAAGACATTGGCTATGATCTAAGGAAAGCTTGTTTTTCCACCTTCAGGGACGTCATTGAAAAAGGCTTAGCAACAGAAAAGGTCCTAATTGAGCAAGGAGTCATTAAGATATTTAAGGAGAACAAAGATGACTTTAAAGGAAAAGACAAGCCAAGATTTTGGAATAAAAATAAGAACACAGTCAATGATGGTGTTGTTGATGCCAATACAGTGCAACCCAAATTCATATTTTTGGGATCAAGTTCTACAAACAATCAAGTGAATACTCAAACAACTTCTAGATCACGAAGGAAGTACACTCCATTGGGAGAACCACTTGAGTCAGTCTTCAAAAAGTTAGTGGCAAACAAGGTAATCACAGTTCCAGATTTTCCTCCATATGAACCAAAGGTTAAACCAAATTGGTGGAATGATGATGAGTATTGTGAATTTCATTAAGAGAAAGGGTCATAAGATAGGAAATTGTCATCGACTAAAGAACATCATACAAGATCTCATTGATAGAGGTGACATTGAGATTGAGGGACACTCATCCAATCAAGAACATGAGATGTTTAAGGAACCATTCCCAAAGCATGACAAGGGAAAAGCTAAAGCCATAGATGATCAAACCAACTATACCAGAGCATCTTACAACTATGATTCAACCATCAATCACATCTCGATGGACAATTATGTCTCTACTATTATCATCAAGGACAAAACTCCTAAGAGTTCTACTCAGAGACCCAAGATTGTCCTAAAAGGTGTTGGATCTTCTTCCGAACCTACTTCTGAATGCCATGTTACAACCCGTCGAGGTAAAATTACTTTGTTAGGTGCTTCAACTAAAAACACCACTTCTTCATCAACCAAACCTGAGTATGACCTTGTAGAACAGTTAGGGAAGACACCCGCGCTCATCTCCATACTTGAGCTCTTACGCATATCCCCCGCTCATAAAACTATTCTTGACAAAATCTTGAGAGAAACTGTTGTTCCTACTGATCTGAACGTGGACCAGTTTCAAGCCATGGTGGGATACCTTTCCATTCCACACTCCCTTACATTTACAAAAGTTGATGACGCCTCCGTAAGTCAGCCACATAATGCACCTTTACACATTGAAGCCTTCATACACAAACATAAAATCAAATGAGTCCCGATAGATGGAGGAGTAGGTCTAAACATTTGTACATTGAGCACTATTAAACAATTGGGATATTCTGACAAAGCTGTGAATTCTACAAACAAAATTACTATAAAAGCATATGATGATGAAGAACATTCATCCAAAGGCACAATCACCTTACCTCTTAGAGTTGGGCCAGTTACTAAGGATGTGGTTTGTCAAGTCCTAGACCTTGATCTCACATACAACATATTGCTAGGACGTCCATGGATTCATGAGATTGGTGCAGTACCATCTACATATCATCGATGTATCAAGGATGTCTCTGACTAGAGATTCTATCTCCAAGATGTCTTTGACTGGAAAGGCGAGGATGGGGTATCGTCACCTATTTGTATTTACTGTCTATGGATTGTCTCTTAGTAATGCTATGACTTGTCCAAGGATATGAGGACACTTTGAGTCTAGTGTGAACTGGGGCATTCCTTGTTTGTGACTGTCTTATCTCTATGCAAACGGGTACAATGACTTTCTGGGTCGAACATATGCCTCGATTATCATAACCTACTTGCCATAATAAAGCTCAAAGATGATAACGCACAAGAAGCTCTTTCACATTCATATCTTCTATCTTTCATCCCCCTTTCTTGATTGACTTCCATCGTTCTTCTTGAGTCCGCGTAGCTTGCTATCACATGACTGAGTATAATGACACACCAAAAACATTTGCATTTCATGTAGTTTACACCTGCATTACCACATATAAGCATTTCATACATACATATAGATATCACACTGCATCACATCCTGCACATAACACCTGTTAGCACAATTTGCATTTGTATTATCATATTCATCTGCATTACATACATTCACATTTGCATCATGCATACACATATTTAAAACATAAAAGAACAAAAAAAAATATTGCATTGCATCATATACATATTTGCATCCATATCATAAGCATCACATAAGAACATCCCATCACATAGGTACACATGCATATAGCTGCCACAAAAATGAATCATCTCATATATATATAATCAAAAGTGTCATGATACAATAATGTCAAAATCATATGGCTACAATCACCTGAAGGTGTCTACATCATCACACAAAAATGGTACAATACTGATACATAGGGAGCCCTCTAAGGCTATGATGAACTCCCTCCCTCGGAGCCGCTTGGCCTCGATGGAATCTGAGCCCCTAAAGGACCCACCCCAAGATCATCCCTCCTATCCCCTCTCTCTAGTGGTGGTGGAGGACCCATAACCCCACCACTAGATGCCTGTCTCCTCTGGCTCCCTCCCGTAGTTGTCGCTGTCCGCGATGGTCTATGGAAGCTCCTCGCCCGCTGATCCACTAGCACTGCACCATAATAAAGGTCCCACCAGTATGCAATCTCCTCTCCTGCCCATAGAACATAGGCATATCTGGCCCCTGTGTCCTCCGCTGCCTCTCTCCCTGCCCTCAGCGCTGTCTCAGCCTTTGTATAATGCTGAATAGCCTGATCTTGCTCCCGCTCAGTATCTCGGAGCCTTCTCCTGAGCTGATCCCTTTCCCCCTCCAACTCCTGGATCTCATCTGCCTAACCCTGGTAGATCTCCCTCATCTCTATCAACTCATCCTCCTCAGCGTCAGCCCCCTCAGCCTCTGCCTGTGGCTTTGCCTGTGGCTCCCCCTATGTTGGTACCTGCCCCTATGCCTGTACCTATCCCTGTCCCTGTACCTATCTCTATACCTATCTGGGACCCTGTGCAGCTGGCACCTATAGCAGCAATCCACTGCGACCTCTCACCACCCGAGCCTGTCTCTCCTCTCCACCCTCCCTCTGAGGTGTAACCCTCCTCTCTCCAACTTCTCCCCTCCTCCTCCGTCGGCCTCTGCCCCCATCACCTCCACCATCATCCACATCATCCCCACCCCCATCTCCATCCAATAGCTCTCCCGGATCCATCAAGCATGGGAAGGGATGCTCCACCCAGTATGCTGTATACTCGGCATCCTCGACCTCTGGCCACATGTCCCAAGGTAGGGGTACCATCTCTGCTAGCTACGTCATAGCCTGATCATATGACAACAAGGGCCCAAATTGTGCTTGATCTCTGATGGTCCATGCATACATGCCTGAGCCCTGTGGCATCCTCTGGATCCTGCCATACTGCCTGCAAACCCTGTCCACTAGCTGCCTCTCCAGCACATAGGGCGTCCGCCCAATCACATACCTACTCTGGAAGGTGTAAGGAAGCTCAACTGCATCATCCTCCCACTTCTCGCATCCCAGGTATGGCCTCCAGATGACCACATCAATATCATCTATCACTCGTCGCCAATGCTCCAACCTGTCAATCCGTGGCTATGATGTAATCATATCGTACAGGTGCACAAAACTACGTCCATGTCCCCTACCTCTGAAGTGTATCGGCCTTGTCACTGGCAGATGCTCATAAGCCCACACTTGCAGCAATGTCACCCCGTAGCCCAATCCCACTAATCCATGGTAGACGAACTGATGCAGCTCATAGTAGAGGTGTGCCAGCACACACGGTCCCCAGGCATATCTGGTGTGTTGTGTCACCAGTGTCTCCAACGCTCCTACCCAGCCCACAACCAACCCCTATGTCGCTCTATCAAGACACAGGAACCCACTAATCGCTCCTCCTATCACTACCGACAGCACCAATCCTGTAGCAGTCATCGTGTCCCAAGCCACATGCCCAGCCCTCATCTCCAGTCCCGGATCCTGGAACACTCGTCTCAGGGCCTCCCTGTCTCCATCTCGATCGTACAGAATTAGATCCCCATTGATCAGTATCCTCAGTATCCTATAGACATCCTCCAGGGTGACTGTCATCTCCCCCATCGGCAAATGAAAGGTACATCTCTCTGAATGCCATCTCTCAGCTAAAGCAGTCAGCAATCCCATGTTTGCCCGAAACTCAGGCACATACAGAACATGTCTCAATCCCATCGCCTCAATCGTTGCTCGGTCCCCAAGTGTCAACTCAGGTCGCAATATCTGTGTCGACGGAAATCTCTCCCATGACTCTAGCATCAACAAATACTCCTACAGTCAAGCAAATCAATCGTGTCAGTCATAGTGGCATTCACTGTTTATCACAAAATGCTACTTTTTATCTAAATGCATATGGCTATCTCTCCTAGTGACACTCACTATTCATCACAAAGTGTTTCTATCTATCCAAGTGACACTCACTGTTCATCACAAAGTGTTGCTTCTATCCTAGTGGTACTCCCTGTTCATCACAAAGTACTACGTGTTTTGCACTCTCTGTTCATCACAAAGTACTACGTGTTTTGCACTCCCTGTTCATCACAAAGTGCTCCTCACATTTGCACTCCCTGTTCATCACAAAGTGTTGCTTATACTTTAAGTACTCCCTGTTCATCACAAAGTACTCTATCTTGGTACTCATTGTTCATCACAAAGTGCCTTGATCTCTCCCAGTCTTCCCTAGAGGACCTGCTTGAGTGTAGCCTCTTAGAGGACCTAATTTATGCTATGCAACTAAAGTGTTGTATGCGTCAGGGATGTCAGTTATTTGTTGTGTCGATGAATGACTTGGAGATGGATGAAATTTAGGAGGTGTCACTCGATGATCATCCCTTGCTTAGAGAATTTATAGATATATTTTTGAGTGAGATACCAGGTATGCCTCCTAAGAGGGATATTGATTTTAGAATTGATTTAGTGCCCAAAACTAAACCTATCTTGCACACTTCTTATCAGATGACAACTCAATAGCTTGAAGAGCTTCGGATATATTTGGAGGACCTTTTGGCAAAAGGGTTTATCTGACCTAGTGTTTCTCCTTGGGGAGCACCTGTTATATTTGTGAAGAAGAAGGATGGGGCTCTCCACTTATGCGTTGATTATTAGTAGCTCAAAAAACTGACAATGAAGAACCATTACACACTGACAAGGATTGATGACATGTTTCATCAAATAAATGGGGTGAAGGTGCTTTCAAAGATTGATGTGAAATCACGGTATCACCAGTTGAGGATCATGGAAGCGTATATTCATAAGACAGCTTTCTGCACTTGCTATGGCTATTATGAGTTCAGCATTGTACCTTTCAAGTTGACTAATGCACTATATGTTTCATGATCCTTATGAATGTCATATTCGGGACATATTTGATAGATTTGTCCTTGTGTTCCTTGATGACATATTGATTTATTCCTAAACCTTGGAGGAGCATGAGGAGCATTTGAGGTATCTATTGCAATGTCTGAGGGAGAATCAGTTGTATGTGAATATGGCTAAGTGTGAATTCAATAAGACCAAGATCAAGTACCTTGGGCACCTCATTTCAGGAGAGGGTATTGCAGTGGATCCCTCTAAGATCCAAGCTATTCTTGAGTGGCTTGCACCTACGAATGTATCATAGGTTTGCAGTTTTATGGGTTTGGGAGGTTATTATTGGAGATTTATTCAGGGGCTCTCTAGTATTGCTCATCACATCACTTCCCTGTAGAGAAAAGGGAAGAAATTTTTTTGGTCATAGAAGTGTCAAGAAGCCTTTCAGAATCTTAAGGAGAAGTTGACTAGTGCACCTATTTTGGTAGTTCCTAATCCATCTGATGATTTCTTGATTTGTACAGATGCATCCTTGGAAGGTTTAGGTGCGGTGTTGATGCAAGATGAGAGAGTGATTTCTTATGAGTCTCATAAACTTAAGAACTATGAGCTTAATTATCCTACACATGATTTATAACTAGTCATTGTAGTGCATGCCTTGGTACGATGGAGACACTTTCTCCTAGGATATTGGTTCGAGTTGCACATAGATCATTGCAGTTTGCAGTACATATTTACGCAGCCAAACCTAAATGCTAGATAGAGGAGATGGATAGAATTTATTTGTGAGTATGAATTTGAGGTTAACTATATTAAGGAAATGGGGAATGTAGTTGTAGATGCTCTTACTCATCATCAGCATGAGATTTTAGTAGTGGCTTTGGAGGTGGATTTGAGAGGACGTATTTTGGCAGCACTCCTTGTGGACACCTGGTATCAGGAAGCTTGTTCTGAGGTTGAGTCTGGTAGAGCTTTGGAAGGGAGACTCACAGGTTATTCCCTTGATCCCGATGGTCTTTTGCAACATTTAGGATGCATTTATGTACCTTCTTTCGAGGGTCTTTGCATTTTAATTCTTTCTGAGTCACATCAGGCATCATATTCTTCTTATCCTAGTGTCAAGAAGATGCATATGGATCTTTGGCAGTTAAATTTTTGGTCAGGTTTGAAGAGGGATATAGAAGATTTTATAGCTTGGTGCTTGGAATGCTAGAGGGTGAAGGCAGAGCATCTTCATCCGGCAGGACTTTTGCAGTAGCACCTTGTTCCAATATAGAAATGGGACATTATTTTTATGGATTTCATTGTGGGTTTACCTAAAACCCCACGTCGTCATGATTCTATCATGGTCACCATAGACAGGTTGACCAAATTTGCACACTTCTAACCTATCCAATCTTCTTATAATGCAACAACATTGGCTAGAATTTTCATGGAGAATATTGTTAGACTTCATGGCGTTCCTCAAAAGATCATTTCAGATAGAGATCATGTGTTCATGTCAGCCCTTTGGAAGTCTCTGTAGCAGGCCTTGGGCATTCAGTTGAATTTCAGTTCAGCCTATCATCCTGACTGATGGATAGACCAAAAGGGTCAACCAGGTGCTAGAGGACATGCTTCGTATGTATGTTGTGGATAAGCAGTCATGTTGGGAGGAGTATCTATACTTGGTGGAATTCACTTATAATAATGGATACCATAGTTCCATCGGTATGGCTCCTTTTCACGCATTATATGTTCATCCTTCTCATACTCCCTTGAGTTGAGACCAACTAGAGGACAAGTTGCATATGGGTCCAAATATTCTTAGGGATATGGAGCAGCGAGCTAATAGGATCATAGATCACTTAACAGCAGCGCAAGATCAGCAGAAGAAGTACATCGACTCGCATAGGGTGGATCATTAGTTTTCAATTAGAGATTGAGTATTCTTGCATGTGCGACCGTAGAAGAGTCCAATCCATTATGGAAAGGGCTCTAAGCTTGCACCATGCTTTGTGGTTCCATTTGATATTTTATAGAGGATTGGTCCAGTTGCCTATCGAATTTATTTGTCACCTAGTCTCTGGTGCATTCACGATGTTTTCCATGCTTCTATTCTTCATCAATATCATCCTGATATATCTCACATTCTTGATTGGACTACTCTTCAGGTCGAGGATGGGAAACTCGCTCTCGAGCCCATGGGCATTCTAGAGCATAGGCATCGGGTTCTCAGAGGTAGAGACATCAAGTAGGTCAGGGTCTAGTGGGACCCTAATGATGAGTCTTCTTCTACTTGGGAGGAGGCTTCTCATATACATGAGATTTATCCTTAACTTTTTGCAGGCTTCTAGGAGTAAGCCTGATTCTAGGGGGGAGGGTATAGTGCCCCTCTCTTTTGTATTGGCGGACCTTATATTTATGAGATTTCTATCTGTGGATTCGACCCTTTTTGGTGTTGGTCAATTTTGGATTTGGTTGTGATGCTTGACTATGGTTCCTATATTTCTATGTGACTATGATATTTCATGCTATATGGATGGTCAAAATAATGATGTTATATGATGTATCTTCACTTGGTGTGTGTTAGATGATTATAGATAGAATATTTTTTTAATGTTAGAATTTTATCTTGACGCTCTTAGAGGTATATCTTCCTTGATCTTACATTTCTTATTATCTTTGATGTTGTTATGTGGTTCTGATTGATGATTGTAGACACCCAAAATTGCCATGCCTGATTAAATAAATATTTTATTTATTTAATTATCTAAGCCTAATTCTTCTATTAATTAAATAAATCTTTATTTATTTAATTAATTCATTTATCCTCTTCTAGCCTTATTTCTCATTTAATTAAATACATTTATTTATTTAAATTATCCTTTTCCTAAATTAAATAAATATCTTATTTATTTAATTGATCTCATTTCTTCTATTAATTAAATGAATCTTTATTTATTTAATTAATTCATTAACCTTTTCTACCCATGACACATGTCATTCATCTCTTAATTCCTATACTACCTACCTCTTTCATTATTTTATTATTTCCTCTACCTACCCTCTAATCCTAGCCGACCTCCTTTTTTTACACCTCTTAATCTTATCCCTCCATTTCATATTGTGTCTTCTATATAAGGAGATGCTTCCTTCATTATCAAACCCTAATGAATGATCTTAAAGACTTCGCTACACTATGATCCTACTTGCAACCACATTCCGTTCTTTGTTGAGCTCTTGTGCACATAAAATCTGAGAGCAAATATATCAAGCAAGATCAATGGAGATAGGAAGAATGGAGATCAAAACCCTATTGGACATGTAATGGTATAATCTTTGTGATTTCATTTGATTTGCATTGTCTTAGGTAATCTTCATATGTTATGGTGGATCTTTGTTGTTGTTAGGCTAGGGTTTGGTGGTTGAATTCATTTAGCCTTTCAATATTGTTATTATTGTTATCCATTTTCACCATAAACAATGATTATATGTCAATGTCTTCGATCGAATCATATGGTGTAGTTTATGATGTGATTATTAGATGCTATTCATATATGATATTTTGTTATTGGGCTAGTTTATTTATGAGTTTGTTGTAATTTGTTTTTTATTAATGGAAAACAGGTTTTGATGGGTTTCTAAAACCCAGTACATAAGGAAGATCAAAAGATAAGCATCAATGCACAGCTAAACAAAAGACAACAGCTAAAGAAAAAATAGTTGGCATACAAAACGCCAACAAGCAAAAGATCAAAATAGACTAAAAACCAAAAATGACCGACAGAAGCCCAGACTTAGGTCAAATTTTAAAGAATCTCCACCACTTCTAGCTCCAACTAATCCATAGTTTCTACAGCCCTCTTGATGTCCTCTATTTCTTTGCTCTGGTTTTGCATCCTTTTAGTACTAGCTCTGGTTCTTCTTTCAAGCCTAGTTTCCTTATCCTCGGGGATGTCATCTTTGACCTCAATAATACACTCTGCAGCCTTATCCCTTGGTAGCTCTCCAGCTTGTGGACAAGGGTTTTCATGCTCACCGAGGTAGCCTTTAGAATCCTATGGCTCTACTCCCCAATTTTTTTAAGTGTATTCTCATTACCATCCAGTCTGTGATCAGTAGCATCTGCTCTATTTTCTAGGCAAGTAAAATTGTTGCGGTTGGCATTTATAATCTCCTCCACATTTCCAATCACCTTGGTTAGCTCACTAAGACACTCTAGGAAGGAGTTGAATTTTCCAGAACCTGGGGCCTGTAAGGTTTCAATTTTCCTAGCTTCATGGGCTTTCTTGACATTTATGCCCTCGATTTCCTTTTGAATCCAGTTGAGCACTTGTTTGAAGCTCTTCGTCCCATTATTTATACAAAGGCTTATGTCCACTTGATGCTCTTCCTAGTTCTTGACATCCCTAGTATTAAGATTAACCTCCAGACTAACCTCTCTTTCCTCAGTTTTTTTATCATCTTTCATTTCTGAATCCTCCTCCATGATGCTCATCTGCTTCAAATCAGACCTGAGAGGCATCCTTTATTCCAACTCCCTACCTTTTGAATTCTTCTTTTTCTGTTTCAGACTCACCTAGGTTTGAGCCTTCTCACTTTCGGTGTCCATGTCATTGTCAGCCCCTTCCTCCTCCTCATTCCAACCATCATCCTCCCCTCTCTGTTTATTTTTAGCAAACCATATATTTTGTCTTCCCTATTCTAATTTTTTCTTTTGTCTACTTGTTTTGGCCATTTGGGGGTCATTTTCAGTCTCTGCTTCCATATCATAGTCATCACCTTCTTCCTCTTCCAACTTTTCAAAGTCTTCATCCAAGTGAGAAATCTCTCCAGTATTCATCTAGACAGTCATGTTCTTGATGTGATTATACAAAATCACCATCAAACCTTCATGCATTGCTGCGTTAATGTGGGGATTGGAAATGCCATCCTTAATCCCCGCATTAAGGGAGCAGAAAAGATAGTAGGGAAGAGAAATCTTATCCTTGTGCCTAAAATGATTTAGCAAAACAAAGTGATAGCTATAGACCCTATTATATCTACCATCAAGTGTGATAAACTCCATAATAGCAAGTAAAACCTTTCACCAAATTAATTTGACTACCTTAGGCAAAAAATAGGTGTGGTTTCCCTTCACCAGCTTAGCCCTTTCCTCCTTAGTCTTTGGGAACTTCTTCACAACAGCATCAAAGATTTTTTGTCCTTGTAAAACTTGATGCCCTCCATTGGAATGCTAGTGGCCTCCGCTATCATTGTCTCGGTCACTTTAATCTTCCTATTTCCAATGGTGAGATTCCCTTCATTCCAGCCCCTCTTGAAAATCTTGGTGATTTCAAGCCGTTTCTCTTGCATTTTTTCCATAAATTTCATCATCTTGGCAGCATGGAGGATGCTCCAGACCTATGGATGATTCATCCATTTCTCAATGGTAGTCACCTGCGTTCTCTTCCTTTTACCTCCCATGGTTCTATTAATTTCAATCCAGAGCTTCAAACTGATAACTTTCTTCTTGTTAGAGTCTCTGTGAAAGCCACTTCGATTACTACAGAACTTTCTAGTGTAGTTGTTGGGGAGGGTTAAAATTGCCCATAAAGCATGCGAGATTACACTACAATGATGATTGTACTTCCTCCTTGGTAACCTGCAGTGCCAATGCCTATTGCCATGAAATTGTTTTTCACTTCGGGAAATGATACTAAATTTGTCCCTGCTTACCATGTAATCTTTCATAAATAACTATATCATGTGCCGCACACAGTAGATCCCTTTCGCCATTCCAGGTAATTATAGTTTCGCTCCATAGTGCTATGTTGGCCACCCAGTTTGCACTTTGATTAGCCTCTCTAAAGACATGTGTGATGTGGCATTCTTAAACCCCTTTAGCATATCTCTGGAAGAGTCTATGATGTTCTTGATGGTCCATGGGGGTTGATGATTGCCAATAAGGTAGTTAATTATGTTTTTAGAGTCACTTTCCAACCAAATCAAACTAACCCCTAACTTGGAGGCTAATTTTATAGCTTGAAGTGCCCCCATAGCTTCCGCTAAATGATTGGTTTGAATGCCTAAAGGATAGGTGACTGCTCCTGTACAAAATCTTGGCCCATTACGAATGATGCCACCACAACCAGTCGGGCATGGGTTTCCTTTAGCCGCCCCATCAAAGTTGGCCTTGAACCACTCATTGGGGGGGAGGGGAAGACTAGCAACATAGGCTTCTTTTGATTTGGTTAATGTCAGTGCCCAAAGAGGTAGAGATATTCCATCTTTTGAGAACATCAAAATCCTCCTTGTTGCTACAACACTGCACTCCCCTAATCATCACATTCTCAACACAAATGTTTTTAATTTTGAGCTAAACCACTTCCGAGGTGTTAGTTTCATTCCTACAAATTCTATTGTTTCTCTCTTTCCATATCCCTCAGAGGATATGGGCAAAGGAGAACTTCCAAATATTTCTAATGGTAATGTTATTGGTGGAGAAATGCTAGCTTCCAAAGCAATCCTATATCTCCTCCTAGAACACCCAATTCAGTCTCCACATCTGAAAAAACATCCCCCAAATAGAAGTAGAATAAGGACAGTGTAAAAAGATATGGTTCATTGATTCCTCATTATTCAGACAAAGGTAACAAATATTTGGAAGACAGAAGCCCCTCTTTCTCAGGTTGTTAGTAGTCAAAATTTTGTTTTGCAAGAGGATCCACAAAAAGATATTAATTTTGGGAGTCAACCCATGATGCCAAGCCTTGGCCAAGCATGGAGTAGGAGCTTGGGAATGAGCCAATAAAAGGATAGCAGAAGAGACCAAGTAGGTCCCTGATGAAGTCCCACACCACACCATATAGTCTTTCCTTCCCAAATTTTGGACCGCATGGTTGATCATTAAGTTAATCTACTTGAGTTTGGGGTCAATGTGAGTGAGATCCACCCAAGAATGGTCTCTCCAATAGTCCTCAACTTTGGTGCCTATCTTCTCTTTGCAACTTTGTTACTCCTTCTTATAGTATAATAATTTTGTGGAGTGATTAGTATTTTATCTCTCTTTGTATTTGGGATAAGGTTCTTTAATTAATTAATAAATTATGATTGTGGTACTTAAAGTTTTAAAATATTTTAATTATTTAATTATTTAGAAAAGAGTATTCATAAGGGAATTAAAAATAACAAATATTTATTTAAAGATTAGTTAATTAATAATTGATTATAGATGTCTCATTTGATCTTTCATAACCATTTAATTAAATATTCCTTTAATAATCTTAGTATCACTTATTATTATTATTTTTAAATATTATTACCTCTTATTGTTTTTAAAATTAAATCTAAAAGAAAATAATATTTTTTTATTTTAATTAATATCTTGCAAAATATTTTGTCAAATCCATTCGGTGAACCTATAGAAAACTTCATTTTCAAAAACATATCAAAAATTTCTTGAGATCCAACGGTTCAATAAAAAATTATACTCTTCCAACCGAGACCATTTTTGGCTGTCATAGAAGAAGGAGTAAAATGATAGTCCTGCACTCTGTCAATAATAACTTTCAAATCCAAAATATTTAGGAAAATCCCTTCGATGATCCTGTAGAAAACTTGATTTTACAAAACATATCACAAATTGGTTAAGATCCAACGGTTCAATAAAAATTTATACTCTCCAAACCGAGACCATTGTTTACTGTCATAGAAGAACAATAAAAAAGAAAGATTTTTATTTGCAAATTTAACACATGTTTATTAGTTATAAAAATCAAACATTAAATTTGTTCAAGAAAAATTATAAATCTTGTAGTTGTGGGTTTGAGCCCCACGGTGGGCACGAGAAATGTGTGTGTGAAAAGTGGACCTGTATCTGTATCTGCAATACACAACACTTCAATCAAGTCATTACATGCATGGTTAATCAGATATAATCAATGAATAAATAAACCATAACAAATCCACCCATTGCCTTCTAAAAGATGCGAGTATAAGATTGCTCTCAGATTATTTAGCAATACCAGTGACTAGACAACATCAAGACGAAGGATTTTATCTATATGAACATGATGAATGCTAGATGAATGCAATATTAATCTAACAACATTTTTGCAATATTAAACTAAATGATTTAATTAATATGAAATAATTAATATGCAATATATCAATGAAATCCTAGAGCAAAAACAGTATAATAACAATATATTCTCCAGCCTCTCTTTGAATGAGAGATGAGCCTGAATTTATAGAAAATTCAGAAAGAAACCAACGGTTGAGATCAAATGATGATGAGCGGTCAAGATTTTCCAAGAGGAAGCACAATCCAGGTGAATTGATGTGATTGGATGCTTTTTTCAGCTTTAAAGGAAATTGAACTAAAAATAAGATTAAATCAGGAAGAAACTGATTTAAAGGAAATTGAACTAAAATTAAGATTAAAATCAAGAAAAAACTGATTTATTCTCTATTTCATTCAATTTTAATATTTAATTGTTTTAATTCTTTTCTTTGAGATTATCTATCAATTTTTAATTTGTTTTTTTCAAGATTATCTCCAATTGATTTCTTTTCTCAAATTTTAATTCTTTTCTGTCAATTAATTCATTTTTTGATTTATTTCCATTTTTGAAGATTTGTGCTCAATTGATTTATTTAATTTAAATTAATTCTTCTTTCTTGATTTGTTTCCTTTTTTTGAAGATTTATGGCAAATTGTTTCATTTAATTAAATTAATTCCTCTTTTTGATGATTTAATGGCAAATTGATTTATTTAATTAAATATGTTAGGATATTTAATTAAAATAAATAAGATAATTGTTTAAAATGATTTACTTGGAATGATTTAATTAATTAAATAAATATTTAATTAATATTGAGTGATTGATTTGCCATGTGACATTTGATGATTTTAGGAATTAATTGTGTGCTCAAGATTGATTTAATTGCCTTTGGTTAGTACCTTGGTGACGTTGTCGAGATTAGGGGCCCATCGTTTAGATGACCATTTTTAGGGTATTACAGTATGTATGTATGTATGTATCTATGTATGTATGTATACTAATGAATTTCACTTTTATCGTTGGCTTTGTAATATCATTTGTTGTGCAATAATAATAATAGTATTGTATGTGTTTATTTCATTGCTCGGCCTATATAACCATCTAGCAGATTTTCTTTCCACTATGTGTATATAGCTGGGGGCCCGTGGAGAGACCACCCTAGTGTGGGCTCCCACTCACTATGGGGAACCATCCCCACTGTCGTGGGGTGGGGAAAACCCATGGTGCCTATGCCCATGTCGTTCCCTTTGCCATTATATTTAAGTCATAATATGATTATAAAAATAAATTTATATTTTATTCTTGGGCTCTACATTCATTCTTATTGTTGTTGATTCTATCATGATTGTGGATTGGTAGAAATGTATTTAGTTATCATAAAGTATTGTTCATTAAAAAAAGTTTGTTTTATTGTGTAAATGAGAAATCGAATGAATTTTAATGTTTTGAATTTTGGAATATTCGGAACTTAATGTTAAATTTTAATTAATGAAGATATAGGTGTTATCTTGAACTCCTTGGTTTTATAGTAGAAATGTACTCGTTATGATTGGTTTTATGAGTCCATGCTATTGTTTTGTTTTGTCCATCATAGTTGGATACTCGGTTATGATGCTTTAATTGTATTTAGCTTGCAAAGGCTTGGACAGTGTTAGAGTTTCTTTTGTACAAGATTCTCAATGCCCTTGGATGTTATGAGATTGGCTTCTTGCTAGACCTCCTTATTAGTTGAGTCTTCATTGTTGGTCATTGATATACTTTTCTCTTGATATTTTGAATTCAGTGGATATTTGTGTGCTACAAGGTCAATTCCTAGCCTATTGATGTTATTACTCCTTTTTGGGGATCTTTTCTATCATGTGACCTAAGTCATGCTATGGTTGGAATCATGTCACCTTGTGTTTCGGATATCAATCCTTGTGTTTATTTTCATTCCTAGGTGCATGTAAGGGGGAGTGGCTTCCATTGGGGGTTAGGACCCAAAGTGGCCACCTGGGTAACTCAATGGAATTTTTGTGATCAAGTGATAACCTAATTAATGAGCTTGGGTGGCTAGTCAATTCACATTAATTAAGATAATTCTCTTATGCCTTCTTGCCCACAAACGCTTGTATAGGTTGGGGGTAAGTGGAGAAGAGCCTGGAATGGCTTCCATCAATATAGTCTCCTCGAAAGGTTTGTGTGGTCCTCTAGTGTATGTATGGGGGTCGGGAGTCAGGAGAGGTCACTAGGGTAACCTACGATGGGGGTCAGGACCTAGTGAAGATCTACCAGGGTAACTCATGACATCCTAGTGATGACACTCTTACCTTTGCTACCTCGTGGTAACCCACATCTTTAAACTTTTGGGTTTTGTTGAGCTTCCGGAAGTGGTTAGTTTTCTCATGCTTGTTGTCCTTCTATGGTTGCTTTGGGCCTCTGGTGATTGGTTGTTATTTTGTGTTTCTATGGTGCTCTCTTATGAGCCTCATATATGTTTAGTTTAATTGATTCTTTGTTAGTATTGTTATATTGATTCTCCTGTGAGTCATGTTGGTACCCTTGTATATCTTTCTTCTGCCAAGTGGGTCTAGGGGGTGGACCTTTTGGTGCCACATGATTGGGGGGAGTAATTTTTGCACCCATTGGGTTTGGCTCCTTCAACTTCATGATCGTGATGGCTCGAGAGAAGTTTTGAAGACTATTATTGATGTTCCAGATACATGTATTCTTCCCTTCTTGGAACTCTTGGAGATTTGTATATTGAGGATCCATTATAATGTATTTAAAATTCTTATGTAATATTCTCATTTAATGTAATGAGAATCATGTACCCATGTAATGTTTTATATTGTAATTTATATAGCAGTTCCTTGTTAATTATTTGAGATGATGTATAACCTCATGTTGCATCATTATGGGCCTTGAGGACACTTTTTAGTTGTTTTAAAGTGCTTCATTATGTATCTCTTAACATATGTATATGTTATTTAAAATTTAAAAATCTGCATTTTCTTTTTCATGGTTGTTTAGTCCTCTGGGCCTCATGGTAGGGCATGACAGTGTGAATTTGTTTAACCCCTTTTGTAAGTTGAATTGCTTAAATTATGGTAAAGTGTTGGAAATGAGAATAAAAACATAGAAATAGTGAGCTACAATCGTTGAATTGAGCCACACACCTAGATATGAGAAATATAAGTAGATCTAGACCTGGTCCCTGAAGGAGCTCCTAAAATGTCAAGACTGTGGTGCCTGTTGCCCTAGTCCTCCGAACTTTTTGCACACTAAAGAGGGATTGATTTGTCACTTTAAATAATGCCTATTCTAAAGATCACAACTCCATACCTATTTCCTACACATAGAAAGAAGGGGAAATAGGTCAAGAATAGGGATTTGCCTAATTCAAACCTCGGTTTAGAAATTAACCTTGATTGAAATATTGTAAATATTGAAATAAATAATGGAAGGATATACCTCAAATCTGTAGTGACTAATAATGACGCTTTGCATCTTGAATGTAATCACATATGTTGTATGAAATGGCATGAACATGATAAAACCCTAATCACATACACACGCTTGCATATGAATTATGTAATGTTGCTCCGCAATTAATGAATGAAGAATATGCAACCTTGAATATCTCTAGAAATTATTGATGGTGAATGCTTCAATGCTTTAATGAAATATTAATTTAATGGGCACCTTATGTTTGTCTTATCATCTTCTTGTATTATTCAATTGAGAGGGGAAAGCCTCCTTATATACTTGTCCATTAGAAAACATGTTAATTTTCCAACATAGGCTGACACAGGGCTAGGTTTCTCACTCAAATCTAGAAATGCTCAAGGGGTTCAAAGGGGGCCCAAATAAGGACCAAGGTGTGGTGCCATGGTCCCAATGAGGACCAAGGCACAATTTCCTGGTCCTACCCTATTTTAGGGTCGAAACTAAGGGGCCATGCAAGGTGTAAAGTGAAAATAAGGCCTGGTTTGCATGATATAAGAATAATTAGGTCTTAAATAGGCATTGGGACACTAAGGTGAGGGCCCCAAATGTGGACCAAATTGTATAGGAGTATAATTTAGGATTCTACATCCACCAAATAGGTTAACCTAAAGTTGTTAGTGGATATATCATTCTATTTCTAGATAATGATACCTTTGTTTCATGTTAATGTTGTTGAGTATTTTTGTACTTCTAAGGAATAATATTTATAATAGTGTTTGATCAATGGAATACTATTGAATGCAACTTAAGACCAACTAAATGGAAATTTATCATACTCATCTATTTGTGTATTATGTTATCTCAAATTGCTTTTATCTGGGCCTTGTCAACATTTGGTTTTTTTCTCTAGCATGGTGCTATTTCTTGGTGTCTCTAAATATGGATTGAGATTTTATTTTTTTTAAGCCACAGTATCATATTTCTATTTCAATTTTCTTATTTTTTATTTATATCCTCGATCTTTGTCTTATTTTTATATGAATTTAATTTTATATTATATCATTTTTGTTGTTTATAATTAGGGCCTGGCGGATTCCAATTGCCTTGGGCAACACTGGAATCTACCTAAGGGGGCCAGCCCCTTCTTCAATATATAGGACCAAGCCCTACATCCTTTGGCCTCTCCAAAAGTCCCCACGCTACACTCACAAAAGGAATTAAATAAAGCCATGCTATACCTTGATAGGGCCGACCCTATCCTCTCACACAAAAAGGAATTAAATAAATTGATGAAATTACAAGAGATCAAGCCAACTTGATTAGGAGTGCTTGCTCTCCTATAAATAAGACATTTATCTCTCATAATATCATCAATGTAGTCTGCAAGAAAATGCGAAATATATCCTCCTTATGCAGTGAACTCCTTTACAAGCAGTAGATCATAGCGAATATATTCTTCTTGTGTAGCGAACTCCCTTACAAGTAGTAGGTCACAGCGAACTACATGTATGTGCAGATCTAAGTGGTGCTCACAGCAAATTCCATATCTATGCAAATCCAATTAGTGATCACAGCAAACTCCATGAATGAATAGCAGATCCAATTAGTGATCACAGCAAACAAAATGAACAGCAGATCTAATTGGTGATTATGAATTCCATGAATCTCCATTGAAGGCTCAAGCAAAGGACTGCAACTAGTTGAAAGGTGCATACACAGCAAGACAAGTTAGAAGGACTATAAAACATTATCATTGTCAACAAACTAGTTGTGTAGTCTTCCATACCATCTTCCTTGTGACTGCAACTTCTATACTCCAAATAAGTGTGTAATTGTCAATTGAATCTAAAACCATAATCAGATCTGAGGATCTTTTCTAGCTGGGTTTTTCCTCCTAGGAGGTTTTCCCAAGGTAACTTTGCCTTGTCTCTTTTGCATTCATTTCTTAGCATGCCTAAATCTGAAAACCAATAAATCTAATTAACCTAGTTGGAAAAAAATTCTGATTTTCTGAGTATCATCTAATCTGAAAGTGCTAAAATTAACATGGTATCAAAGTTATAGACTAGATCAAATTTCAAATTCAAAATTCAGTATTCCTTTATTTTCAGATTGGTGTAGCATTTGTAGGTCAGGTCAATGGGGCTGAAAGTTGAAGACAGGCTTGATGGGAATCTCAATTTTACTACATGGAAAGTTCGAATCAAGTTGGCTCTAGAGGAAGAAGATCTTCTCCAATTCATAGAAGTGAAAGAGTTAACTAAGCCTACGGATATAGCTGAGCTAAAAAAATTCAAAAGGGATGCTATTGAGGCCATGAAGATTCTCATTGATTCAGTCAAAGACCATCTAGTCACCTCTATTGCCTCATTTACCACTACAAGGGACATGTTCAGCCATCTACGAGGTACATATGAAGTTAACAATCTCAGTAGGGAAATTACTTTAAGACAGCAACTACTTAATATCAAAATGGCTAAAGAAGATTCTATTATTTCCTACTTAATGAGAATTTTAGAACTAAAGAATCAGCTAGGTTTAATTGGCCATAACATGGAAGAAAAAGACCTTGTCATGATTGCCCTAAATGGTCTACCTCACTCATGGAAGTCATTTATCCAAACCATAAGTGGAAGGACTGAGTTACCTACCCTTGATCATCTTAAGAATTATTGCATCCAAGAAGAGTCTCATCTCATCACAAGAGGGCAAACCAAAAGTCCCCATGTAGATGATCATCACATGCTTGCAGCTCAATGCAAGAAAGGGGGAAATTGGAAGAAACCTTATCCAAAAAGAAATAGGGAATTCAAACCATTTAGTTCCCAACACCCTTGGAAGAAACCAAGAGATACCTCACATGTCCGATGCTTTAGATGTGACAAATTTAGTCACTATGCTAAAGAATGTCAGAATAACCCTAACCAAAGTGAAGCCAACCTAAATGAAGTCTCAGATAGCAATACATGGTTGATTGATAGTGGTGCCTCCAGACAGATTACAGGTTATTGTGATCACCTTTCAGACTTAGTAGAAAAGGATACTAGCCTTCATGTGGTAATTGGTGATGACGCTCGTTATTCGGTAAGAGGTTCTGGCTCTACTTCTCTGAATTTAGATTCTAGTATTTCCTTGCACCTCAGTGATATCTTGTTTGTTCCTAGAATTAAAAGAAACCTAATTTCTATTTCTACTCTAGAAGATAAAGGTTATCAAATTGCATTTTCTGAGGGAAAAGTTCTTGCTTTGCCTAAGAAAGCTAGTTTTAAATATGCTCATATAATTGGTCATAGATAGGACAGTCTTTATAAGCTCTCTACTAACCCTATTCAAGCCCTCATTAATGAGGCTCTGAAATCCTATGAGTTGTGGCATAGAAGACTTGGACACTTGCATTATCAAGCTCTTCCATCCCTTGAAAAGTTAGTCAAAGGTATGCCTAAACTTAGTCAAATTCATGATAACACTTGTAAAGGTTGTGCTATAGGCAAAAATGTTAAAAGTCCATTTCATAAAAGTGAAAATAGAGCTAAAGATAAACTAGAACTTGTTCACTCTGATTTATGTGGTCCTATGTCTATAACATCTCCTAGTGGATTTCCTTATTACGCAATCTTCATAGATGATTTTTTCTAGGAAAAATTGGATCTACTTCTTGAAATCCAAAGAATCTGGTGAAGTCTTAAGTAAATTTAAAGATTTTAAAGCATTAACTGAAAACTCCTATGGTAAAAGAATTAAATGTTTAAGATCTGACAATGGAGGTGAATACACCTCTGGTAGCTTTTATGATTTTTGTGTTGAATCAGGAATTAAGAGGGAGTTTTGTGTTCCATACAATCCTCAACAAAATGGTGTTGCTGAAAGAAAGAATAGGACTATTATGGAGGCTACAAAGGCTATGATCCACGATCAAGACTTGCAGACCTTCCTATGGGCTGAGGCTTCTAGAACAATAGTGTATATCCAGAATAGATGTCCTCATCGTGTTCTAAAGAACATGACCCTAGAAGAAGCCTTCACAGGATCCAAACTCGACATTAGTTGCCTTAGAATCTTTGGAAGTCTCGTTTATGTTCATGTGCCCAAGGAAAAGTGATCAAAGTTGGAACCCTCTGGAAAGAAAGGCATGCAAGTTAGGTAGAGTGAATCCTCCAAGGCATTTAGGATTTACATCCCGGATCAAAGGTATGTTGAGGTAAGTAGGGATGTTACATTTGAAGAAGACATTGCTTTTAAGAAATCGAAAGGTTCTTGTGTTATTGATGAAGCTAATGACAATCAAGATATAAATGTTGATTCTAACCCTGAGATTCAGAGGAAGCAAGTTGAACCTCCACCTCAAGATGATCATGATGATCCACCATAACCCATGAATCCCACTGATATTCCTAGTGACATTGTCATTACCAAAAAGAGGCCTCTTTGGGTAAGAAACACCATTCAAGAAGCTAAAAGATTTACTACTCCCAGTGGCACCTTCCATGAAACTAAGAGACCTCAGGTATTCTCCAACTATGTTGATTTGATATGAAATCTCATTGAAACTGAACCTTGCAATGTTGAAGAAGCCTTGATTCATCATGCCTGGAAGCTTGCTATGGATGAAGAATATCAGTCAATCATCAAGAATGATGTGTGGTACATTGTGCCAAGACCCAAAGGTAAATCAGTTGTTTCCTCTAAATGGTTATTTAAAATTAAACATAATGTTGATGGTAGTATTGAAAAATATAAGGCTAGATTTGTAGCTCATGGTTTTTCTCAAAAGGAAGGCATAGACTATGAAGAAACTTTTTCTCATGTTGCTAGATATACTTCTATTAGAATGATAATAGCCATTGCTACTGCTAAGGGTTGGAAACTACATCAAATGGATGTTAAGACTGCCTTCCTCAATGGTGTCATTGAGGAAGAAGTCTATATTGATCAACCTGAGGGTTATGAGATTCAGGATAGATTAACCCATGTGTGCAGGTTAAAGAAAGCTCTGTATGGCCTTAAACAAGCTCCTCGTGCTTGGTACGAAAGAATTGATAAATGCTTGCTAAGTCTAGGCTTTTGTAAAAATGATGTTGACTCTAACATATACTTTAAGGTAGCCAATGATGAAATGCTAATTCTAGTTCTTTATGTGGATGACATATTCCTTACTAGTAAAGATGAACTCATTATTAGATGCAAGAAAGAACTAGCTTCAAAATTTGAAATGAAAGATTTAGGTCTAATGCATTATTTTCTAGGTCTGGAAGTATGGCCAAGATCTAATGAAATTTTTCTAAGTCAAGGAAAGTATACTATTGACATTTTGAAAAGATTTAGAATGATGGATTGTAAACCCATGTCTACTCCTATGGAATCTAACTTAAAGAAATTAAGTGTTTCTGTAGCTAACTCTAATTTTGCAGATCCATCTGAGTATCGATAGTTGATTGGATCACTGATGTATCTAGTTAACACTAGACCAGACATATGTTTTGATGTGAATGCTCTCAGCCAGTTCATGAGCATGCCCAAACATGTTCATGTTGTTGCAGCCAAGCATATCCTAAGATACTTGCGAGGCACAGTTGGTTTTGAGCTGAAGTATCCACTTAACACTCCAATAACCTTGGAAGGTTATTCAGATGCAGACTGGGCTGGTAGCGTCAAAGACAGGAAAAGCACATCCGGTATTTGTTTTAGCTTGGGATCTGCAGTGATCTCTTGGGCTTGCAGAAAACAATCCTTAGTGGCACTAAGTACTACTGAAGCTGAGTATATTGCAGCAAGTGTAGCTTCTAGAAATGCAGTGTGGCTTTGTAAGCTTCTTGCTAGGTTGTTTGGTCAGCCATGGGATCCTACAATTATTCACTGTGATAACCAGAGTTGTATTAAAATGTCTATCAATCCAGTGTTTCATGATAGGTCAAAATATGTGGAAACCCACTATCATTTTATTCGAGATATCATGCAAAGAGGTGCTATTTAGTTGAAGTATGTCAGCAGTGATGAGTAGGTTGTAGATATTCTTACCAAGCCTCTATCCAAAGTGAAGTTTGTGTACTTTAGGGATAGACTTGGTATTGTGGAAAATGAAACCCTAATTGAGAGGGAGTCTCAATCTCAGTAATATATTGTGTTATATCAAACCATCCTCTGCAAGCAATGTAAGATGGTATTGTAAATGTTAAGCACCCTCTGCGGGCAATGTAAGGTGGTATTGTAAACTTCTCAGGGATAAGTGTAATTAGTAACCATCCTCTGCGGCCAATGTAAGATGGTATTGTAAAACTTCTCAAGGAGAAGTGTAATTGCTAAACCATCCTTTGTGGGCAATGTAAGATGGTATTAGTGTAATTGTTGACCATCCTCTGTGGGCAATGTAAGATGGTAGAAGAGATCCTCTCCACCCTCTGCGGGCAATGTAAGGTGGATCCAGTCTATGCTTGTGTGCAAGACGGAAGATTATGGTTATGATTATCTGCCCTAATTAAGAGGGAGTGTTGTTTATAATTAGGGCTTGGCGGATTCCAATTGCCTTGGGCAACATTGGAATCTACCTAAGGAGGCCAGCCCCTTCTTCAATATATAGGACCAGGCCCTATATCCTTCAGCCTCTCCAAAAGTCCCCACTCTACACTCACAAAAGGAATTAAATAAACCCATGCTATACCTTGATAGGGCTGACCCTATCCTCTCACACAAAAAGCAATTAAATAAATTGATGAAATTAAAAGAGATCAAGCCGACTTAATTAGGAGTGTTTTCTCTCCTATAAATAAGACATTTATCTCTCACAATATCATCAATGTAGTCTGCAAGAAAATGCGAAATATATCCTCCTTGTGCAGTGAACTCCTTTACAAGTAGTAGGTCACAGCAAATATATTCTTCTTGTGCAGCGAACTCCCTTACAAGCAGTAGGTCACAGTGAACTACATGTATGTGTAGATCTAAGTGGTGCTCATAGTGAATTCCATATCTATGTAGATCCAATTAGTGATCACAGCGAACTCCATGAATGAACAGCAGATCCAATTAGTGATCACAGTGAACTAAATGAATAGCAGATCTAATTGGTGATTATGAATTCCATGAATCTCCATTGAAGGCTCAAGCAAAGGACTGCAACTAGTTGAAAGGTGCATACACAACAAGACAAGTTAGAAGGACTGTAAAACATGATCACTATAACAAACGAGTTGTGTAGTCTTCCATACCATCTTCCTTGTGACTGCAACTTCTATACTCTAGATAAGTGTGTAATTGTCAATTGAATCTAAAGCCATAATCAGATTTGAGGATCTTTTCTAGCTGGGTTTTTCCTCCTAGGAGGTTTTCCCAGGGTAACTTTTTCTTGTCTCTTTTGCATTCATTTCTTAGCATGCTTAAATCTGAAAACCAATAAATCTAATTAACCTAGTTGGAAACAAATTCTGATTTTCTAAGTATCATCTAATCTGAAAGTGCTAAAATTAACACTTTTAGATATAGGGTTGGGTCCATTCAATAATTCTTTAGATTTTCTATAAAAAATAAAATAATGTTGAAGAAATGGCAGAGCAGAGCGGGCGGTATGGTTTCAGGAAACATGAGGGTTTCCTCTATAGAGGAGGAACTAGACAGTGATGGCCACTTGGGAGGAATTCCAGTCATGGCTAGAATAATATTTATTGCAACCAGAGGACACAGAAGTTTTGGTCATGGAAGGCTCTAGGGATTTTAAAGGTTTGGAACAGATCAGGGGACGATAGGTCCAAACCACCACGGATGCAAAAGGGAAACTTTTTCCAGGGCTATCAAGATATTGGCTCTGGTCCGAAAGTGGATTTCAAAATGGTTCAGGAGAAGTTCTAACGACCGAAACTCTCCACATAAGAAGCTAAGGTCCTAGAGGTAAACCCTAATGCTGAAGTCAGTAGAGTAATGTCTGTAGAGATTTCAAATGATGCATGGAAGGATTTGCTTAGTTTTTTGTCTGACAAAGCCCTTTTCATTAAATGGGGAGGAATCTGGCTAGCCTTTTCCAATTTTAGGAATTGGTTCAAAAAAAATTGGGGGAAGGGAATGGATATCAAAACATTGGGAAATGGTTATTACCAAGTAGTATGCCCAACAGTCCAGGATGGAGATTGGATAATAGAGAATGGATCATTTTTTCTAGAAGGAAAAGGTTTAAATATCTCAGTCTGGAAACCTAACTTCAACCCATGTGAAGCTCTAGTTGAAAATGTCCTCATCTGGGTAAAAATATCGGGCCTTCCTCAGGAGTATAAGGATAGGGAAACTCTGAAACAAATAGGAGATCATCTAGGTGACTTTGTAATGACTGAAGAATATGTTGACCCCTCTGATTTCAGCCTGGTTTCTAGGCTATGCATCAACTGGCAGCTAATCCACAACCTTCCTGACACCCTAGAGATTAAAATAGGGATGGGGATATGGAAACAAAAAGTGATACTGGAAGAAGATATGAAGTCATGTTCAAACTGCTCTATCAAAATCCATCCAATGGGTTTTTGTCAAAAAGAAAACAAAGGCAAAGTCATGATGCAGCACCATTTAGAGGAGGAGATAATCAAAATGTTAGAAGGTTATCATGGAGAAAATCTATGGAATGAAAAATATTGGGAGATTCAATCCCTCACAAAATGCAGGAAAGAGTTTGCAGAAGCACTCCAGATGGACAAATATGAATTGCAGAAGGATGCAATTGATGAGTCTTTTGTCTCTGAGACACATTCCTTTTAAATTTATAAAAGAAAAATAGGGCATATAAATTTAGGAGAGGATGAGCCTTTGACTGTAACAGGGGGTACAGATGCCAATCCAGGGAGATGTGCTCCGGAAGTGGAATGGATTTTGGAGGACATAAGGGTTGAAGTAAATAAGCCTATATCTTTGGAAGATAGGGCTTCTATAGAGGAAGAAAAAATCCCAACAACCCAAAATAGTGAGAACAATGCTCAAGAAATATCCCAAGCGGAGAGAATGATGACATCCCCTATAAACCCAATGAAACACGTGGAGGATCCCCTTGTCCATAATAACCAAGAGACTTCTATAGCCCCTGACTTTGAAAGCTTTCCAAATAATTCAGAAAGAATGGTTCAAAACACAAACTCTCTTATGGAGGATCCAGTCTTCAAAGATATTCAAATCTCACCAATAAGAAACCTGGAAAGCTCTTTTGAAGGTGTAAAAGATAGTGGAGGGGATCTTTTAGAGTCAGAATATGATTTCAAGTCATCATGTTCCCAAGATGGAGATGATGAATTGGGCCTTTCAACCCTAGCTGGAACTCATGAAAAATGATCTTTCGAGATGACCCTAGCTCTTCAATCAAAAGCTAGAGTGGGAGTGAAAAAGAAAAGAGGCACAAAATCCAACAAGGCTAAGTTGGAAATGGTGGGAAATGTTGCAGGCCGAAGCAAATTGAGATTAGGAAAAGGCTATGCCTTTTCCTAGGGGCAATGAGGACCTTATCGTGAAATGTCAGGGGTTGCAATGCCCCTGACAAGATTCACTTGATCAAAAGATGCCTTGATCAAGTGAGACGGGACATTTTTCTAATGCAAGAAACAAAGATCAAAAATGAAGATGTTAGTTTTTTTTCTAGGAAGTTTCAATTCTAGAAATGTAATATGGTGGGAGCTCAAGGTGCTTCCAGAGGCCTTGTAGCTCTTTGGAAGGATTTAGTGATGGATGTGGTAGTTATTATAACCACTCGATGGTGGTAGTGGTTGAAGATTAAATCAATACAGCTTCAAACAATTCTTTTCCTCATCAACATCTATGGGCCCAACAACACAAATATGAAAGTGCAGATGTGGAATGAGTTGTCAGAGATAATGAGGAATGATAGGGAGAATTTATTTATTCTTGGAGGATATTTTAATGCTCTTCTTCGCCCTTCGGACAAAATGGGTGGTGTAGGTTGGAATAGGCAGAGTCAGAGAGACTTCAGTTCTTTTGTCATGAGCTCAGGACTAATTGAGATTCCCTTTAGAATGGGGGAGTTCACTTGGACTAATAGAAGAAGTGGTTTCCTAAATATTTCTGAGAGATTAGACAGGTTTTTTATAGTTGGAGACTAGTCGAAGAGTCATTGGAATAGTGTTGCAGAGATTCTACCTATTATGGGCTCAAATCATTACCCCATTTGCCTTATAATTCAAGAAGACAACGCCCCTGAGAGATGCTTGTTTAAATTTGAGGCAATGTGGCTACGGGACAGCAACATCAGAAATCTAATTGAACAATGGTGGAAGCACAATCTAGACAATCTAGGTAACAAAGCTTTTATTGTTTTCAAAAAACTTCAGTTTTAAAGGAACAATTTAAGAGATGAAACAGAGAAACTTTTAGAAATATTTTCAAAGAAAAGGCAGAATTAGAAGAAGACTTAAAAGCTCTACATGAACACATTATTAGCTAAGGAATGGATGAAGAATCCTTTAGAAAAGAGAAACTATTAAGCAAAGGATACTTGGAGGAGCTAGCAAGAGAGGAAATCTTTTGGAGACAAAAGTCTAGAGAAACTTGGTTAAAAGATGGAGACAAAAGTCTAGAGAAACTTGGTTAAAAGATGGAGACAGAAATACAAAATTCTTCCATACTTCAGTCAAAGTTCGAAGATCCCAAAACAAGATTTTTTCTATAAAGTACAAAGAAGGGGGAACTGTTTCAGATTTAAATCAGATAAATTGGGCGGCAGTTAAATATTTTTCAGAAATCTTTAATGGTGTGGGGAACCAAGGAGAAGACATGCCTCAAATTTTTTCTTCAAGTGTAAAGGAAGAACACAATAAAAGGTTAATGGACCCAATGTCTATGGAGGAGGTGAAGCTAGCTATTTTGGTTTAGGGTCGATCAAATCTCTAAGGCCGGATGGTTTCCCAGCCCTCTTTTTCCAAAAAATTTGAGACATCCTAGCAGAGGACATTTTAGGAGTTGTGGAGGAATCAAGGATGGGAGGGATTGTTTTAAAGGACTTCAACAACACTTTCATAGCTTTGATTCCAAAGAAGGTTGAGTTCAATTCTTTTGATGACTTCTGCCCGATATCTCTATGCAACACCATCTATAAAATAATATCCAAAGTTATGGCAAATAGACTAAAACCAATTTTGGAGTTGGTCATTTCAAGCGAGAAAAGTGCATTTGCTCCAGGAAAATCAATTTATGAAGGAATAATCCTTGCACATGAAGTTGTTCATTCCATTCGGACAGCAAAGACTGAAAATATGATGGTTAAGGTGGATATAAGGAAAGGTTATGATGAGGTGAATAGGGATTTTCTCATGAAAGTCCTTTGGAGATTTGGTTTAGTAAAGAGTGGATTGCATGGGTGAAAAGTTGTACCAACTCTCCTAGATTTTCAGTCATTATAAATGGAAACCCTCAGGGCTTTTTTGAGTCTAAGAAAGGTATTAGGCAAGGAAATCCTCTCTCTCCCTTTGTCCTCATTATTATGGCAGAAGTGCTTGGGCATTTCATTTCCAAGAAATGGGAAGAAGGGATCTGGAAAGGTGTTCAAATTGCAGTAGGAGTGAATCTGATAACACATTTGCAATTTGCAGATGACACTTTTCTAGCTAGAGATGCTACAGCAAGGGAAGCCCAGGTTATGAAAGAGACCCTAGATATATATGAAAAAGCTTCATGTCAGAAAGTAAATTGGAATAAATCTGAAATATGTTTTTTCAACACTAAACCTTATAAGAAGAGGGAAGTTTGCAGAATTCTAGGCATGAAAGTGGGGTCTCTTCTAGGTAAGTATTTAGGAATCCCCTTCTTTGGAGGCACAAACAAATCTGATTTGTGGAAGAATCTAATTGATAGTTGTATAAATAAAATGGATGGGTGGAAAAGTAGATGGCTTACATCGGCTAGTAGAATTTTAATGTTGAGAACTGTAGTGTCAGCTATTCCTATTTACTCTCTAATGTGTTTAAAGATCCAAAAAAAGGTTATTAATTCAATTCAACAAAGGATGAAAAAATTCTTTTTGAATGGGGAAAATGATTAGGAAAAAATTCCATTATTGGCATGGGATAAAATATGCCAGGCAAATATTAGAGGGGGTGTTGGTTTGAGAGAGTGGCATAAAATGAATAATACCTTAGGGGATAAACTAGTGTGGAACATTTACACTAATCCGAATCAGATGTGGTTTAAAGTGTTGAGAGCAAAACATTTCGATTCTCCAAATGATCATAGAGTATTCACAACTCGCAACCCCCCTAAAGGGTCTGCTATTTGGAATTTCATAATGGATTGTTGTGGGGTGGTCACAGATCATCTAACAAGGCAGATTGGTAAAGGGACAAAAGCTAATTTTTGGGAGGATTCATGGGCAGGTTTCTCAGCAATAAGAGAACTAGAAGACTTCTCAGAGACAAAGGAACACTTGGTGCAACTTTGGGGAGATAAAGTAAAAGATTACATGAGGTGCATTGAGGGTGAAATGGGAAAGGAATGGGTTTGCAAGGACCTTTCTATTAGGCCCAATATGGAAAGCTAATGTACTGAGAGGGGAGGGGTGAATCAGTACTCCAAAACTTTTCTTCAACAATAACTTTACTGTTATATATAAACCAAATAGTGTAGTAACATAATATAAAGCTAAAGCAAATAGATAACAATCATACATGATTCACTCCATAACACATATATTTTGGTTACGCAAAAACTCTTGGTTAGAGAGAAAAACTGCGGTGGGGATGGCACCCACAACTTCACTACTGCAATAATAAAGGTTGCTCGGTTAGAGCTACATGTTTAGCTATTTATGATAGCTTACCCTGTTAGGAGTATCAAGCTCTATTAGATCTACCTTGCTAAAGGATTTTACAACACTTAATCTAAATGTTGCACCTGGTTAGAGGCTTTACAATTTATAGACTTGATTAGAGTATTTTACCCTGTTAAAGGTTTCTCTTGCAACTTCAAAATATTACAATAAAATCATTACAAATATCTGCAACTTTACATCTGAAATGTTATAGCAGATTCTATGTGCTCAAAATAAGATTACCTTTCTTATAGCATACCTTGGTAACTCATTTAGTAACTCAGTAAACCCTTCTGTTTACTTTGTTCCTTGACTGTTCTCTGAAATCCTTCTCGGTGACCCCTGTGTCACTGTAACAATCATAACACTTAGTGCTTTCACATGTCTTGCTTCATATATTTCTATATCTTCCTTTCTGTCATGCTACATGTATATTTCTAATCTTAATCCATGTTGTATAAATAGATCTCTTATATCGGTGATCCATTCATTGATTCGATCTTACAAACATGTTTTATCGAATAAATAACCATACAAAATATTTCATTGGTTAGATGACCTCAAAATCATACACAATCTTTAAGTACAATTTCCAATGTGATAACGGTTAGATGTTCCTCGATCTTGTAACACATTTTCATATGTATGTCCAGGTTCAATGAATCTGGTAACACATTTCACTCGGTGTATATCAACTCTGTGTGTCATCTTTGCTGCTCAATAGACATGGAATGATACTCGGTAGACAGCTCGGTGTATTCTATGCTCTAAGACTACTTTCTTCTATAACCGACTAGACTGTGCATACCGACTGAATATTTTGGTAGAGATAACCGACTAGAGTATATAGAATAACTTTGAACATAAAACTAATGGCAACTTGATAAGTAGTAACAATCTCCCCTTTGACATTAGTTGAGATGTTTGACAAAAACTACTTTCAAAGTTATAACTCAATAATCTATATACTTGCAAAATTTGACTATACTAACAGTGTATACAATAGTCAATGAAATAGTATATCCAGATATACTCCCCTTATCGATATATTGTACAAAACTCTAATTTTGCATGCTCAGTGATCAATGTTCTATGTGTTGTACTTGTTCTTTGCTTACTATTTTGTTCACTACTCGGTTCACTACTCTTGGATACTCTGCTCACTCAGATCAGTATACTCCCCTATATACTATACTCCTTTTGTTTGATATTATACTTTGATGCTTTGAATACTATATCACTCCCCCTTTTTTGACAAACATCAAAACTTAATTACTATTCGGTGGTGGCAACTGGTCAAAAATGGATTTGTACTTGGTCTGTGCTTTTGTGAGAGCGATAGAGAGTGCACCCTTTACACTGTCCATTAAAGAATTTTGGGCTTGAATGTCAGCCAATAATGATATTAAGCCATCTAAAAGTGATTCCCTCTTGTGTAGTGGACAAGTATGTGGCTCGGTTGATCTGTTCTTGGATGGATGAAAGATGAGGAAGGAATAATGTCTGAAGTGTCATTATGTCCATCCTGATCTTGTGTTCTTCATTTCTTAGGTCCAAATGTTGAGCCATGAGTTGTTGTAGCTTTGTATAGAAATTCTGAACTAAATTTGGCTCTGTGGTCAACTTATTTGAGAGATCGGTGATCTCTTTCTCAATTGCTTCTATTTTATTTTTGATGTCTTTAATGAATAAATAAAATGTACAGAGTTCTTGAAATAAATAAAGAATGTGCTTGAGTTGAGGAGTCAACTCGGCAATAAATTTGACAAGTTTAACTTTGCCAATAGCTATAGCTTTCTGTACCTCTTCTATCATTTTTGCAGTGAGCTCCTTGTCTTTTAGCTTGCTCAAATATTCTGATGCATCTACTCCAGATGTCTCTATCTTTGTTAGGAGTTCATCCAGTTGAATGTGGATGGCTGCATCTGTTGACACTATAGCTTCAGGTAGCATATCTATTAAGAGTGCTTTCACCTTCTGAAGTACTTTATTTTTCTTTTGAATTGCCATTTGCTTCTCTTGTTTAGCCTTTGCTTTGCATAGTTCACCGAAATCAATGAGTTGTTGCCCCTTTAATTTTGATATGTCTACATTGGGCAACACTATTGGTTTTGAAAAATAAACTTTAAAACTATGCTTTTTCATCTTGTTTTCTTTAGCTTTCACCGATGGAACTAGGACAATGGCTTGTGAGGCTTGATGACCCTCGATGGGTTGCTTGGTAGAGGCAACACTTTGGTCGGTTTCTTTAGCCTTTGTAGAGTCCTTTGGTGTCTCAGTACTCGGTGTCTTAGTTACAAAATTTTCAGTGCTTGAGACATCTATTCTTGAGTAGTACCTTCTCTTGCTGTAGACTTGTGACCTTCGGTGCCTTGATCCGTATCCTGAGGGGTTTTGGTTGAGACAGGTTGATTGACTGGTGGATAAGGCTGAACTTGTTCCAAGACTGATTCACTGGATACAAGTTTTGCATATGCATTACCTTCTATCATTTCGTGTTTCGGTGCCTATGTATCCATGATATCTTCATCTATTTGAATGGTGTCAGCAGGGTCTTGCTCGGTAACATTAGGATCTTGCTTGATGACATCAACTATTTCAACTATAGCTTGCTCACCAGCATCCTTGATTTTAAATATTTCCTACCACTTTGCTTTTGTCTTATTTTCTACTTCAATATATAGCCCATTCATCAGTTTTAAGGCTCTTTGTTTGATGAGAAACTTTGTGTTGTAGGTAGTCAGATGTTCTTTTATTTCAACTACTGACATGTCAGGAAAGAGATGTACCAAACTTCTTTCTCTGATCTATTTCTTTGAGTCCATTGCATACTTCCACCTATTGTCAATATGTAAATATAATTCATTTGGAAGTGACTTAGATAGTTCCAATGGAGCCAACCAAAATTTTGGAAGTGTGCAGATGACAGCTTCTTCAATTTGTCTCTTTTCATCATTATTTCTATTTCCATACTTAACATATCTGAATCCTCCAAATCCACCATATTCTTTCAGATTAGCACATAAATTTTCAACACTATGTACATTTACCTTCTTCCTCTTGACAATCTAAAATTTGCTTGCGTCCTCAGATTCAATGTCGCTAGACTCTTTTGCCAAAATGAGTCTCCGAGTAGTTTTCTTGTAAGTTTTTGTTACCTTAGGAACAGTAACACTCTTTGCTTTCTTACTCGGTGAAGCTGCAGATGCTCTAGTGTTAGGTCGCTTTGCTGGTGGAGTCAATGAGGCCTTTGATGAATCCAGTTTCTTTCTTTTCAACACTTTTCCCTTAGGCAATTTGGTACTCAGTGTTATAGCTGCCTCTTGAGCTTCAGATTCCTCTTTGGTAATGGCTAAAGTGGCTTTGATAGGTGTGGAGGAAGAATCTTCTCTGAATTTCTCTGATAATGCCTTTATCATCTTTTTTGCCTTTCTTGTAGCTTTGGGTACTACAATGCTCATTTTCACTTTTTCTTTCACTTCTTCATAGGTTCCATACCTCAACTCAGTAGCATGTCTTGGCAATGTGAGAAATGCATCAATTTGTTGTTGCGTGATGTCAAAATCAATCTCTTAACCCATAGGTGACAAAGATTGAGTTCTCGGTTCCATAGCATTCACATAACAATAATTAGTGTCTACTTCAAAACATATGTCAGCTTTGTATTTCTCCAATAGCTAGAGTGGAATCCGGTACCTGTTATGCATTTTCTCTTGAAACTTACTAAAGTAATCATCCATAATATCATTAAAATTATCTCCTAGCTTCTTAATGAAGTCATTGATCTGATGGGTAATTGGTTGGTGTAGTTCCCAAACAACTTTACCAACTGATGGAAAGAATTTTTTAAAATAGAAAAACATGCATACAAGTAGTGATCCAAAATTTAGTGTATTACTCAAGTTGTTCTTCTTCGGCTTCTTGATGGTGTACAGATTCTCAAACTGGTTTTTCAGAAACACCTCACAAAGATCAATTTTTATTCCCTTTTTTACAATTTTATATGCTAGGTCTACTGTTGCATAGGGTACACTGTTTTCCCTTGCCGATTGGAAGAAACAGTAACCTATTACTCTAATGGAAAATTTTAGTTCTGCATCAGTGACATTGTTTAATTTCAGTCCTCTGCAATCTAATTCCACTTTGGTTAAACTAATCAATTCATTCTATGATATCATCTTTTGGGCTCGAGCATGATCATAAATAGGGTAATTGATAATCAGATGAATGATTTCCTTGGTAATCTTAAACGGTTGCTCTTCTAACCACATGAAATCATCGTGAACTCTGCTCAGAACAAACTTGACCCACTAGGGTTTGAACACATGGGGATAGGTTAGGGCTTTAGTTAATCCCTTGATCTTAATGTGCTCATACTTGCTATTCAATTTACATCTGTGCATAATTCATCATAGGTGTCTTTAATTTCAACATGACATTTGGTGAAGAATCTCACATCCTCGACTAATAACACTCTATCCGAGATGAGTGAAAATGCGGCTTTGTCATCCGGTTCATATGCAACTTTGGGAGTTAAAGAGTATTTTAGTGAGGGCTTTTCAACATTCTTGACAACAATGGGATCTTGGATCTTAGGTTCCATTTGTAGATTTCAGATAAAAACTAACAAAAGATCCTTAGGGTTTCAGGATTTTCAAACGGCAGATGCTTCACACTTAGCAGATAATAGCAACTTGATAAGATCGGTAAACCATCTTAACAATGTGTTGAGATTGATGTAAATACCATGAATTTTCTTTGTAGGAGGTTTGATCGCCTTAGATTTGCTTTGCTCTGCTCTCTCAAAAACTTGGTAAGTAAAAATGATCGCGAAAATGCTTTATGTACATAATATACCTTATCGGGCTCCGTGCCAGTTAGGTCAAAAACATTAAATGCACTCAGTTCCACTAAACTTTCTTTCCTTTTTCTGCTTTAACTAAGTAACCAAACTTCCTTCATTTACCGACTTGACAAGTTTTCTGTATTCACCGACTTGACAGGTTTCCTGTAAAGTGCTCCAAAAGACTTTGATAGAATTTCAAACTTACTAATACATCTTTAACTATGCAGATTTTGAATTAAGTACATAATAGAATAGGAACTATTAAGATTTAACCTTGAGAGAATGCAGTCCCTTCATACCTTTACTGATTAATTTGGAATAGGAGCACCTAACTCGGTAGGTAAGGTTCTTTCATCAATTGACACAATTTCCTTCTTTTTCCAAATCATCTTTAATTTTTCTTTTATTTCCTCAGTGTCTTTTCTAGGTTGATCTCTGCAATCTCCAACCAAGTGTCCAACTTTGTGACAATGAAAACATGCCATACCAGGATTTCTCCATGATCTTCAGTTGTTCATCCCAAACCTTATAAAGAAGTTGGCACTTATATGTCCATATCTTCCACAACATTCACACCATATACTTATATTGTAATCCCATGGTACTGCATAATACTATTGGTAAGGATCTATGTGAGTTTGGTAACCTCTACCATTTTCTCGGTGTGGAGACCACATATAGTTCTTTTTCTTAAACCAACACTTCTTGGTACTATGTCCATATCTATTGCAGTTTTTACAAAACCCTTTGAATTTTGCCTTCTGATAATTGTTAACAGACTTTATCCTACATTAATTAGATGTGTGACCATATTTATTGCAATTGTAACAATAACCATTGGACTTAGTGACATTCGGTTGCTTACCTTTTCTGATTTGGCACATGTTGGCAGTGTGACCTTGATTTCCACAATAGTTGCAAATAGGCTTCTTTCTTTTGATGTTATTCTTGATTCCAGCTTGCTTTGATGATTCTCCTCTCTTCGGAGTATGAATTCCTTTCTCAGTAGAGTATTTTCCTTTGTAACTGAGTCTTGCATCTTTGTTGGGTCTTCTTGTATTCAGTTGCTCATCCAACATCTTTAATGCTTAATAAATCTTCTTCAATGTTTCTTTGGATTTATTCTCTGTTTCAAGTTCATCGGTCAACCTTGATACTTCAAGTTTCAATGCTTGATTCTCATCATCTTTCAAATTTGTTTCATGATGTGCATAACCTAGTTGATCTGACAAGTTTCATTGAATTCCAGTCATCCTTGTGATTTCATCATTCTTATCAGATACTAAGGCTTCAAGTTGTTGTTTCTCTCTTTCTAGATCTCTTACTTTATCCTCGGCTATTCTCAATGCATCAAGATTTTCAGTCATCTGTGTGCTAAAATGTTCATGTTCTCTTTTCATTGCTTTTAGTTGATCAGTCAGTGCTTTGTTCTTTTCATTCAATACTGCAATCAATTCTTCAGTCTCTTCAGACATACTGATCTCAGATGATGTCTCAATTTGTTCCACTAACTCTTGAGAGTCCTGCAAATCATCAGATAATCTTCTTCTCACTTTCAGAGATTTTTGCATTTGCGTTTGCATGTCTGCAATCACTTGATTAGCATGATCTAGCTCTTCTTGCAGATACACAATCCTCCAAGACTGTTTATAGCCTTCCATTGATAAGATCTTTCTCTTTAGGCAGTTAAACCCTTTTCCAAGATTGAAGCTTTGATACCAATTGTTAGGCCCAATATGGAAAGCTAATGTACTGAGAGGGGAGGGGTGAATCAGTACTCCAAAACTTTTCTTCAACAATAACTTTACTGTTATATATAAACTGAATAGTGCAGTAACATAATATAAAGCTAAAACAAATAGATAACAATCATACATGATTCACTCCATAACACATATATTTTGGTTATGCAGAAACTCTTGGTTAGAGAGAAAAACTATGGTGGGGATGGAACCCACAACTTCACTACTACAATAATAAAGGTTACTCGGTGAGAGCTACATGTTTAGCTATTTCTGATAGCTTACCCTGTTAGGAGTATCAAGATCTGTTAGATCTAAATTGCTAAAGGATTTTACAACACTTAATCTAAATGTTGCACCTGGTTAGAGGCTTTACAATTTGTAGACTTGATTAGAGTCTTTCACCTTGTTAAAGGTTTCTCTTGCAACTTCAAAATATTACAATAAAATCATTACAAATATCTACAACTTTACATCTAAAATGTTATAGCAGATTCTATGTGCTCAGAATAAGATTACCTTGCTTATAGCATACCAGGGTAACCCATATAGTAACTTGGTAAACCCTTCTGTTTACTCTGTTCTTTGACTGTTCTCTAAAATCCTTCTCGGTGACCTCTGTGTCTCTATAACAGTCATAACACTTAGTGCTTTCACATGTCTTGCTTCATATATTTCTATATCTTCCTTTCTGTCATGCTACATGTATATTTCTGATCTTAATCCATGTTGTATAAATAGATCTCTTATGTCGGTGATCCATTCATTGCTTCGATCTTACAAACATGTTTTATCGAATGAATAACCATACAAAATATTTCATTGGTTAGATGACCTCAAAATCATACACAATCTTTAAGTACAATTTCCAATGTGATAACGGTTAGATGTTCCTCGATCTTGTAACACATTTTCATATGTATGTCCAGGTTCAATCATTCTGGTAACACATTTCACTCAGTGTGTCATCTTTGTTGCTCGGTAGACATGGAATGATACTTGGTAGACAGCTCGATGTATACTACGCTCTGAGACTACTTTCTTCTATAACCGACTAGACTGTGCATACTGACTGAATATTTTGGTAGAGATAACTGACTAGAGTATATAGAATAACTTTGAACATAAAACTAATGGCAACTTGATAAGTAGTGACACTTTTGACAATAGATCTATTGACTCAGTTGCAGCAAAGGCTCGGGGATATTTTGGATCAAATGAAGATCTTTCTTATAGGCATAGAGGATAGAGTGATTTGGTGTGGTGCAAGGGATGGGAACTATTCAGTTAAATTGGGCTACCAATTTTTGGAAGGAAGGGAGGAGAACCACTCAAGAGTATGGGACCTTTTTTGGAGCAAAGAGTGCCTCTCGAAAGCTGGTGCTTTTGCATGGTTAGTTGTCAAAGGTAGAATCCTAACAGGGGAGAGAAGGAAGAGGATTCCTTTTGTGGGCCCGACCAAGTGTGTGATGTGCAGTAAATCAGAGGATTTTGTAGATCATTTGCTTCTGAATTGTGAGGTAGCACAGAGGTGTTGGTCTGATCTTCAAGGGAATTTAAATTGGCAGGTTCCTCTTCAATGCTCTCTCAAAGAGGTATTTGAAAGTTGGCCAAGGCAACCAAGTAAGTCAACCCTTTCAAGTGTCTGGAAAATAAGCCCCTCTATAGTAATATGGGAGATCTAGAAAGAACGTAATCATAGAATTTTTTAGGATAAGGCTGAGGATGTAAGGAGGCTATTGCTCAGAATTAATAGGGCTATTGAAGAGGTTGTAGGCTCAGCTACGTCACAAGTCTTCTCAGTGACTACCCCCTTCACCTTAATGGATAGGAATATGCAGAAAGACTAGCTGGGAATTAAGATCAGGCATGGATCTATGGAAAACAACAAGGGGAACAATAAGAAAGCATTGGAAGCTTGGTGGAGGCCTCCAGAGAAGGGTTGGTTTAAAGTAAATTTTGACGGGGCAGCCCAAACATCCAAAACTTTAGTAGGAGTAGGTTTTGCAATGTGGAATGATAATGGAGATTTCATTAAATGTGGAGCCAAAAGACTTAGGAAAAGCATGAACAATGAGGTTGAAGTGCAAGCAGCCCTTCTAGTGGTTGGATTAGCTAGAAGCCAAGGTGTTTGAAATCTCCACCTTGAAGGAGACTCCCTAAATATAATCTAGTCTATAATGAATGGGGAGATCAAAGTGTGGCATCTCCAAGGACTCATCGCTCTGATAAAAGAGGAGTTAAATTTTTTTGAAAATTTCAAAATGTAATATTAGAAGAGAAGGCAATCAAACTGCTGACAGAATTTCCAAATGGGCTCTGTCATTTGAATTAGAAGGTGAATTTAAACTAGAAGATTTCCAAGGGAACCCAACACTGGAAGATGTGACAGTGCAATGAGTGGATGTCAAGCGTGGGACGGGTGATGTCATCTTGCAGAAAAATTAGTGCGGCTCCCTCTTTGGTAAATTTGATTTGAAATCTCGCATAGGTTAGGAAATGATGATCCGATAAGTTTTGGCAACAAAAGTTGGAAGTGGCGGCACTTATGGGATGCTCAACTTTTAATGATTATTTTCTTCTTGGAAAACATTTAAATCTTTCATAAAGATAAGTGAGGAAGTTAAAGATAGAGGGTGGTTGTAAGGAATCCCCGAGGATTTTAGATGTGTGTCGACATGATTAGAAGGGTGGCATGTCACATCAATAACCAAGACCTGTGAAAGGCCTATAAAGCCGATGGTTGCTATGTAGATTTGGGTAAGGAGAAGCGATTAAATTTGGGAATCTTTAGGGAAGATAGGAGGTGAATTTACAAAAGATAGGAAGCTCACAATTCAAAAACATGGAGGCAAACTTCAGAGTAACCACAAAAAAGCTGCAAAAGGGTTTTAAAGGAGTTGTGAGCAGAGATAGAATATCGGGGCTGTTAAGATTCAAGGATGCAGAGATGGTCAACACGGTGATGGAGGTTGTGGGGCCTTTTTTCATGGAGAGTGTCTCAAGGTGGAAAGTGAATTTGGATATTATTTCGATGGTAATAGCTTGGGGTTTGGAAACTGGTGATAACACAAACACGGCTAAATGGGCAGTTACATCCTTTTTTGAAGATGAAATACTCGAAGGTCTGGACTCCATTCTGGAGTGGGTGGTACCTAGGGTTGGTTTTGATTACTTAGAGGGTTTTGCAGAAGCTAAGGATGCTAATCAAATCGGCATAGTTTCCTTCCTCTGGTGGATTGGGAAAGTAGATAAGGAGGCCTATGTTTTGGAAAGGGCGGGAACCTAGGAGAACCTAAAGAGGATTATTCTAAGGCATGAGAAGGAAGACAATGAGCTGACATGGGCATGGCTGGAGGCTTTTCCTAAACGGAAGTGGTCTGGGGTGAGGAAACGAAGAGCTTTTGAGGCAAACTTCACAGACGATGTTGGAGCAGCTTCGATTTAGACTGTGAGGAAGGTTAATATATACAAATAAGTCTTGGTTAGTATAGTAAGGTAGTAACAGTTGGTTATTTATTGTGCTTAGTTTTATATGGTGGATTATAGATGCCTCATTTTCTACAAGATGTAGTAGGGTCTGGGTGGTTTTTGGCTATAGATGTTCAGGGATTGTAGTTCACCCTATGCAAAGTAGTGAAAGCTAGACAGAATGGGAAAGGTTTGTCATTTAGATGTCTTTTGATATAAGGGTAATGGTGATTATGGGTTATGAATGTAAGGAAAATGACTATAATTGGGCTATTTTGCAGTCTGGAAGCCCGAAATTTTTGGATGTAATTTCTCTATATTATAATGCAATAAAAAACAATTATTACCAACCAAAAAATAATAATAATAATGTTATCCGTATATCTATGTGAGAAGCATAAATATAGTGGTAACAAGGGTGAACTGTAAAATTATGAGTGTGCCCACAAAAAGTATTAAAGATGTAAAATACAATCTCTACAAAATATTTATGCATAAAATTGTAGATATATAGGATATTAGATTGAATGTGTAAAAAGGAATTCAGCTAATTTTTTAAAATTGAGAAAAATAAAATACATATTAATAAAATAGAAGTAAAATATAGTTTTTAAGTATAGTTTAATAGATAGTATAAATAGATTTTATTTATTTCAAATTAATAAAATAATAAATTCTGCGCAAATATAAAATATTAGTCAAAACTCTTAAAAAATATGATATGAAAAGTATATAGTGGTAAAACTATTATAGATATCTTAAATACATCAAACTAGAAAATAAAATGGTTTGAAAATATTTTGTTTATTATTAAAATTAATATTTTTGGCATTTAAATGGCTATCAAATTTAAAGTAAAAGCTAAGAATGTTTTCTAACACACTCACACTATCACTCTCCACCCCTTGCTACCATTGTAGAATGTTAGGAAATTATGTTCACATGGCTATTAGAATAATAATGTGTGCTAAAATAAAAGTGATTTATTATTACAACTCATGTAATAATTATTGATAGTTATACTTTGGTTTATTTGTTTATGAGTTGTTAGAACAACTTGTCTATGTAAAGGGAGTTGTTTTAGGAGGTATAACAACTCTCCCACAATATAGGATATTAAAAATCCTATATATATGTTTACAATTCGTCTTGCAAGGGGGGTGAAGAAGAAAAGAAGAACATTTTTTTTGTATTTAATTATCATAGATTCAATTATTATATGTGTGTATTTCCTTATATGGTATTGTAGAATCATAAATTGTCATTGGTCTAGTTTACACCTCATGTTTGTGCTCCCACATTAACATGTCCTAACCCTATTCCCTATTTAGGTCCGATTTGTGCTTATTACCAAAAATTGATGTCATGAACAACCTATTGTCAGTCCCACATAGAGGTTCCCACCTCCCTGGCACCTTATTTTGGTCCCCTTTGCAATCGGACTAGGGTGTGTTATGCCCTGGTTTGGACCATGGCGTCCTAAAATGCCATGGTCCCTCTCAATAGGGCCCAAATTTGAAATAAGACATGTGTTGTATTTCCCTGGCAAGAATTCATCCTCATGGCTATACATGACTATTGGAGGTTGGCCTAATTAGTAATTACCTAGAAACCCCTATATAAATACATTTTATCAACCTATTTTCATCTAACAATCTAAGAAATATAAGTCTCCATCACTAATATTTGTGCATCCGTAAAGCATTCATTATCAAGCATTTTCAGAGATCTTCAAGGCTACATATTCATCACTCAACCATTGTGGAGAAAAATTGAATCAATCTTATGCAAGCATGTGTGTGTGATTAGGGTTTTGTATTTATCATGTCATTTCACACAACATTTGTCATTACATTCAAAGAGCAAAGCATCATCATCAACAATTATAGATCTAAGGTATATCTATTCAGCATTTATTTCAATATTTGCATTATTTCAGTGAAGGTTAATTTTTAATTTAGGGTTTGACTTAGGCAAACCCCTATTCCCAGTAATTTCAACTTTCTTTCTATGTGTAGGAAATAGGTATAGAGGTGCATTTGGGAGGATTGACAGAGTTCATGGAGATGAACAAGTTCATCTTTCGACGATAAAAATTTTGGAGGACCATGGTGAATCGATACTACCTAGTCCCAAAAAATCAGGTTGAACTTCTTGAAATAGATTTTTGACATCTTATTTTTCCCAGATCCAGATTGGTGGCTCCGTATGACTTTTTTAGCTCATTGTTTGTGCTTGATCTCTTCAATAATCACCTATTTTTCCCTAATCTTCAACAATCAAATCCATTCAATTTAAGGAGGAGGAAGCCCCTATCCAAAGGAGCCTAGAATATAATTACAACCTTGAATCTCTTCAGGATAGATCTATTAGATTCCTCTCCTCCCTAATGTAATGGTTAATTAGGTAATTTAGTGGTTTTATTATCTTAAATTAACCCTAACCCTAATTTTCCACCATTATAGGTATCAGAGCCTAATCTATAAACTTAATTGAGGCAATTGAGATCTGTGTAGATTGGGTGCTCAATGTCCAAAGAATTACTGAAAATGTCACTGAACTATCCTAGGATTTAGTCACTAATGTACTCCCTCCTACAGATTAGTTTGAGGCTAGTGGTTCAATCCACATGATATTGATTGTGAACCAAACACACTAGTTTCGAAGCTCAAAAGTCTAATTTATTGTTGTTTCTACTAAACACTATGTTTTTAGACCATCTCTTCATCTAGAAAGTCCTTAAAAGATACAAATGTAAAGTGACTTATAAAAGATAGGCTCTTATGACTTATGAATATACACGGCATAATTAGATGTCTTATGGGTGTTCAAATTGTTGTATTTTATATATGTTTCAGATACTATTGGTGAGGAGTAGCTAGGTAGGTTTTTTATTTATTGTTTAGCTATGGTTAATTTAATGTCTCAATGTTATTAATTCTCATAGAGATATTTTGTGAAAAATCTAAGTTGTATTGATTTATTTAGAATAGGGTTCATTTTCTAGGAGTCATTAGAAATATAAATTGTTTTAATCATAATTGGAGTGCATGATCGGTGTTACCTAACACTTACATGGTTTTTCAAAGAGAAGTTCACATCAAGGCCTGGAGAACATTCTCAAATTGACCTTCAAAACCAAATATACTAAGTAGAAAAATGCCTTGAGGATGAAAGCACCAGAGGCTAGACGACATTCAGCAACCTCTCGTGAGTCACTAGAGATGGTGTTGCAGAATTTTTTTAGTACAAAATTATTTGTGCTAAAATGAATAAAGCCAAGATCAGTTTATAGGTGGCAACAGAAATGGTCTCATATCATTTGTGATTAGAGTGGCAATGATCTACAATGGTGGATGCATATGTGACAACTTGGTGTTCAATATTTTTATGTTGTGATTGGATGTGTATGCCCCCAATCATAATTCTTGGTTGTTTGTGGATGGATGTGTTTGTCCCCATTCACAAGATGATGTATGTGATTGGATGTGTTTGTCCCTAATCACTATTGTTGGTTGTTTTTGAATGGATGTTTTGGTCCCCAATCATAAGAGATGGTGATTATGATCGGATGTGTTTGTCCCCAATCATAATAGTTTTGAGTAGATGAGTGTGTTCATGTTCATAACCTTGATCTTTGATAGATGTGTTTGTCCCTATCCTTAATTGAAAGTACAGTAAGCATGGTGAAGCTATTTCTACCATTACTTAGCAAGAGTAGATGTGTATGTCCCTACTCATAATATGGCCTAGAAGATTCAATTTATTTGGTAAAAAATTTGACATAATCAAAGATATAGAATGAGATCCACATCTCTCAAAAACCATTGCAAGATGTCCTCAATAATCACCTCTACTATGAGAAGACTAGTCTAGGTAGACAACTATCACTTTATCTTTTAAAACATTGAAAGTTGCATGCATTTCTCATGTAAAGGATCCATTAAATTTATTAGCATAGAGAAACAACATTCATCAAACTATGGATAAAACACCTTGAATTGGCTCTTGTATATCTTTTGGGGGGGAGAAAATATTGAAATTGAATTATATTTTTCTATTATCGATTTGTAATTTATCTATTATTAGATTCTAGGATTGCTAATATTATTGTTTACCTATTATGATATTATATTCCAATATTGTTTTTATTAGTTTGTGATTAAAATAATATTATATTCCAATTAAAGTAACGTTGATACTTTATTTAATCAAATGTTTATGAGATACTAAAGTCATGAAGTGTCAAATTCATATTCTTTTAAAATTCTTATTCAATTGTTGAAATAGGTTGTAAGACCCTTAGTATAATAAAGTGTTTGAACTATGTTCCTTTTGATTGGCAATGTAAAGGTTGAATGATATGTGCTATAGGTATTTACATGACAATTATTAACTTAAATTCTACTTTGGAGTTTATTAGAAATTTATTATCTTATAATAGATTATGAATCATTTTTAAGTCCTTTTGAGCACTAAAGAAGCACTAGAATTCAATTGAAAATATTTGTTATTTATATATGTCGAAGTGTTTGAAACATATTTGGATATTACTTTGATTGGTTTAACTATTATTATTGGACAATCATATGGATTCTAGTATTGTCATCATTATTTTTCATCTTGTAATCAAAATCTAATATTACTATAATTGACTTTCAATTTATGTAATATTGGATTTAAAGATTGCTATTATTAGGTCATCTAACAATTATAGTACTAGCATAATTATTTATTTTCTACCACAAAATAAGATTCCAACTAAAGCACTACTAATATTTTTTCTAAATTTAATTGTTGATAAACAATAGAATCTATTAAATTTTGTATTTAATGTTTCTCTGGAAAATATATTGCTAGAAGAATTGGTAGTTATAAATGTTTAATTTATAATATTTTTTAGTTCTTATACTTTTTAGAATATGTCCCTAAACTATCTTTTCTATTGTGTCTAATTCCAAAATTCATTATATACATGTAATTAATAATGAAATAACAAATTCTAAATTTGATAGTTCAATGTGTTATGACTCCACAAAAATTTGTGATTCTCAATGGATAACCCAAGGGTTATTTTTCAAGTTGAAAAGGGCTTCGTCAGGGTGACCCGTTGTCACCATATCTATTTATTATTTTGGTTTAGGTTCTTGGTAGAAATATTAGAAAACTTAGAAGGAGAGGAAATCTAAGGGCTATTAAGGCAGCTTCTACTCTTGATCCTATATCACACCAACAATTTGTTAATGACACCATCATATTTGGTGAAGCTTATGTCTCAGAAGTGAAATGCTAGAAGATGACTCTGGATAACTATACTAACATCTCAGGGCAACATATTAATTATGAGAAGAGCAAGTTCTTCTTTATCAATGTCTATCACAACCTTCAAAAAAAAATTAATAATATTTTATCTTGTCAAACTGTTGCTCTTCCAAAATCTTACCTGGGGTTACCCCTCATTTCTAAATCTCCTTTATCTCTCTTCTAGAATGGGATAATTGAGAGGTTTTAGAAGAAGTTAGTTGGGTGGAAGGGTAAGTTGCTAAGTCTGGAGGGGAAAATTCAGCTAGTAAAATCTTGTCTCTAGAACATTCCAGTCTATTACTTCTCCCTCTTCAAAGTGTCAGGGTATATAGCTAACAGGATTGAGAAGATTCAAAAATATTTCTTATCGACTGGAACTAAGGAAAAAAATATACTGTCCTTGGTGGCTTGAGATAGGATATTTTGTTCGATTAAGGTGGGTGGACTAGTGATGTAGATGGGTTTAGAGGTGTTTCAACTCACTCAAGACTCTGGTTACAAGGCTCAAGCGCAAATAAAACATGAGGGTAATCAGCCCAATGTTCTCAAATCAATGATATGTCCCACAACATGACATCTTGAGAAAATAAAGAAACAAACCATTGCAAGGGTAAGGGTAGGAATCTTAGGGTTCTCACAAACCCAAATGATCTCAAATAAATCAATACTATTATTGTCACAAAAGTTTGCACCCTTTATGACCCAAGAAACCTTGGTCATCAACCTTGTGAAACAAGGAATCAACCTTCCAAGTGTGGGAGCTTGCGAAATGTGAGGTTGAGTCTCCGAAGAAGGTCAACCTCCTATTCAATCTAATGCAAAGTGTTGGACCAACCCAACACATGAAAATCTAATCTATGCTTTGACAAGGAAAAGGGAGAGAGAGAGAGAGAGAGAGAGAGAAGGGTTGCATGAAAGAAGGGAAAAGGGTTTGCACCCAAACTGAAATGATGATCTTCCCTACCCATAGCTGCACAAAGAATCAATGAAAACTACCCAAGAATACACAATATTCTATTCTACTCAGTTGTCTAAGTGTGAGTAAAGGTTGGGAATCAACATGTTCACTTACACTACAAAAAAACAAAAGAGAATGCATTCAAACAAAGAGGTAAACACTTACACAAATTGCAAGAATTGAATAGAGGCAAGAAAGATAATTTGGTTGATGAACAGGCAAGGCAAATTTACAGATGCAGAGAGACATAAGCCTTCTACAGAAGAAAAGAAGACAAGATCCGATAAAAATGTTACAAAATTGCCTTATAGATCAAGCATAACTCAGATGATTACATTTGAGAAAACCCTAACCCCACCTGGGTTAGGTTACATAAACCTCGGAAGGGGAGAAGATCAGATGGACAAATCTGATGGCATGTTGCAACTAGCTCTGAGAGTGTCCTCTGCCTAAAATCCCCACAAATCAGGGAAAACCCTACATCTAGATGCATTTTTATATACTAGATGGCATATGTAGGCATAAAAAGTCCTCAAACTATGTTGAAGAGGCATAGATTGCATCTAGAATCGGTAGCAGGCGTCACATCTGGAGTAATGGTGGAAATATCAGGTGGATGGAGTGAGATTGGGTCCAAAATCGGGCGCTAACTGAGCAAAGAATGGCATCAACCATCAGGTCAACAACCATCCTGCGCAAAGCATTCAAAACCCAATGGCCACCATGAAAATTGAATTTTAGCCATCGATCTAAGAGATTAGCATGAAGATGGACGTGTGAAATCTCTCCATGTAAGCACCCAATGGGCCCAATAAGAAATTAAAACATGGCCATCGGATCGGGCCTTACTAAAGATCTGATGGTCGCAAATTTCCGACATGGCACCCCGGGTCCACTCCTCACTGGATGTGTTTGATTGCTAAATAGTCATGTATACCATGTAGGATAAGGGGGAACAACCATCCCCTTCACATTTTCTTTATCTTCTTATCCCACGGGTCCCTTTGTTGTCTCTTTTTACATCGTGGGATAAGCCTTCTTTGTTTTTTCCTTTCTTATGCTTATCTTGCGACATCATTTATGTCTTCGCTTTACCTCATAGGATAAGGCCTTTGCTTTACCGCTTCCTTGTTTCTTATCTCGCGTCATCTTCCTTATTTTTATTTTCCTTCACGAGATAAGGGGCTCTTTGTTTTACCCTTATTTCCTTATCTCGCGGGAACGTGCGGGATAAGGAAGTTCTTTGTTGCCCTTGTATCTTATCTCATGGCATCAGTTGTGCATTGTTCTAACCTTTTGGGATAAGAAGAAATCCCTTTTTTTTTGCTTTCTTATCCCACGGCCCATCTGTTCCCATTGTTCCACTCTGCTAGATAAGGGGGAATACTTCCTCGCCTTTGAAAATTCTTATCTCGCAACCTCTACTTGCTGCATTTGAAAATCCTACGACTAGTAAGAGGAAAGGGCAAACCGGCCCGCCGATGACCAAGAGCCCCTCCAGCGGGTTGAACCTAAGTGAATTGACCAGCTGACCTGGTCAACTCAAAAAAAGAACTAGGGCCCACCTCGCACTTTTCTTTGTTTATACTTTGCTTATCCCACGTGGTCTCAATTGTCTTCATTTATCTCCGTGAGATAAGGGGTCCAGACTTTATCTTTTCTCTCTTATCCTATGGGACCTTATCCTGCGAGACGTCGCTATCTCCATGTTGTTATTTGATGTCGATTGGGGCCTGCCTCAATGCCACATAACATGCTGCAAACTAAGGTGGTCAATAATACGACCCTATCAATAACATGACATGTTATTGACATGAGTTGTTGATATAGCATATTAGGCATGAGGTCAATAACACTCGTGTTATTGATACATCATATAACCCTCATGTTATATGACTACAAAACTATGAAGAAGTAGTTAACTCTATTGAGACTGACAACATAACATGTTATCGGTATTGACTAACATGAAATGTTAGCCACACTGAAATCCTTGATCTAAGCTCTGCTAAGGTTACCACAAAAGTTGCCAACATTTCTGGCAACTTGGAGGGAATGGAAATCCTGCTTGGCACATTGATCAGCAGCCTTATGAAGTTTTTTGGGTGCAAAGTCAAGGCCTGAAACAAAATTACATACTCTACCCCTACAACCTGGATTATAAAATTTATGCTCTACTAAAAAAGCAGAGTGTACATGTGCACTTCTTGGAAAGCTAAAAAAATTGAAAAGAACCTAAACTAATTATGTACACTGCCTCATATTGAAAGGGATAAACAAAGTCATTGATTGGCTTGTCAAAGTAGCTACCTTTCCTGACCAATGTCTGATACTCTTCATGCCTGTGGAAAATCGGCTAGGAAAAGAAAATTGAAAAGCATCCAATAGACTTTTGGAATGCCTTGCAAAGAAACTCACCCATGCCTAAATTTTATCCTTCTGAGGTGGATGGGTGAAAATAACTTGCTCTTCATGATGCTCAACTTCATGCTCAAAAGTAAGCATGACAAGGGGTGAATTGTAGGTTTGAGCCAAATGTCTGATAGGGCATCCCCTTGAAGGAGATAGACTTAGGCCATTACTACTGACCTGCCCTTTGCTCTGTTGATTTGGTGACAAAATAGGAACCTCTGAGATATGCCCCTACTCTTCAAAATTTATTACCTCTGCTAGCAATGCAAGATCTTCCTCTTGCTCCGCTTGATTCATTTGACTAGAAGTTATCAGCTCGGTGTCAAAACTTGAGTAAAATCCCTCTAGATCATCCCAAAAAAAGTCATCCTTTGACTCCTCAGCCCCTGGCTCGATCTCATGCTACTTCTCAGATGTAGGCATGTCCTTCTCCTCAAAGAAGGAAGGGAGCTCATCCTAAAATGAAAAAATAGACTCCTCCTCACTACTATCATTTGCCTCCTGCCAATTTCTAAAAACAAAATCTCTTTGTGCCACTAAGGCCTGAGAGGCATACTCATTTCTGCAAATGATAAGATTAACATGATTGGATTGCATCGGAACAAATTCTCCTAAGGTGCTTTCAATTGCAGGATTTTGGCTATCCAAAGCCCTAGGGCCCATCCACTAGTTTTGCCCTGCAAAATTGGATCTTTGTTGCTGATACCCTTGACTTTGTTGTTGATAAGGCCTGTTGCCTTGGGATTTTTTAATCTTTGTAGATGATGGAGGAGCATAAGGTATGAGCAATTGGCCTATAGATATCACTGGTATAGGCACCAAAGTAGGTTGTTGTGCAGGAACCTTTGGGAACAAGGGCATTGAAAGTCTTGGGGCTAACTTTTCAGCCTGTATTAACCATCTTTCTGCCTTGATGGCAATGTCATAGGCTTCTGGAAGGTTATCCCCCCCCCAACGACTATATCATCACAGCTATGTCACTATCTAGATCCCTAAGGAAGTATAAGAAGGCACAATTCATAGATGGCCTGACCAAAGAAAGGATCCTATCCCAAGTCTTCTGAAACCTATAGTTAAAGTCTGCCATAAACACATATGGGGCTCTCTTGATGGTTATTAGTTGTTTAATCAGTGATAAGGGGTCGCTCCTGTCCTCAAAACTCTTGAATAATCTTTCCCCTAATTCATCTCAATTATGGATTGAACCAGAGGGCATACCCCTAAACCATTGTAGGGATTTACCCTTGAAAGAAGAGGCAAGAAGCCTCACTGCTATGTTATGCTCTGTGATGTCAAAAATAGAGAAGATAGCTGCTACATCTTGAATGTGCTCAATTGGAGTGAGAGAGGTCTCCCCAATAAAAAATGGTATAACCTTAAAGGTTGCAACTAGGATGTTTCTCTTTTGGGTTAGAGCAAGGGGATGCCACCATTAAAGGTGACAAAAGAATGCAGTCTAGGGATAGCCATAATTTTTTACTACTCCCTCTTCTTCTAGAATTTAAAAGTTCATACTATTAAAGAAAAAACTACCTCTAGAAGGTGCTCTTGTTTGGCTGCTTGATGTGAAATGGTTGTTGGTCCTGAACAAGAGCCTGGATTTGATCCTCAGAGTCGCCAAGTGCTAAATGTGACTACCTCCAAAGGCAAGATACTCAAGAGCACACCAAGTCTTCAACTGATTAGAGCGTTGGATTGCTTCACCAGGAGATATGTTATAGAGAGTCCTCAGCTATGTATTTTGTTGCCTCCAAAGACTGAGTTGTTGATCCACACACCAAGATCAAAAAAGATATGACCAGTGACTAAGATTTAGTACCCCCGATGGCCATCTATGAACTAAAATTCCAACAGTCTCACTGGGCATACCAAAAACTGTTGTCACAAAATTTTGCACCCTTGATGACCCAAGAAACCTTGGTCATCAACCTTGTGAAACATGGAATCAACCTCCCAAGTGTGGGACCTTATGAAATGTGAGGTCAAGTCTCTGAAGAAGGTCAACTTCCTATTCAATTTGATGCAAAGTCTTGGACCAACTCAATACATGAAAATCTAATCTATGCTTTGACAAGGAAAAGGGAGAGACAGAAGGGTTGCATGAAAGAAGGGAAAAGGGATTGCACCCAGACTGAAATGATGATCTCCCCTGCCTATAGTTACACAAAGCATCAATAAAAACTACCCAAGGATGCACAGGATTATATTATACTTAGTCGTCTAAGTGTGAGTAAAGATTGGGAATCAATACGGTCACTTACACTATAGAAAACCAAAAGAGAATGCATTCAAACAAAGAGGTAAACACTTACACAAATTGCAAGAATTGAATATAGGCGAGAAAGATAATTTTATTGATGAAAGGGAAAGGCAAATTTATAAATCTAGAGAGACATGAGCCTTTTGCAAAAGAAAAGAAGAGAAGATCTGATCATAATGTTACAAAACTACCTTTATAATTTAGGCATAACTCAAATGATTACATTTGAGAAAACCCTAACCCCACCTGGGTCAGGTTACAAAAATCTCAGAGAGGGGAAAAATCCCCATAAATCAGGGAAAACCCTACATTTGGATGTGTCTTTGTGTACTGGATGGCATTTGTAGTCCCAAAAAGTCCTCAAACTGCATTGAAGAGGCATGGGTTGCATCTGGAATCGGCAACAGGTGTCACATCTGGAGTAATGGTGGAAAGATATGGTGGCTGGAGTGAGATCGGGTCCAAAATCAGGCACCGATTGAGCAAAGAATGGCCTCGACCATCAAGTCAACAACCACCCTACGCAAAGCATTCAAAACCCAATGACCACCATGAAAATTGAATTTCAATCGTCGATCTGAGAGATTTGCATGAAGATGGACACATGAGATATCTCCATGTAAGCACCCAATGGGCCCAATAAGAGATTAAAACATGGCCATCGGATCGGTCCTTAATGAAGATCTGACGACTGCAGATGTTCAACGTGGCACCCCAAGTCCATACCTCATTGGTTGTGTTTGACCATTAAATGGCCATGTATACCACATGGAATAAGGGGAACAACCATCCCCTTCACATTTTCTTTATCTTCTTATCCCACGGGTCCCTTTGTTGTCTATGTTTACCTCGTGGGATAAGCCTTCTTTGTTTTTCCCTTTCTTATGCTTATCCCGCAACATTATTTGTGTCTTCACTTTACCTCATGGGATAAGGCCTTTGCTTTACTGCTTCCTTGTTTCTTATCCTGTGGCATCTTCCTTGTCTTTGTTTTCCTTCGCAAGCTAAGGGGCTTTTTGTTTTACCCTTATTTCCTTATCCTGCGGGAACATGCGGGATAAGGAAGTCCTTTGTTCCCCTTGTATCTTATCTCGCAGCATCAGTTGTGTGTTGTTCTAACCTTGTGGGATAAGAAGAAAGCCCTTTCACTTTGCTTTCTTATCCCATGGCCTCTGCTAGTTGTGTTTGAAAATCCTGCGACCAAGAAGAGGAAAGGGGAAACTGGCCTGCCAATAACCAGGAGCCCCTCCATCTTGTTGAACCTAAGTGAGTTGACCGACTGACCCAGTCAACTCAAAAAAAGAACTAGGGCCCGCCTCGCACTTTTCATTTTTCCTTTGCTTATCCCACGTCATCTCAAGTGTCTTTATTTATCTCCGAAGGATAAGCAGTCCAAGCTTTATCTTTGCTCTCTTATCCCACGGGACCTTATCCCACGAGACGCCACTATCTCCATGTTGTTCTTTGATGTTGACTGGGGCCCACCTCAATGCCAAATAACACACTGCAAATTAAGGTGGTCAATAACATGACCCGATCAATAACACACCCCGGTCAATAACATGACATATTAACATGAGTTGTTGATATAGCATATTAGGCACGAGGTCAATAACACATCATATAACCCTTGTGTTATATGACTCTGTAAAACTATGAACAAGTAGCTAACTCTGTTGAGGTCAACAACACGACATGTTATCGATATTAACTAACATGAAACATTAGCCACACTAAAATCTTGGATCTAAGCTCTACTAAGGTTGGTACAAAAATTGCCAACAACTATCATTCACACAAGCCCTTTAAGCCATTCCACACCATTGGCTTCCTAGAGGAGATTAGGTTCTTGTAGCCCTACTCAGAGAGAATTTTAACCATAACTTTCAAAATGTTGATCTTGGAAAAAAACTAAAACTACTTACATGTACCCTTTTGGAAGTCTCATAACTATGTCAAAATCAAGGTATGTTGTTTTGGACCAAAGTGGCCAAATTATTACTATAGTAGTCTTCTAAGGGCATAATTAGGTCTCTGGTTGCACTATAGACATATCAAGGACACCTTATTGACTTTCAAAACCAACATGAAATGCAAGGACATGTCCAACATGGATGGATTCAATATTTTTTAGGTTCTCTTCACTTGTTTTGCTACCAAAACCCCCAAAAACGTGTTCCAACCCTATCCAACCGACTTAAAACATAGGGATGTCAAGCCCTCAACCCTTCAAATCACCCTCCAAACTCTTCTACAAAAACTAACCAAAATCCATTTGGAGCACTATTACACCTACCATTCCCCCAAGTCTTGAGTCAAGCAGTTGATGGAATGGTTAGATATACATTATTCTTTCAGCAAAACCCAAATACAAGGGTTTCAAACCAGTTTTCACAAAAACCTTTGTAGAGTGGTCAAAACTCAATGAAATCAAACAAACTTGGTCTCAAATGAAAGGTGACTCAGGAACCTTTCCAATTAATCCACTCTTATATTTCAAAACGTCCTAACAAGGAATATATGAAGGAAAGAGTATCATTGTAACAAGAATTTGCAGTGAAAAAGTCTTTAAAATTCATTCATTTGATGAGATCTTCGTACAATAATGAAAATCCAACCCCTCCTCAATTCTTGAGGGGCCTATTTAAACTCAAACCCAACATCTCTAACCATTTTTTCAATTTGTTAGCCCTTTAACTACCCTTTGGTGTTTATGTTGCTTGACAACTTTGAAAAGTTGTCAGCAACTTTTACATTTTTTGCTCAGCTTGTACAAATGACTCCAATATCCCCCAAAAACCTTGAAAACATGTCAAAAAAGACATAAAATCATCAAATACATCATTTCCCCTCCCTTACCACACATTAGGGGTCATTTACCAACTTTGACCCCCCTAGGACCTCTAAGACAAAGATGGCTCCTGTGGTCCTAAAGGCCTTACAAATAGTTACAAATGCTTGGAAATGACTCAAAACAACCAATGGGCCTGATTACAGCTTGAATGCACACTAAAACAAGCAAACCAAACAAAATTATTCCTTGAGGCAACATAGGTAGCCCAGGTGCTCATGCACCATCTAGGGATAAGAAATATAAAATCCTTCAAATGAGCCTTAATCTCCAAAGTTGGTAGGAAATTGATTGAAAGGAAAAAGGACTGGATAGATATAATAAGATCTGAATACTTCAATAATGATAGGAGGAGTTGTTTCATAAATTGGATTGCTTTACTCTCAGGATCCTACATTTGGAACAATGTTACAAAAACTAAAGCTATTCTTAGAAAGGGTAGAAAAACGATAATTGGGAATGGCAATAGAACCAAATTTCGGGATGATGTGTGGATTAATGACCATGCCAACTCAGAATTACCTCAATTCAAGAAATTCGAGCAAATTCTGATCAATAAATATGGGAAATTAGTTCGGGACTATACTATATGGCAAAGAGACAAGGTGAAATGGAAGACCTTGGAAGATTAGGTGCTTCGACAAGGAGATATCTCGATCCAATACCATGATCAATTAATCAGAGAGCTAAAATCTCTAACTTCTCTTCTACCAAATTGCACTTTCTTCTCTCCTTATGGGGAGGATGAATGGATATGGTGGCTTAACCCCTCTGGATCCTTCTCTATTAAGTCTACCTATCATAATATTGAGGAAGAATCAGTGGAAACCTTCAGTTGGAAAAACATTCGGATTAAAAGCCTTATTCCAAAAATCAGCTGCTTCTGGTGGCCTACGACTCATGGAAGAATTCTAACGATAGATAATTTAAACAAAATAGGGTTTTCCTTTGTTAACAGGTGTTTTTTATGCTATAAGGACCTGAAGAGCATTAACCACTTGTTTTGCATTATCAATCTGCTAAAGAAGTTCATGAAGAATTGTTAGGAGATTTAAAACCTTGTTGGATCCTCCTAGAGAATATGAAAGAGCTTATGGAACAGTGGGCCCTAACTCCTTATACTCATCTTATTTCCAAAAATATTTGGCTCCAAATTTCATCTGTTATGGCTTGGAATATATGGAAAGAATGGAATAATAGAGTGTTTAGGGATGAACCAGGGAGTAGTAAGGTGTTATTTTATAAATTATAAAGCAGCAAATAAAAGAGAGCATTAATGCGGGTCAACCATAGAAATGAAAATGTATGCCAAGTCTTTTGGACCTAAGATTAAAGCGGAAATGGGGAATCTGTCATAGTCTTCTAAGGATGAATTGGCACAATGTGATCTTAAGGAAAAGTTGCACTTGGACCCCTCTGGAGGAAGGCTGGCTAATGTATAACTTTGATGGTTGTTCAAAAGGGAACCCTGGCTTATCGAGAGTGAGAGGCATCATAAGGGACTATAAAGGTTACATGATATAAGGGTATTGTGCAAACATAGAAAGGGGTTCAAATAAAAAAGCAGAAGTGATGGATGCTTAGATGGGCCTCATGCGCTTGCACCACCATAAGGGCATTAAGGTGATTTTGGAAGGGGACTCAAAACTTGTGGTTAGTTGCATAAATAAAACTATGAAAGCCCCTTGGAAGATAAGAGGAATTATTCAAAAGTGTAAGAACCTATTAAGTGTCTTTAGCAAAATAAAAGTGCAACACACGTATAGGGAAGGAAATATGGTAGCGGATAAAGCTGCTAATCAAGGCTTAACGAAAAAAGAATGGTGTTGATTTAATAACCCTAAGAGCTCGAAGGGATTAATAAACATTTTGGCTAGGGAAAGGGTAAAACCTTTCTAGGATGACTTGTTCAATTACTTGAAGCCATAACGGTCGAGCCAACCCTTTCTCTATTCGTTTCATGAGCGCCAAGAAATTTCAAATTCAAATTACCCATCTGATAACCTACAATTTGATGAGTAGGATGCTAATTGTCTAGCTGATTGGGATGATGCATAAGATGCCAATTTGGCATGTGTACGATGAGAGGATCATAAATTTGAAAGATCTAGTTGGTTGTACAAGGTTTTTTCTCTCATGCCTTGCGGTGTTTTTCAAGGATGGTGATATCATAAGTGGGTTCAACGGTGGTGGTCTTGTTTCTCAAGGTGCCTTTATGTCCCATAATAGGAAAAGAAGGCCCACGTGTGGACAATGCAACTTATCAAGCCAAAAATAACATTTTCAATAGGCATCTTTTAAAGGAAAAAGAAACTACTAAAATTCTTAACTGGTTTTGAAGTCGCTTTCAAATATATTGTTTATGCTTTGTGAAGAATCAGATCAATATGGGGCCCCGATAAAAAGAGCAGAGCCAAAGAATTGTGAAGAACTCCAGAATAATGAAGAGGTCTGGGAGATCTTCTATAATGAGGGGATGACCCCTTTTTTCCTCACCATAAAGGGGTATAATAGGGCACTATCTGTGAGAATCTATAACTCTTGACAAAATGGAGAAGTCATTGTGGGACATATATCACTAACAAGGATTAGGAAGATGAGGAGTTTCAAGTTGAAGAAGAGGAACAAGAAGAGTAGTACAAGGAGGAGATGGAAGAGGAGAATGAGTCCTCGAAGGACTCAAAGGATTTGACTCGAACTCACAGCATTTCATTTCTCAAGAGGATATTGATATGGTCCCCTACTCAATGGATTTGCCATCAGACAAAGAAAATAGCAAAAAATTGAAGGATCAGATTATAGAGCTTAAAGAGAGAGTCTTAAACCTGGAAGTGAAAGTCAAAGACTACAAGTAGCGTTTTAATAATATGCATAGGCCTTTGGATCGCTCTGCACCATCACTGATGGTATCATGAGAAAGGGAGGACAATCTGGAGGATACCTAGACCAGCCAAGTTTACAAGCTTCAGTGAAACTGGAATCTAATTAACAATGATTAAGTTGTTATTCTTAGCTTTTGTTTTGTTGAATACTCTCATTATGATAGTAGTTGAAGTAGTTAGTTTCTTTGATAGTATGAGGCCTGTGTGCCATATTCGCCAAACTTTTATAATGACTATCTCCATAGTTAAATTTCTTAGCTTTGTTGATAATAAATACTTATATTATGCTCGAGAGATGGTGGTTAGCCAAGACTAGTATGTTTAGCTATAGAGACATGTTAATTTTTTATTACTTATGAGGGACAGTTGATTGGGCTTTCTTGACTGGCTACTTGATGTCAGTTCTTTTGAAATTGTACTCTATTTTTGTTGTTTTGTAGTTTCAGGGCCTTCTCCCTATTAATATAATCAAAATCAATGAAAAAAAAATACAATATTTAAATGGTAGTGAAAAATATTATTTAATCACAAATTTTGAATTTATAAGTAAAATAATATTAAATGAATGACAACAAAAATTTAAAAGAAGATTGATGACCTATAAAAATTAACTCAAAACTTTTAAAATTATTCTCATACAACATGTCTATATGATCACACAATGGTCCCTATCTTTTCTTATTTAAATAAAATAAATAAATTATTTATTAAATAAAAATATCTCCTCTTTTTTCTCCTGGATTTTAGGGCAAGTTTTGTAAAATTCTTAACTCCAAACACATTTTTGGAGGAAATAAATATTTTGATTTTTTTAAATCTATCTTCAATCTTTTCATAGAATTGAGAGACACAGTTAGGCAAGGGTCTCGTGAGGGGGGCTTAAGCTCTATTTTTAAGGAAGAGGTGGTCCCATGGAAAAATATTTTTTTTCTATGGAATTATTTGGAATCTCTTCCAAAAAATTAGAGCCCTTACTTTTTAGGCTTGTAAATTTAAGTAGGTGAAAATGGGGTGGGACTAGATTTTACCCCACCAGCTTAGAATATTTTATTCCACTTGTCAATCATGTCAATTTTAGAGATAAAACTAAAAAAATCTCCACCAACTGACTTAAATTAAGGAGTTTAAACTTAAAATGATCAATCAATGCACTACACAATGCACCTCATATGTCCTTTCCATTCAAAATGGTTGTGCTGAGTGCTCCCATTTCACAATAAACTTGTTGCTAATAAATGTCGTGCTAGCTCAATGACTTCCAAGCAACATCACAACTGAAGATAGAATTTTTAAAAAGCCCCACCAATAAATCTGGACACGATGGTGACGAATTCGCAACCACCGACGAGAAGGAGGCTCTCGGTGGACGAATTTCCCCAGCTTACTAACACCTTTTTAGGCTTAAAAGCCCACACTAAAGCCTCTAATTATATTAATTACACTTAAGAATGTACAAGGGTCAATTAGTTAATTGAATTTTTTTAACCAAAAATTGGATTAGAGTGGGAAAAATGACAAATTAAAATAAATGATTTGCATTGATTTAATTATTTTAGGATAGGACTATAAGGTTGAACCTAATTAAATAAAATTCAATTCATCTCATTTAATGTGAGGAACAAGGATAATCAAAGAATTAAATAAAAAAATGGTTAATATTTATTTAATTAAATCTTTGAATAGAATAAAGTTTGGTATGGTTAAGTGTGGATAACTTTAGATGTTTACCTACGCATAAAGGTTTCTCATTCTTATATGAATACCCTTTTGAACAAGACTCAAAATAGATGAAAATGATGGTGTGTTATTTGTTTGTATATTTTCCTTTGGTTTCTTCATTTGCTTCTTTTTAGGATCCTCAAATTATTTCAATCCCTTATGCTAACTAGCCGCCAATGGATCATATGAGTTAAAGGAATTCATGATGCCTCAAAACTAGGTATAATATATGTAGCTCCCATAGAAAGCTTGTATAAATGAAAACCAAAAAAATAAATACTAAATATTCAGGACCAAGCTTAGATAGCACATTCCAAATAATTTGTAAATACTCTTTATAAAATTGCTAAGATATCATCTTAGTTATTTAACCTTGGAAGTGTAGTCCGAGATATCATCAAAAATATTAATATCAATATTCATCAAATAATTAACAATATAATAGCCCCCAATCTTCTTAGTTTTACCATAAAATTTTTGAAGAGTGCCCCATTCCTTCTTAGGTGTTGTATATGATGTAATATTAAATTGTAAATCAAAGATGTTGAAGAACAAATGTACCCAAGATATTTTGTACTTTTATTTCCAAACCTACCTTTCTTTAGCATTAATACACTATATATTTTGATTCATTTACATATCTAATAAATATTTTCCCCTTATAAAAATTTCATACTAATGTTTTTCATGAAGCATCTAGTTATATGGAGTTAAAAGATCAATATTGGTCTTACCCATAGTAAAAACACATAATAAAACTTGAATCAAAATTAGGAGGACACAAGAATAGCACCCTATAAGTAATTTTAATGATCCCTTGACAATTATAATATTTTGAATTTATATTAGTACAAGTTCAATACATATATCAATTCTTTTAGGGCCCAAGAAGACTAATAATGTTGAAGGTACATAATTTTGTTAACTAGGAACTAATTAAATAGTATGTAACTATATGGTTCAAAAAAATGATCTTAAAAAGAACTTAATTTGAGAAAGAATTTAGCGTTTAAAGGTCATAAAAGGACAATTTAACAAAAAATTCTTTTATAAAATTAAATTTTAGATAAATTAGATAATAGAATTAAAAAACCTTCTAGAAAAGTATGTATTCAATTAAAAAATACCTATAATTTAAAAATATATATACTTGATAGGCCTCTAGGTGATTGATAGTTGATCCTCTAAAGTTGAGGTCTCAAAATCAAAATGAAAACACCACTACAAATGTGTTCCCCACCAATTCTAAGAGTGTGTTTATATCAATACTACATGAATTGTACAAGTGATGACATAGACAATATGAATCATTTTTGTGGTAAGTAACAGGAACTTGTAATAATGATGGCATGACTGTTTTATAGAGGGGTAATATAGTACAAATTGTGTTGTGGAGCAAAACTAATTTTACAATGACATGGTAGTGACTAAGCAACATTTTTCAATGGTGGTGCCCAAGTCTATGGCTCCCATTCAATAACATAGTTGTATTCTTCAATCCTACTCATCCTCTTGAGGGGCATCACATAATTTTTCCAATGCTAATCTAAACCCTCTCCAATCATTGAAGCATCCATAAAATATAATATCCATCCATAATTTGTTCTCAATATGTATCCTTCTCATATCGACAATGTTGTCAAATCAATCATTCATTAATCTTTGACAATTGGTTCATCTTCCGTTGCCAGTTTTTTATATCTACTTTCTTTGAAACAACATTGCTTTTTTGTATTCACAACGCCACTTCAAAGAGGAGCATAATGTAGAGAATCCAATCTTTCCAATGCGCATGCCTAACAAATATTCATTAACTAACTTAATCCATAAATTAAATTATTAATTGATCCACTTATTAAATTAATTAAATAATATTTTATTATTTAATTAATATAAGTAATACATTATCTATAAATGTTTAAATATATAAATAAATCTAGATAATCATATTATCAGTAAATAATTTGATTTTATCAAACAAAATCCAACAATCAGCTAATTAACTGTTCAAAATTGTTAATAAATCTTTGAAGAAAAAATCTTAAAATGAATCGGTTAACTATTTAAGATTCAAATAATAAGTAAATCTAAATAAATCATGCTAACTAAGTAATAATAGTGAGTTTATCCTTATCCACTCCACTAATCCTCATCCACATCTTTGAAAATTGAAATTGAATCCTTATTTTTCATAATTTGCAATTTCAATTGAGTAGATAAATGTTAAATTATAATGAGGAACACATTATCAATACAAAATTTGTCTGTGAGGTTTTTTTGTGATGTTAAAGTAAATATTGTTTAGTTTTATTTCGATTTCTATTTGTATTTTTTTAAGGTTCTTTTAGCCAAGATAAGTTTCTACTTTTAACTCTTGCCTATCTCTCCTCAACAAGACATTCCTAGCACTCAACTACCTGTGTGAACAGGCAAAAAAATGATGATAATAATGTTCATATAATTGAGCAGTCTATTGAAGATGGTCAAGTCTTATCAAATGAAGGTCAAATGAAGGTGGGATTCAAAATAAATGATCAAAATCCAATTCCTAGTATCAAATTTATTGTTTTTACTGCAATAAATAATTTGTATCAAATTATGAATATACTTTTTGATCAATTATTGTTTTTTATATGAAATAATCTAATTATTTATCATTTTTTTTTAAGAAATTTCTTATAATTTAATCTTTGATTCTTCTAGATTTTGACCCAATCTGCATGAGTATAAAAAAGTGATGCCATATATCTAATCAAGTGATTCACATACGATTCTCTTTTGCGCGTGAAAATCTCTGGTATACAGAGCTTGGAGTGCATTCCATGGAGCTCGGAGTTCATGTGCACCGTCCCGTACAATATTTCTATAGAAAATTCTCCTAACTTCTAATACTTTAAGGTTTAAAGGCTATTCAAATTCTAAATTAAATATATAGAGACAAATGCAACTAAGCTTTGATTCGACATTAGAGACAATACTGAAAATCAGTTAACTTGTTTGTCAAATAAAATTGAGCTTTTCATACCCAAACGTAGGAAGGAAATGTATTCACACACAGGTGGCATTAAAGGAGGACCACTAACTTAAAAAGAAAATCTTTCAACATTTGCATATAACAAGTCAAAAAAGGAGGAACGTTGTCTCGCATATTTTTAATATTGACGGCTTACATTCTCTTCCACTCTTATATCAGAAAGCAATCTGTAACAATATCATAATGGAAGACAACCAACAAATCAGTTTAATATGGATGCAAGAAAAACTGTTTCATTATTTAGGTTAAAATAACTGGAGAGAAGAATCCATGTCAATGAATCTTTTAAGGTTCAAGCCACAACCCCGCCTATACTTACCGTCAGTCTTGTGCCAGCCTAAAACGCATCCTCTCTTTATAAGGCATTCATTGTTTTGCTCTCTTCTTGTTAAGAGAGGAGAGGCAAACAGAGAATAAGACCTTTTTATTGAATTAAGGCCATTGCCTAGTTCATCCTTTATCCTCCAACTCCCCCATTGATTTCAAGTGAACACCAATGTTCATTGAATCCACTTATCCAATTGAAACTTCCCCATCATCATCCTTCCTCGTGCTCGCTAGTGACTAGTGCTTCTTTCCGCTAGTCTTTGTTCCTTTCTTAACCATAATATTTTATTTTTTTTGCTACAATGCTCCTCCTTATAGATGTATTATAGTCATATAGCGGGGGATTTTGTCACCTAAATTTTCTCATACCAAACACACTAAAGTTTACCCCATATTATTTATTTAGTTCAATCTTTATCCTTATCTCTCACCTTTGATCAAATAAATTCATTTATTTAATTTACCCCACAAATCTTTCAACTAAATTGATTAATATCAAAATCACATTAAGATATTATTGGGTGTAACTCTTCTTCTAACTCGGTCCAAAGAAAAAGAGGATAAATAATGTAAAGGTTCCATTTGCATAGATTTGAATTTTTTATTTATCCTTGTTCATTTATTATCTTCAAAGAATTTTGAAAGAACAATAAGAAAAGAAAACACAAGAAGACACATTGGGACACAAATTGCATGAAAAAATATATTAAAGCTACACATGACTACAAAATAGAGCTTGAAAACTCAGAGTTGAGTACTTTTGTTTCTTCCTCTATTCATGTTTAATGATAATATACATCTAATACATCATGGTTCGCATTTTTTAAACTTATAGAGTTGACCAAAATGTATATATGAATGTTGATAATGAGTGACAATGAGCAACGATGTCAAAAGATGGTATGTGTTGACCAACGAACATTAATCTATTATAACATGTTTATAATGAGCAAAATGTAAGTCTTTGGTTTGAATTTTATTCATATGATCAAATAATTGTGAATAAGTTAAGGAAAATGTTATTTTCATCTACCATTTTTTAGGGTATATTTGAATACTAGAAGTCTTGTGTCAAGTTCATCTTGATCCCAAAAACCTATTTGTGCCTTGTCATTCCCTTCCAAAATCAACAAATATAATTCACTTCCATGGACTAACTTGGTAAGATTTATATCTAAATTGTATAGCTAAACTTTCTAAGCATTCCAATTGCCTAATTTTGACATTAACTCTTGTTCCACTAAAATATATTTGATTATTATTATATCTAGGACTCCACTAATATTATGTAAACTCAAGATACAAAATTAAAAAAAAATTACAACTTTTACTACTACAAACTCATGTTTCTCTAACTATCTATACTTCAACTCGATATCCTTGAAACTAAAACCCATGAATGCAATAGGAGAATCTATTTTCCCTTTTTAGATTAGGGATGGCAATGATTAAGCATGTACATTTTATTACTGTAAATTATTAAAAAAAAATGAAAATTTAGGAATACTAACACATGAGCTATTAAATTATTGTTTTCTCTATCCTATTTTAGTGGTAATCATTTCATCATCATTTTGATGTTCCTTGTAAAATTTGAAAACATAAGTATAAATCTACTCAATAAATTTAAAGTAATAAACTTATGTTTTATTGGTCTCATTCCAAATCAATGTTTTTACCTTCTTTGGCAAGAATATTAAATTCAAATTCTAAAATTGACATAATCAAAGATATACAAAGAGATCCACATCTCTCAAAAACCATTGCAAAATTTCCTAGTTCTCACCTCTACTATGAGAAAACTAATCTAGGTAGACAACTATCACCTTATCTTTCAAAACTTTGAAAGTTGAATTCATTTTCCATTACATTGATTAGCCCAAAGAAACAATATTTCATCAAAATATGGATAAAACACCTCAAATGTACTATTGTAATATCTTTTTTTTGGGAGAAAACATTGAAATTGAATTATATTTTTCTATTATCAAATTTTAATTTGTTTAATATTATATTAAGATTTCTATTATTATTTTTGATCTATAATGATATTAGATTCTACTATTGTTGTTATTAGTTTGTAATTACAATAGTATTGTATTTAAATTAAAGTAGCTTTGGTACTTGCTTTAAATCAAATGTTTATGAGAAACTGGTGTCGTTAAGTGTCCAATTCATATTCTTTTAAAACACTCATTCAACTATCAAAATAGGTTGTAAGACCCTTAGCATCATAAAGAGTGTGTACTTTGTTCTTTTTGATTGGCAACGTTAAGATTGAATAATATGTGCTAAAGAGATTTATAGGACAATTATTAACTTAAATTCAACATAGCAATTTATTAGACAAGTATTAATTTATAATAAATTGAATTATTTTTTAGTCTACTACACACTAAAGAAGCACTAGAAGTAAATTTAAAATATTTTTTATTTATAGTTGTTGAACTATTTGAAACATATTTTGGTATTAATATAAATTTTTTAATTGTTTTTATTGAAAAAACATATGGATTCTAGTATTGTCATATTTATCTTGACAGTGTCTTTTGTCTATCATAATCAAAATTTAATATTACTATAATTGACTTTCAATGTATGTAATATTGAATTCAAAGATTGTTGTTATTAGATCATCAAACAATTCTAATACTAGCATCATTATTTCTTTTCTACCACAAAATAGGATTCCAACTAAAGCAAGCTACTAGTATTTTCCTCAAGTTAATTGTTGATAAACAATAGATTTTGATAAATTTTGTATTTAATATTTCTACAAAATATATATGGTTAAAAGAATTGGTAGTCATAAATGTTTATATTTATAAGATTGATTAGTTCCTATATATTTTTAGAATATGTCCCTACACTATTTTTTATATTATGTTTGATTCTAAATTAACTCTATACATGTAATTAACAATGAAAAAGCGAATACAATAGCTAAATGATAGTGAACAATATTATTGAGGCATAAACTTTAAATTTATAGGTTGAATGGTAATTTTCAATCTTGAAGAATTATTAAATGAATGACAACCAAAATCAAAATAATAGGTCAAAAAAATATAAAAAATATTTTTTTGACCTATAAAGAATAATTCTAAACCTTAAATATTATTCCCATACATGTCCATATGATGAGCAACAAGTATTGGGAATGGACTAATATCAAAAAAAAATTAAAATGACAACTTTGGCTGCTCCAACATTTTAAAATGAGACCACTCACGCTCCTCCAATGATGATATTGAACCACCCAGTTCATTTTTCTACTAACACCCCTTCCTCGACACCTATCGAATTTATTCTCAAGTCTGCCTCAACCTCTCATGGGCGTTCGCTGGGGTCTAGGTTTGGTCCATCCATGAGTGTGCCTCCCTTGTCGTGTCCTTCACACACTCCCCTAGTTGTGGGCGGTCCAGGTGTTGTTGCAAATGATGGTGGTCTTGTCAGCGTTGGTGTTGGGGTCCTCCCTCCTAGACCTTTTTCTATTGACAGTGGGCGGAGATTTTCTCATGTTATCAAATTTGTTGTTGCTCATCCTCCCAAGCAAAAATCTTGCCCTTTTCCTTGTGCCAAGACCTTCCCTGTTGTTGTTTGTGTGGAAGATGTCATTGAAAATGTTGCTTTCTACCAACGTTGTGGGTTGGTATGCAAATTTTCTAGGCTCAGGCCTTCACTTCCAGATCTACATCCTTGGGTGAGTATTTTTTGGAAGTCTTTGGTTGCTAGTATCAATGAGATTCTCCCTTGTGCTAAGGGTTTTTTATTGCTTACTTTGTTTCTTCTAATGGTCATGACTTGGTGCTAAGCACGTTGTGGGTTTGGGGAGTTAACTCTCTCTAGCAACTTCTTTTAATCCTCTTACTAAACCATTCAATTTGTATCTGATGTGGGTTCATCTTTCCAATCTCCCTCTTCATTTTTTCATAGTATTATTGTTATGAAGCCATTGGAAACTCTATCAGATACTTCTTGAAGGTTGATGATACCACTTCTTTCATGGGTCATTCTACTTTTGCTTACATTTTAATTGGCATTGGCATCTCTATACCTCTCCTTGGGGATCTGGTTCTTATGTTTGGGGATAAGCCATGAACTCAATCATTGGATTATAAGGGTCTCCCCTTTTATTGTTGAAAATTATTCTCAACTGGTCACTTAGCTACGAACTATTCTCTCTAGCATCGTAAAAGTGCTACTACTTGGTGAAAGGATGCTAATGGTGATCATTTGACCATTGAGGCTTCCATCTCTGATGACTCTTCACATGTTGATCTGGTGATTCCTCCCGAGATGAGGTTGTGCCATTTACTGTTGTTGTGGCCTCCCCAACCCCCTGGATCCTAACTCCCCCTCTTGTTACCAGTGTGGCCTCCTCAAGTCCTATGTTTCTTACTCCTATTGCTCCTATTCTATAGCAACCTTCTACTCCAAGTGTTGACAAACCATCTAATGGGATTTCTAACAATAATATTGCTTGGACTATTGTTTATCATATGCAAAAAGGCAATTCTTCCCCCCTCCCGTACAATACTCTTCCTTGAGTTGTGAGTGTTTATTCCCACTCTTGAGTAGGGTTCCTAGTTGTATTGGTAGTGTGTTATCAAATATTTGTTTCACACAATGGTCTTGTGGCATGTTGTTAATAACGTGTTTGACCTAAGTTTGTATAGGGTCAACATCTTTGTTAAGCTAATTATTTTTAAGTTGCCTACAGATTGTTTGTATATAAGGTCAGCGCCCTTGTTTTGTTACTTTTAATATCAAAGCATGTCCATATGATGACACAATGATCCCTATCTTTTCTTATGTAAATAAAAAATAATATGTCGCGACCATTATTATTTTAAAATTATTATTTAATAATTAAATTAATTATAAATTTTAATTAAATATTTGTTGATTTTTCTTTTGAATTTTAATATTAATAAAATAAAATTTATATTAGTAACTATATTTATTAATATTATTATTAAATCATTTATTTAAATATTAACTAGAAACTAAAAAATAAAATAAAAACTAATTCATTTTTTTTTTTTTTAAGGAAGAAAAGTATTTGTGAACTTAGGTAAAGTTCACATATTATAAAATAAAAAGAAAAAGCTACCTTATTAAAAGCTAAATTTTATAAAGGAAAGCTATCGAATATTATAAGGGAAAAAGCTAGCATTTGATAATGGAAAAAGTTTTCAATATAATTTAGCTCCTAAGAAAAGTTTGAACCACGCACGTAATTCTTGGTTTCTTAAAAAAGCTAAAAGGAAACACTTTCATTCTTTTTAAAGAAGGAGATCGAGCCTTCTTTTCGGAAAAAATTGCGGAATGCGAATGCAAAGTGGAATGGTATGTTCGACTTGTTAGTTATAGCTATTTTTTTTTTAACGGTAGTTTTGGGTAGAAAAGTGAATAGAGGAAGCCTCCTCAAGGGATAGTTTTTTGGGTTGTTCGAGAGGAGAATTATGGAAAGCACTTGGAAATATTATATTTTGGAATCAATTTTCCTCACTGTTAAATAATTAAATATGATACTTAATACCTTGGAATTATTTTCCAAATTTCTTATACTTAATTTCTAATGCGTTGATTAATTCATGAGTGTCTCTGTGTGATAAGATCTAATAGAACGTAAAACAACCTTTTTAGGAAGCATAGAAATTAGTAAGTTTGTTTTCGATTATGTTTTAAAGCATGGATCATAAGTAGGTGTATACACTCAAATTTGGCTATGAATAATTAAATAAATATGTTTTAAAGCATGGATCATAAGTAGGTGTATACACTGAAATTTGGCTATGAATAATTAAATAAATATTTATTATTTATTTAATGCTTATTCCTCTATTAAACAATTAAATTGAAAAGTTTAATTATTTAATTCATTTTAATGCTTATTCCTCTATTAAATAATTAAATTAAAAAGTTTAATTAATTTAACTCATTTAGTCATTCTCCAATATCAATCTTATTAAATATTTAATATTTAATCATGCACTATGTATTCTTCTAAAGTCTCCATTAATTAAATAATTCTACAATTATTTAATCTTCTTTTCCACCTCACTTCATCTCCACATCACTCAATCTTGCCAACTCACAATTTTGTGGCTAAGCGAATTATTAATCGTCAATTATTAAATAGCCATATTTATCTTCAACTTTCATCTCCTAAATGAAATAATGTGTACATACACACATTTTCAATTCTTCTATATTATCTCCAACATCCCGACATTCTTGGAAGAAGTTGAGTCCACTTGTCTCAACATCCCTAAATCTTCTCCAACCATCCTATATTCTCTCAAGTCTTCAACTCTAGTCAAGGTGAGCCTTCTGGCACTTGGCCTCTCCTTCCACCTTTTTCTCTCACATTTCAACCAATCTCTTCATAGCCATCAATCTTGCAAGATTTAATCTCAACCGTTGATCTATACCACATGGGATTTTTGCTCATAAAAATATATAAAAAGGGCATTTCTTGAGCATTTTGAATCTAATAGTCATCTAGGAGTTATCTTGCATTCATGTGAGTTTTTAGCAATCAAACATTTTAGCAATTTACAGTGTGTCCTTGGCATTTTAGTTTAATCATTTTCATATATTTTTGCACAATCATTTAGCTTGCATATCAAACATCTAGTCATCAATCCATTCATCAAAATCTCATCTTCGAAGCAACTACAATGCAGTCTGAGAGCAAATATCTACAGCCAAGTTCAAATGGTGATATGACACAATGGAACCGTAAGTGAAGGTATAATGTTCTAAGTTTTAAATCCTTTATTTGTTTCATTGGTAACTTTTGGAGTATTTAGTAGGATTTCTCTTGTTATTTATGAAAACTAATCAATCTTGCAGGTTCACTTTTGAGGTATATTTCTAGGGTACACATTTTGGCACCCACCATTGGGCTCAGGCCTCACTTTCTATCTTTTGTCTTTCATTCTCGCAAGTTTAGTAGGGTCACGTATTTACTCATTTTATTAATGCATTTGTAATCCTTTTTAGCACATTTGTGACTTTCTACAATGCATTTGTTCTATTTGGTAACACATTTATCATGCAAGGTAGCGCATTTGTCAGGTTTTAGCGAATTTAACACGTAGTTTAGCGCATTTGCATAACAGGGTAGTGCATTTTTTAGTATGGTAGCGCATTTGCATTGAGTTTTAGCGCATTTGTTGTTTCAGCGCATTTGTTTTATCAGTTTGCAAAAAAATTCAAAATAGGTTGTTTGACTAACACTTGCAGCTTTTCGATCGTCGAAGATAAAATCTTTCAAACGGCTAACCAGTGGTTTTGCAAGTGATTTTCATGCATTTTCACATCTAGATTAAGTAGGGGCTAAGTAATTGATCATTTTTGCTTCACATAGCTTAAATAGGTGGTCACTTTATAGCATGCAACTTGCATTTTTGTCTTCTTATAATAGTTGCACTTAAAATAATCTAGGGGTTAATTCATCAATTGTTTACCGTGTTTGCAAAGTGGTAGGTTATTATGCTCTCACCTTAACCAGGTGATCAAAAAACCAAACCCACTTTCTAGAATGTGTAACCTTTAGAGGGTCTACCTCCCAAGTAGCCCTTAAGGCTCGGTGAGAAGGAATGATCCAAGTGGAAACAGGCTAAAGCCAAGCTCTTTCGATCCACTATGAATAAATTATGTTTGTAATGAAAGTTACAGGCAACAAGTGTTCATTAGTCCATACCAACATTATGACTCCCCATAAACCTTATAGAGTGCAACCTCTATAGGTTGGGAGGCCTTCCTTAATGGATCGTAACACGTCGCATGTATGGCCACACGACCAGATGCCTTTATTAAAAACCGTCTTGTCTAGAAGCCAAAATCCTTCTAGTTGTTGGTATAGGAGGTTAGACCTCTAATGAGACTCACACACATACGGTTCTTAGTAGAGATATGAATTTTTCCATGAGGATTTTTCATGGGAACCGATGCTTGGCTGCCCCAAAGAAGTGAATGTCATGGAATGGAGCTAGTGGGGTTAAGCATCTAAGTATCCACTTTGAATAGCATAGCCTCGGAGAAACCCACATGAGATTCAACAACTACTATCCTTGCCTACCATAAGAATTGTGCTTGTCTTTGCATTATATTTTTCAAACATTGTGTCTATTATGTTTGTGTTACATTCTCAATCCAAGACAAAAAATCATCCCTTTTGAAAAACAGCATAAAACAAAAAAAAATTGCAAAGAAAACATAGAATCAAGCATTTGAAACACAGAAAAGCACTTTTGAATAAATCTATAGCGCATTTAAATAATAGTGTAGCGCATTTGTGGAGTTCAACGCATTTGCAAAACATTAGCGCATTTACAACACATATTAGCTCTTGTGCAGGAAATAGTAGCGCTTTTGAAACGCAGTGTAGTGCATTTAGGATGTCATGTAGCGCATTTGTTAAAACATTCAACGCATCTGTTCTAGCAAATTTACAATAGAGAGCACTTCCCCTTCTCATCAGAAAATTTTGAAAACAGATTTGGATACGCATTTTCGAGAAGATCTCATTTCAATTGGCACAGGCTTCGTAACCAGTCAAACAAATATTGAGCATAAAATCTAGATTACAGTTAAGGTTTATACAAGTATTCATCTCAACAAGTTTTGGATCCAACATTTCAACATGCATAATCACTTATCTTTGATAAAATGAGCTTACAAACATAGTTTCTCATCAGGATATATCATCCTTTATCAAGGAACTACAAAGTTTGATCAAAATAACCTTGTTCTTTGTATCGGATATATCATTCCTCTTTGAACTTGGTTATATCAAAAATCCACAAAATTTGCACTCTCATTAAGATCAAAAACTTGCAAATTATCACAATACCTGTATGACCATTTTGTGTCCTCTCAAAAAGAGGAAACTTACTTATAAAGCACTCTTGAAAAACAGAAGGTTTCTATACATAAACTGCAAAATTTTGTTAAAACACCGCATATCCCTACACCATTTGCGTAACTATCTACGTGGTCGTGGAATGGAGTTTGACGAAGAAACCTTACAAGAACATGTCTTTCAACAAAGAGATGATTTATCTCAACGTACCAATAGAGGTGGTAGAATCAACTTAGCATATTTACCTGAACAATTGATTGCCTATTGAGACACATCTCGAGAACATTCAATGTCAGTTTGGACTAGAGCTCAACACGAGCAATTGAAATGACAACAAGAAATAGAGGAGGAAAATACTACTTACCATCAATTTGGGTACACAAATAAAGAAGAGGAAATTAATGTGACCATTAGAGAACTTCAACAAGATCGTAAGTTTGACAAAATGATGGAAAGAATGTTAGAAAATCAAAAACAAAAATATGTCTTGATGTTGGTAAGATGAGGGGCTAAATTACTTCAAAATTTTGATCTAGAAATCCTGAGACAAAATGTCGACGACCAAGATGGAGATAACATAAATCGGGTGAATAGTGATGCTAGAAGAGACCGTGATGATACAACTAGAAACCATGATGATACAACTAGAAATCATGAGGATACAACAAGGAACCAAGATGAAACAAGAAGGGATCATGGTGAAGGAAGAACTCATGAGGATACAAGGAGAACCCGTGTTGATAATCCTCTATTAACTCTCACTCAACAAATGCAAACTTTACAACAACAGATACATGATGTGCAGAATGGAACAAGTTCTAAAAGATACTCCCTGGAGGATATCTGTCCATACCCTTTTTACAAGATTTTGAACATGGTGTCATTCCCACAATATTGTTAGATCCTAAAATATGATAAAGATGATGGGAAAAGAGATCCTCAAGATCACATTAGGGAATTTTGTACCATGAATATGGAATTTGCGCACAATGAAACTTATCTCATGCATTTATTTCCTATAAGTTTGAGTGGACAATCAATGGAATGGTTCTCTAAATTACCACCTGGGATTAGATCATTTGAGGAGCTCGTGAACAAGTTTATTTCAAAATACTCATATAACATACAACATGAGACAACAATGTTGGATTTATGTAACATCAAGCAAAAGAATGGGGAACATTTCATAGTCTTCCTATAGCAATGGAGGCAATTGTTTAATAGATACCCCAGACTAGTGCCAAATGAGGAGAAAATGGACATCTTCATTCACAATCTTACCAATGAAATGAGTTATGCACTCAAGTTACAATGTCCTCCTGGTTTTGCAAAGATGATTGAAAATGGTTTAAAAATAGAGGATGTTATGGTCAAGAAAGGAGAGTTGAAGCTCTACAAAGAGGGAAGTAATTCCTCTAACAACAACAATCACAACCATAGCGATAAACCAAATTTTTGGACAAAGAACAGAAATGTTGCTAATGAGGGAGTACCTGATAATAATGGTATGAAACCACAACAACCTATTTTCAATCTCTCAAATCGAACACCAGTGAATAACCAAGATAACAATAAACCAAAACCTTTCTTTTTCAACTCTCGCAAAAAATTTACCAATAGTGGGTAACCATTGGAATCGTCTTTAAAAATGCTTCTTGCAAACAAGTTAATCACATTACCAGAAGTAAGAGATTTTGAGCCCAAAATTAAACCTAGTTGGTGGAATGATAACCATTTTTGTGATTTTCATAGAAACAAGGGACATCAAACTAATGATTGTCAAAGGCTATAACATCTTATCCAAGATTTAATTAACAATGAAGTTATCATAGTGGATGGTCATAAAATGAATGAATCACATTTAGCCTTTAAAACTTTGCTTCCTAACTATGAAAAGGGTGGACCCTCAAATACACAAGATGACAAAAGAAAAGAAAAGGTAAATTATGCTCACACCTATGACAATATGGTAAATGGCATCATTGTTAAACATAAAATACCCTCAAAACCAGTGCATGCCATCACTCAAAGTAAGGCTAAGGTAACATTCTCGGGAGTAAAGAATGAGACAGCTTCTACTGTGAGATAGTATAACTTAGTAGATCAATTGCAGAAAACACCCACACAGATCAATCTTAGAGCTCCTAAAAAATCTCACCAATGCATAAGGAAATATTGGAAAAATCTCTAGTAGAAACAAGAGTCTCAAGAGACTTGGATGTTAATCAATTTCAAAACATGATGGGACATCTCATAGCCCCTCATTGCTTATCATTCCCAGAACATGATGATGTATCATTGCAACATCCTCATAACGCTATGCTCCACATTGAAGTGCTTATTCATAAAACGTGAGTCAAACATGTTCTCATAGATGGAGGGGAAAGCTTAAATATTTGTGCATTGATTTTGGTAAAAGCTTTGGGTTTTTCAGAAAATGTAGTGGATCCTAGAAAGAGATTAACAATCAAGGCCTATGATGAAGGAGAACGTTCTTCCAAAGGAACAGTGGTTTTACCAAGTAGAATAGGGCCAATTCAAAAGGATACAGTTTGTCAAGTCTTGGACTTGAATTTATCCTATAACATTCTACTGGGCAAACCATGGATTCATGATATGCAAGAAGTTCCATCAACCTATAATCAATGTGTAAAATTTTCCTATGATGGATAAGAGATAAAAATTTCAGCAGATTCAACTCAACATTGCAGCAATCTGAAACTAGCTCAAGATGCAACAGTGCCTTATAACAGAGAAGCAATTTATCCTATTGTGTCATCTCAAGACACATCATTTACATCAACCTTAAAGGTTTTTTATTAAAATTTGAAACTAAATGATGAAGGAATGGGAAAGTATTCTCTGCAAACTTTACCACTTTCTCCAAAATCTTGTGGAAAACCGATAAATTCACAATCACAAATCCCACAAAAACCTCTTCAAAAATTTGATGGAGCATTTGTCAAAGCTAAGACATTATCTGAAGAAGCTAGAAAAAAATACATTCTTAACTGGCTATATAAGGATGAAGAAGAGATTAAAGCAACAGCTTTAGAGGTCACTATTCTTGCAGAACAGTATGGTAATGGATTCAGAATCATGCAAAGAATGGGATACAAAGGAAAATGCCCTATTGGCAAGCGCCAAGAAGACATCACAGAACCTATCCAACCTCACACACAACAAGATTATGACAAATCTGGACTTGGGTATGGCCAGCATACTCAACCTACACAAAGTCAAGATCACCAACATCATCAACAGAAAGGGAAAACAACACAAAGGGAACAATCATCGCAATTGGCATAGCAACAAGTAGTTGAAGAAGAAGTCAGAAAACAAAGGGAAGAAGAATATGAACAACAACAACAAGAACTCACCATGCAAAGGGAGGAGTCTTCTTATAAAAAATCCAAAGAGTGCAAGAAACTATAGAACCTGAATCAGAACAGGCGACAAAACTTGTATCAATTATCAGCAAACTCTTCTCACCATATAACATCCCTGTCAGATATAGTGGTGTAATCTTAGAGAGTGATTCTGAAATAGACTCATGTGAGTATGAGTTGGATCTGATCTCACCAATTGATTTGCCAGGGAAATAAAATGAAGATACAACAAGCTTAGGGAACAAGCAAGTTAGTACAAAGCAGTAAACACCTTCCATCAAACAAAAAGATGAACATGTTAAAAAACAAGAAGAGGAAAACAAGATAAAACAAAAAGAAGTAACAAAAGCAGTCAATAATTAAAGACAAAATGGTACAAAATCTAAATCAATCCCCAGTCAACAAGTACCAAAAATAGGAAGAATTCAAGAAGAATTGATAGCAAGCCAAACAGAGGAAACAAATAGTCCAGAGGAAGTAGAGTATGAGAGAAGAAAAGAAATGGAAAGAAAAGCAGTAGAAGCTGCCCAAATATGTAGATTACAAGCTAGCAGTGAAAATGACTCAAATGTTGAGGTATCTTTTGAAAAGGTGTTTTATCTAAAAGATATACAGGTCGATATGACCCATTCATTTAAAGGACAAATGTCAGCAAATAGACTACTTGAGGGTGAATCACAAATTACTCATTCTAACTTTGCTAGAGCTAATTGGAAAGCAATCGGGAGAGTATATCCTTAAGAGAGTGAAATCCTTAACTCGATTGACACACCCAGAAACTTTGACAACTACGTAATGACCATTGAGACCTTTGAGACTAATCAAGCAGATCATTTACCCTTAGTCCATCCAGAACTTATTGAATGGGATAATATTGAACTCATTGAAATTGATACCTTCCCAAATGACCATGCTATATCTGTATACCTTAATGTTGTTGAACACGTAACACCAAAAGGAGCTTCCACTAGTGAATTGATTAATGTTTCTGGTAGTCAGGAGGGTGCCAAATCTTCCAGTCGCAAAAGTGAAATAATAAAACAAAGAAGAAGATCCAATGTTGAAAACCATTTTATGACAACATTAGATCAATCAAAAGATAAAATCAAGGGAGTATCTGATGGTGAAAACCTCCTTGAGGCACCAAAATATGGAAGATTTGACACTCTCCCAGAATATTTTCAAGAGAAATTGGCTATTTTGATAGAACCTACAGAGGCAGTTAATATCGGTACTCTTGAGAGTCATAAAATTCTTCATCCTAGTGCATCTTTATTTGAACAAGAAAGACATAACTTTATCGAATTTTTCAAGAAGAGGAAAATCAAGTTTGCCTAGTCATACATCAATATGCTAGGACTTGATCCAGATCTCATTATGCATCATCTCAATGTCACTCCAAGAGCCAAACTAGTTAAATGGAAACTCAGAAAGATGCACCTGCATGTTATAATGCCAATTGACACTCATTTGATTGGTTTCATATGTTGTCATTGATGGAAACATGTTCCAAATTTATTCTTTGGTTTGGTTCTTCACCGGCAAACACTTTACTGGCACCGACAGGTATCTTCACCAGTAGGAAGGATTCTATGGTTATCGGCATTGAAGACCGACATGACTTACATTCAGGGTACAGGCATAGGAGGCCGACAACATTGGGAGATCCGACAATTGGCAATTCATTTTATTATTTATGTTTATATGTAACGAGCCGACATGTATAATCATTTTGTAATTATCTATGTAAGTCGACATGAGTCATGAAGGATTGTAAGGGTATATACGTCAGTTGATTAGATCATTTTGTGTAATAAGAGGATCGGGTGTTGTGATATGATGGGAATGATTTTAATTGAGGATGTTGTAATGCGAAGGTTATTCCGGTAAGGGTTTAGGGTTTCAGAACCATAGCAGTAAGAGCTTGACCCGAAATTCTATCTGGCATAGCAGATGCATTAAATGATTTTAGTCTTATGTTTTTTTATTCAAAGTGACTGTAGTCAGTGAGACTCCTTTGTGTTGAGTGGTGTGCTCTAGGTTGTAAGCCTTCCTGCATGTGCAAGCCCCCATATTATATAATATATTTTCATATGGCCAGTGGATTGATATTGTGGGTCAAAAATCCCATCATGGTTTTTCCTCTTTGAGGTTTTCCACGTATAATTCTCTGTATTATGGTATTCATTTGTGTGATTGGCTTATTGATTTCTTTACTTCTTTCAATTACATATGTATCGATTTACCGATTGGTGAATGCATGTTATAATAAGGTTAAAATTGAACATTACAATAGAACACTGATTCACCCCCCCCCCCCCCTCTCAGTGTTCTTGGATTCCAACAATTGGTATCAAAGCCTTGTGCCTCAGAGGAAGTCTAATAGCTTGAGGGAGATCCTGAATTCAGAATCCATGGATATGAGTATGGAGAGGCAACTTGAGGTAGCACTTGAAGATTATGATGTTGAAAGGATGAATAACTTTAAGTTACAAGATGAATTGAATTCTACCAAAGAATTCATTCTTATCCTATAGGAGAGGTTGTCATCTGTTCAAGCTAGGAGAAAGGAACTTCTGCAAAATCAGGATAATGAAGAGAAAGATGCCCTTAATGAAAGACGTCAAAAGTTGAGTCAGGAGAATATGATCATGGAATGAAATGCAAGCCCTAACTATGAGGATGTCAAAGGAGATTGAAGACCGGAAGATGAATGAAGAAAACCTTGGGAGATCTCTGAAAGACAGATCTGAAGAATGCATCTGGTTGGCTTATGAAAATGATTTGTTGAGAATAGAATTAGTGCAATCCCAAAGAAATGAACAAGAACTTGAAATATAGATGATAATTCTAAGAGATGATCTGCCTATTGCAAGTGAATACAAGGACAAATTCAAGGTTAGTTCAAAATAGCTTGATGAATTATTGAAAAGCTAAAGACAAAATGGAGATTCCAGTGGACTTGGATTCAAACAAGGTCAAATCTCTGGTACTGCAAATGAACGTCAGAACCAAAAGACACCGGTAAGGAAGCTTAATGCTTACAAGTTTAATAGTAGATGTTTTGTTTATAATAAATTTGATCATATGGCTAGGAAATGTAGAAATAGAGCAAATCAGAACTATAATTCTACTCCTCGTCAATGTTCTAAATGCAATTAGTATGTTCATAAGGCAGAAGATTGCAGAATGAATGTAAAATGTCATGCATGTGAAAAATTTGGACATATGGCTAATCAGTGCAGGTCAAGCAATTATACCGATTATAGAAAAGCACTTCAAAAGAACAATGTTACATGTTATGCATGCAATAAGATTAGACATATAGCTAAGTTCTGTAGAAGCAAAAATCCACCAGTTAACAATGATGGATCAAATGATAAAGGGAAAGAAAAGGTCAATGAAATCTAGAAAGATCATATCAAGAAATGGATTAGGAAGTCAGATGATCAATCAGTAGATGGGAATGCTCTGGTTACTCAACCGGCAGAGGAGGTTGCTCCTACATCAGTAGGAATCTCATCCGGTAACTGAGGCAGATGCATTAGGGGTAGGCAAAATTCATGAAAATGTTGCATAAGCCCTGGGAAGAGGTTCTGGAAGATGTTCCAAACATTTGAAAAGTTTATCCGGCATGGATATGTTCGACCGAGATCCGGTATGTTCCTCAGAAGTCATTCATATCAATGATGGATTAGGGTTTCTTCAAGGTTAAAAGGCTGAATCCACTTCATTTTTTATCACCTTGCATTCAGAATGATTAAGAGCGATACAAAGCAAGTCTAAGGTGATTCAATGTGATCATATATATTCTTCAACGATTCCACTAGTGATAGGAAGAGTTCTCTAGGGTTTCGTCGGCAACCATTTCTCAAGTACTTATCGAATTCATCTTTCATCATGGAAGCGGGATCATCCTCTGCACCTACTTTCATTTCAAATCCTAGTGTTGTCAAGGTTAAGGACCATCCCAGGCCAATTTTCAAGTAATGTCCGCATATTGCCACCTTGGATGATTCGGTTGGCGCATTTTCCCATGTTCTGAAAGGAGCTATTTATGAGGAAGACGTCAGAGCATACATTCACTACCACATTGAGGATCTTGGTAACCAATGACATCAAGAGCATGTATATGAGCGATTTGATGGGAGACTCTAGAAAGATCAACCCCGAGTATAAGCATAGTGAGGATCTAGTGTTTACTGTCATTCTTGATGTCCCTGAATTTGAAGATGAGATCATCAGATATGTACTGAGCAGAGTTCATGGAGAATTCATTTGGTTGGACAAACCTTATAAGATCACGAAGGAGGCCATTAGGGCCATCATCGGTTTGCCACAAATTGGTCAGCATCCAGAGAAAAAGATTTCAAATGATCAGGTTAACAAACTTACCAGAGCAACTTCAGACCGACGATCAATGAGGGTCAACACCATCAGTGATAGAGACATCAAATTTGGCAGCATGATCATTGGGTATAAGGTAACTCAATCCAATCATCTCAATTATGTTTCTAGCTCTTGCATATATGTTGCACATAAGATTATGAGGGAAAATGAGACGATAGATCTATGTGGATGGATGTTAGATGAGTTGTTAATTAACCTTGGGAAGATCAAAGGAGAGAAAAAGGGAATATTCTAATATGGGAATCTTATGGTCTGCTTGATGCTATTTTTCCTTAATGAAACTCCTAATTTTGGGAAGAGACAATGAGCATTGGATATCCCGATAACCAGACAACTGAAATAATCTATTGTTAGTTTGGGTATTCAGCTAGATGATAAGGTTTGGGGTTATTTCAAGGCATTTCATAAGGCAATAAAATCCAAAGAGAGGGTTCCTAAACAAATTGTTGAGAAATACTCAACCGAGATTTGCTTTATGGTCAAAAAGGATAAATCCTTAATGGAAGCAGTTAAACCCCGGAAGATATGGATAGAAGAGATGGGATATGAGGTTGATGTTGAGATTCTGGATGCTTATGCCAAGATGTTAATTGATGCTCCTATTGATGAGACTAAAAATTCCTTTGGTACTGCAAAACAAAATAAGCAAGAGGTTCAAATTGAATTCAATCGGAAGAAGAGGGAGAAACAGCAAGGCAAGGCCAGCAAATTTGTTGAGCAAGTATCTCAGGACATCAAGGCCTTAATGGATGTTGTTTTGGCAAAAGTAAGGAAGAGGAAAGAGCCTAAAATTTTCATTGAGCCTATTCCATCAGACTCTAGAACTGAAGATGACACACCTTTAGCATTCAAGAGGGTATTGAGGAAGAGAGGTGAGGAATCTAAGGAGGAATCAAGGAAGCAACTGGTAAGGTCACAATCAAGGTACCGACAAGAAAACCTGAAAAGAAAAGAGCTCCAAAGGAAACATCTCATACACCTTCTGCTCCATCCAGTTCTGGTAGAAGAAAGAAGATGGATGACACAGACCTTGCTATTGTATCCGGTAATGTAACTTTTATCCCACTCAAGACTTGTACAAAATTGATAGATGAAATAACTAAGGATGGTATGTTGAAAAATGTACAATTATAATATGAGCACTTAGATGATGATGAGCAGAGTGAAATTGAGGAAGCACTTTTGTTATACTTGGATATATTTAAGAAATCTTTGTTAGAATTGAGAAGCAAATACTAGCACAACTATATGACAACCTAGATGCTAGAAGATTATTAGCTATGGAGGAGGAAAAGCACATAAAAATTCAAGAATTATTAACTACTTGTGGATCCATTACTCCAAATGAGTTGGATATGACACTTGAAGTTGTTGACAGAACAATTTCTTGCAGTAAGCACAGGATAGTTAATCTTATGTCAGGTAGGGTTAATGAAATAATCAGTGAGACCCACAAGGTATGGGTTCAATTCTTTATTGACAACCCTCATTTCTACACTTCACCGAAAGCTAAAATAGACACTACTGACATCCTGGTTGAAGGGAAAGGCAAAGGTATAATAGGTACCCCACCTACAATTTTGAAAGATAATAAGGCATTGGTTGCAGAGCCCTTGGTAGAATCTAATGTACAGGACACAGAGGAGATACCGCAGATTCACAGAGTGTACAGGTTACAAATGTTGAGGAGAATAGTCCTCCAAATCAGAATCTATAGGTTAAGGATACAGTTCATGTGGAACCGGCAGTAACAAATACTGCACCAAGTGGCGAAGCCACCGGTGCAAAAGATGAAGTTATTAAATTTAATCAACCATCAGAGGAGAAGAAAGAGGAATCTGGTGGGGAACTGGTAGCAAGAACACCATTTTTGTCAATTGATACCTCACAGGTAGAGCAGAAGAGAATAACTGAGATGAGTTCTATTGAGCTCATGATGATGGTTGCTCAGAAGATGATGAAGGAAGGATCAATAGACAAAGGAATAATTGATCAATCAATCCTAATTTTGCATAGACTTGTCCTGGAGTGCCATTTTGAAAAAGGAGCAAGCCCATCCGGCAAGCTCAAAATAATTACTAAGCACATTTCGAAGGATTTCCAATCACTGCAGCAAATATCTAACCGGTAGGCATTGGAGAGATTCACACAAGCTAAGAGAGCTACTTTGATCAGATGATTGAATTAGAGAAGAAGAGATTTCTGACAAACTGAAGTTAACTGATAATTCTTTAAGGCAATGTACTAATATATACAAAGTATGATGTAACATGGGATTACTTACTACAGATATAGATAAAGGGATTAAGGATTCTCAAGATAAAATTGTAGGTATAGTCAATTATTTTGATGGTTCCAATACTTTGACTACATTTATTGATAGACAAATTTTGGTATTAGAAGCTCAAGTTTCAGCTCTAGAAAGGGATAAAGACAAAATTATTAGGAGAGCTAAAGGGCTCAAAGGATTGGTGAGTCCCTAATTGGACTCTATGAGTGTACATAAGAAGGAATGCATTGATATGGTTGGTAAGCCCACACCAACAGAACTTAAGGAGAAAGAGTCATATGCTCATATGATAAATGGGCTTGTATCTATTTCCAGAACATTCAAATCCAGTTGGGACACTTATCTAGAGCTTTTGGAGAAAGCCTATCCAGAAATTTTCAAGTATATTCAGCTCTGGTAAGGTGTTTTGGGACACATTCTTTGTACAGTATTTCATTCTTTGTTCCGGTTTTTGGTTTTTTTTTTGGCATTTATGTCAAAGGGGGAAGTATAGGTGAAAAATTTATTCTTGACATCAGGAGATATGGAGTATTTTGTATAGATCATGATCATAGATGGATATTCAGCTTAGGGGGAGCAGTCTCAAGGTGAAACCGACAGATGGAAACCATTATCATTTTTCACATGAGTATTGCCATCAATGCCAAAGGGGGAGATTGTTGGCAATTGACACTCATTTGATTGGTTTCATATGTTGTCATTGATGGAAACATTTTCCAGCTTTATTCTTTGGTTTGGTTCTTCACCGGCTGGTATCTTCACCGGTAGGAAGGATTCTATGGTTACCGGCATTAAAGGCCAACATGACTTACATTTAGGGTACTGGCATAGGAGGCCGACATCATTAGGAGATCCAGCAATCAAAAATTCATTTTTTTATTTATGTTTATATGTAACGAGCCAACATGTATAATCATTTTGTAATTATCTATGTAAGTCGACATTAGTCATGAAGGATTGTAAGGGTATATAAGTCAGTTGATTAGATCATTTTGTGTAATAAGAGGATATGGTATTGTGATATGATGGAAATGATTGTAATTGAGGATTTTGTAATGCGAAGGTTATTCCGGTAAGGGTTTAGGGTTTTAGAACTGGAACAGTCAAAGCTTGAACCAGAACTCTATCAAGCATAGCAGATGTATTAAATGAGTTCAGTCTTATGTTTTATTATTCAAAGTGATTGTAGTTAGTGAGACTCCTTTGTGTTGAGTAGTGTGATCTAGGTTGTAAGCCTTCCTGCATGTGCATACCCCCATATTACATAATATCTTTTCATATGGTCAGTGGATTGATATTGTGGGTCACGAATCCCACCGTGGTTTTTCCTCTTTGAGGTTTTCCACATACAATTCTCTATTTTATGGTATTCATTTGTGTGATTGGCTTATTGATATCTTTACTTCTCTCAATTACATATGTATCGGTTTATCGATTGGTGAATGCATGTTATAATAAGGTTAAAATTGAACATTCTGGTAGAACACTGATTCACCTCCCCCCCCCTCTCAGTGTTCTTGGATTCCAACATGTTACTATTCTTGTCAAAGTAGAATTGAAGAGAAACTATTGGATGTAGGGTTCATATGATCAGTCACATATCTAGAATGGGTTTCAACTATTGTGTCTGTATCAAAACCAGATAAAAGTATCAAAGTGTGCACAGATTTTAGGGACCTGAAAAAAGCATGCCCAAAGTATGACTATCCATTTCCAAGCATTGATATTATTGTAGATCTCACAGCAGGACATCAAATGTTCTCTTTAATGGATGGCTACTCAGGGTATAACCAAATCAAGATATCCCCTGAGGATCAAGGCAAAACAACCTTCACATGCCCTTGGGGTACTTTCTATTGGAATGTCATGCCATTTGGGCTCAAGAATGATGGAGGTACTTATCAAAGAGCTATGACAACTATTTTTCATGATATGATGCACACCTTCATGGAAGATTATGTGGATGATATACTAGAAAAACCACACAACAGAGAGGAGCATTTGGAGATCCTAGACAAAATTTTGACAGACTAGAATAATATAAATTGAGAGTGAACTCGAAGAAGTGTGCTTTTGGAGTTACCTCAAGTAAAATCCTAGGGTATATCATATCTGCTCATGGCATAGAAGTTGATCCAGCAAAAGTACAAGCTATAATGGAAATGGAATCTCCAAATAATATCAGTCAACTATGTTATCTGCAAGGGAGATTGCAATCAATCAGAAGGTTCATATCTCAGTTAGTTGATCGATGCAATCCATTTACTCACTTGTTACACAACAATTTTCCATTCAGATGGAATGACAAATGTGAGGAAGCTTTCAGACAAATCAAGGAATATCTAGTAAATCCACCAGTGCTAGAATCACCAATTAAAGGAAAACCATTATTTCTCTACATCTCATCTACAAATGTATCATTAGGAGCTCTCCTGGAACAACATGACAATGAAGGAAAAGAAAGAGCAATATATTATATCAGCAGAACCCTGGTTGGCTATGAGTTAAACTACACAACAATGGAGAAAACATGCCTTGCACTAGTGTTCACAACCCAAAATTTGTGACATTATATGCTCACACATTTTGTTAAGTTGATTTCCAAGATCGACCCTCTAAAATATTTTCTCAGCAAGGCAGCATTAACAGGACGACTAGCTAAATGGGTCATGGTGCTAAGCGAGTTTGACATTGAGTATGTTGATTGAAAAGTCATAAAAGGACAAGTGATTGCAGATCAACTAGTTGAAGCACCCCTGCACGATGATGCACCCTTACATATTGAGTTTTCTGATGCAGATGTTCTCACTATCAGCATGAAGGCTTGCGAGTTATTCTTTGATGGCTCCTACACACAGCATAGATTGGGTGCAGGAATTTTATTCATAACACCTCAAGGTCACACTATTCCCAAATCATGCAGGTTGTGCTTTCCATGTATAAACAATACTGCAGAATATGAGGTGTTAATCATTGGGATCAAAATGGCTATTTAATGGAATATCAAAGAGCTACATGTCTATGGAGATTCATAGCTAGTTATCAACCAAATAAATGGCGAATACCAAACCAAGGATGATAAGTTGATGCCATACAAGAAATTGGTTGAATATTTTAAGATATACTTTACTAAAATCACATTTGTTCAAATTCCAAGGAATGAGAATAAAGCAGCAGATTTCATGGTGACAATAGCATCTCTTATACAAACTCAAGAGAATCAAGAGCATTATGAATTCCTGGTGGAAGAAATCTTTTATCCCACCCCTGATTCCCATAATATCCAAATCATCTACAATATATCTAGAAATGATGCCTCACTATATAGCCAAACCTATTTGTCCTTGAAAGACAATATCCTTCTCCCAAACTTATCCTGAAATTAGAAGCGAAACTTTATCTGTCAATCAGCCCGTTATACCATTATTGTCAATGTACTTTATAGACAAGGTCTAGTTAACACTCTCCTAAGGTGTCTTGAACGTGAAGAATCCAAAAAATCTCTAAAAGAAGTCCATGAAGGTATTTGTGGCATGCATTCAAGTGGCCTTATGTTGGCTAAGAAACTCATTTGACTGGGGTATTATTGGCCCACTATGGAAAGAGATTCCTTCACATACACTAAAAAGTGCAAACAATGTCAAATTTAGGATAATATAATACATGCACCAATACAAGAATTGCATGCTTTGGTAGGATCATGGTTGTTTTCTCAATGAGGACTAGACCTAGTGGGAAATTTTAATCCTCCATCTTCAAATGGACACAAGTTCATTTTGACTACAACTGAGTACTTCACTAAATAGATTGAAGTGGTGCATTTAACAATAGTGATAGGAAAACAAATTGCATCTTTCATCCTTAATTGCATCATATGTCCCTATGGCATTCCCATCTCTATTAGCATTGGTAATGGAAGACCATTTAAATATCAAGATGTGCAAGAACTATGTGAAAAATTCCAAATCCAACATAGGTTCTCGACACCATACTATCCTCAAGGGAATGGTCAAGCTGAGCCATCTAACAAAAAAATCCTCAAAATCTTGAAGAAAACAGTTAATGAGGCTGGTAGGGACTAGCATGTTCAGTTCAATCCTTCTATATGGGCTTATCGTACTACCATTCGTACACCAACTAGAGCAACTCCATATTTCCTTGTGTATGGATCAGAAGCCATTCTACCAATTGAAGTAGAGATACCTTCTTTATGTGTGTCACTAAAAGGACTCATTCCAGATGAGGAACAAAGAGTATCAAGGTTGCAAGAACTAGAATTGTTACAAGAACATCACCAGAGTGCTTCAGACCATTTAAAAACATATCAAAAAAGAATGGCGAGAAGCTATAATCACAAAGTCAAGCCTAGAGTATTTCACTTGGGAGATCTTGTTCTAAGGGAAAATACACGCAACTAGCAAGATATAGAGAAAAAGGGAAAGTTTGAACCAAACTGGTTAGGTCCTTATATCATAGTAGTTGCATATAGATCTGGATTTTACAGGTTGCCTACACTGGAGGGTGAATGGTTCAAAGAACCAATAAATACCATGCACCTGAAAAAAAATTGTAATGGTGAAAAAGGTGAATGATGGAGAGATCAAGAGGAAAGCGTATCTTCCCTCCCAGGAGAGATGGAAGTTTCACTATGGATTTCCCTTCAAACACTTTATCCCTATTACATTTAAAAGAGGGGGGGGGATTTAATAGATCCAATCTCTTAGGGAAGAGATTGAATACTAAATGAACTGATAATGAGATAGAAATGACAAGCTAACCCCTCTTTTAGAATGGAAAATGATTGAATTGTGTGTTGTAAGACAAACTGTAAAAGTAGTAAAGAACTGATTATAACTCGAGATGGAAGCATGAGATGAAGTTGTGCACCTAGATCTGGCTATAATATGTAGAGACGAAGCTGCCCTACGAATTTGAGGAAAAGTTGTCGGGATCATGTTGAAACTGTCCACGGTCCTCCGAAAAATCCATGAAACAAAAAGGGTTTTTATGCCTCTGCAAATGGAGTTTGAATCTGCAAACACAGTTGTGCACCTACAACCTACACACAAAAAAGAGAGGAAAAGGGGTTGGGATTGGGGGTTTGCCTTTAGGTCAAACCCCAGTTTTGGAATTAACCAAATGATGAAAGAAAGTACTTGCAAGTAAATGTAAATGAAAGACTGGAATGTAATTCACCTCAAGGGAGGTTTTAGATAGAATGTAGGTAGATTTTCTTGTATTGAATTGAATTTCAAAAGGGATCTCCTCTTCAATGGTTGAATCCTTGACTTGAATGCAACACCTAGCCTTGAAGGGAGACTTGAGAATGCTCAATGTTGGAAAGGAATGCTTGAATGCTTGGACTTATGCCAACCTTATCGCTTATCCAACTTATTGAACTTATGCAAATGGGAGGGAAAATACCACGTATATATTCATCAATTAAGGTTAATTGACTGATTTTTCATCACAGGCCGACACAAGGAAAGTTTTCCTGCTTTATGCATAGTCCAATGCAAAGATAGGATAGAGGGGGGCCCAAAATAGGGCAGGGACAAGGGCACCAAGCCCATGTTCTAGGAGGACAGGGGCGCCACACCTCTGTCCTGCCCCTATCTCAGGATAGGAAGCAGGTTCAGGCAGTGCAAAGGGCAGAAAAAGTGCAATTTTTGGGGATGAGCAAGTCTCAGATCTTCGATCAGGCTTGGGGATTCAAATCTCTAATGTGAAGGCCCTAATGTTGTCACAAATTGTAAGGGTTTCAATTTTAGGACACTACATTTAGCCCCCACTTTAGTGGGAGTATAAGTGTACGCCAATACTACTAGTAAAGTACAAGGAAACAAGATTGAAATACTTATACCACATCAAGGAGGCAAGATGCACCAAGCCCCCAGTGGACTAAGGATCTTATGACATCGATTGTCAAACTAAAAGAGAAGATCAAGAAAGGAAAACCATGACTGCAAGTAGCAAGGTTCCCCTCACTATGAGTCATGAAAAGCAAAGATACCAAAATTGTTAAGCAAATCATTAAGCAAAGCCAAGTTCACTAAATAGTGTTAAGCATCAAGAAGGAAAATATGAGCGGAGTGTATGCCCCCAAATTAAAGTGATCGTGCACGCCTTATCGGGAGTGATTGCTTTCAAGTAGGATACACCCAAGAGAGAGAGAGTAAAGGGAGCATATTATCGCAAGGATTTAGCCCCTAATCGAGGAATAAACCCAAGGATAATGAACACAAAACATGAGGTAGTTTCTCTTTCCTCAAGGTCGGTATGTTGTATGATAACTCATGTATATCATATATGTATTTGCATATAATAATCATCATTCCCTAAGGAAAAGACTCTACTTTGGAAGAAAGGGAATAGAGGATGTCTTTTGAGTCAACATGAAAAGAGACCAAAGGAGATCTCAATACTTTGCATCATCCTCAAGTAGAGCTTAAGGGAAAAATAGAAGAACAGGAATACACATAGAAGAATAGTTACAAACAGAAAGAGAGGAGAGAAGGAGAAGTTGTACAGTGCTAATATTTCTAATCTAGCATGACATGTGCCTCTCAATCTTGCTAATCACTATTTTGAGAAGGCGAGAAACATACCAGAGGAGAAACATCAAGCACAACAGATGGAGCTAACACAAGATCCAAACAAGGACTATGCTCATGGGCTAAGTCCTTTTGTTCGATTCTAGGAGCTAGGATTAGGGTTTGTGAAAATTCAGTTGCTAAATGCTTGTCCACATCAATATATTCAGAGTCACTATTAGAAGCATTAGGAGTTGTATTGCCATCATGAATAGCATTTTCACTCATTTCTTCGCCACTATTTATAGAAAGAGAAGCACGAACTTGAATGGGAGTAAAACCATCACATGTTTTTTGCAACTTATGATTTGGAGATGTAGGTTCAACCTCTTGCTTAGGATAAAAGGGAATCATGTCAATTGTTGGAGTCTTGGGAGATTGAATGGTTTGAGGAACAACTTCATGAGCTTGAGCACGATGCCTTCATCAGCAGTCTCTCGTACAATGATTATGTCGAGTCTTAGCGGAAGACTGAGAAGGAGGAGGAATATTTATGAAAGGAGGAACAATCTCCTCTTTGATAGTTGAAGGTTTAAGTTGAGGTCTTTTAGGTTGCACAAGAGGAAAGGCGGATCTCTTCTCTCTATAAGAGCAAGGAGGTGGAACTGCCCCATATAAAGGAGGAATATTAGGTGTAGGAAAGAGACCAAGTCCATGATGAGTAGGTGGTACAGGTCTAACCTTAGGAGGAATATTGTTGGTCTTGTTAGGAGAAGGCATAGATACACTCATAGGAATAGGTAGAGGATATTCCTTAGGAGGAATATTAGTTCTATATGTTAGGGGAAGAATTTCATCTTCAAGAATGATAGGAATGTCAAGTGTTGGGGATCTAGGTTGACTTAAGAATAAGATCATATATTTCTTCCATTTTTTATAAGATTGGAAAAGAGCATCACTCCTTTGTGGAAGAGATTGAAATTTCTTAGGCCAAAAGAGATCAATAGGAACACCTGGGCTTCTTTCAGATGGTCGAATTAAGTTATGGTTAACAATTATTATTTCTCCATTGGGTGGAAATTTTAAACACTTATGATTTGGAGAAGCAATAGCCTTCATGGAAGATAGCCAAGGGTATCCTAACTTCACACGGAATTTCTTAGAATAAGGAATGATAACAAAGTTGACATCCATAGATTTAGTGTGAACGTCAACAGGAAGGGTGATAGTGATGGTATGATGAAAGAATAAGGATCCAGTTAACTACTGAGAGGGGGGGGTGAATCCGTAGATAGAAAAATGACATAAAATTTTCACCATTCTCAAAAACAACCTCTCAAGACAAACTCATAACTGACTGGTTTAAACACTGAACTTCAAATGCAATAATACTGACAAGTTAAACCGGTTCACTATTATAACAGACTAACAGTAAAACATCTTTGAAACTCTCAAACCCTTTTAATTGAATCATTCAAATACTTTACTGACATAAGTAAAACATATTTCAGATTGTTGTTGGTTAATATAACATATCAAAGTGAATTTAGCAGTAAAGCAATTCAACCATAATAAACATAAACACAAAAGCATTCACCACTTGACACAATGATTTTGACGTGGAAACCCAAATGGGAAAACCCACGCTGGGGATGAATACCCACAAGTATTCTAAACTCTTCTGAAGTTCGCCCTGTAAAGAGCCTAGCCTTTTAAAGCTTTACAATAAGTCTTGTTAAGAATAGATCCTGTTAGGGACCACCTGGTTAAGGGATTGACTATAATGCCTTATTATAAGCAATACTCTATTAGGAGTAACCTCAGTAGAGAATTTGGAAGAATCCAAGCTAATGGACCACCTGTTTAGAGGATTTGAATAACACTAATCTTGTTAGAGCTTACCCGATTAGGGGATTTTACTGTTGTAATTGTTAGAAAACAACAGGGGTTTGTTGATCGGTTTGAATAGCACTACACTTGCTTGTTCAGATCCTTTTCATGCTCCTATTTTCCTTTACATATATTGCAGATACATCATCTAGTTGGGCAACCACACTCTCTTACTCTCAACTACAAATTGCCAACACTTCAACAAAACAATTCATCGACCTTATAAACAAATCAATATGTCGGTAGCACATCACAAACCTAAACATCTCATAGATATTACAAACAAATCAGTTCAAGTATGACCGTTGGATTACATAATAATCACTACACATCATTCAATATATTCTTGACTGCTCCTTGATCACCACTTCATAGAACATTGTAACTCATCACACGATTTACATTACATGCAATGAACTTTCTCATTCCCAAGACAAAAACTATTATCTCTACGTGCCAAAAACATTTTGAAACTCTTCTCATACAACATGCATACGTGTCATAATCATTACCGCTCATCATTAGATCATAAACCAATACAACCGATTCACCAAACTTCATCGATTAGGGTTTATCATATCAACAGGTAGGGTTTATCGGTTGAACTCGCTACTTCTCTAGCAATACTAGTTTCCTTCACAAATTCACCTACCAGTTGCAGTTCCCTTTACTCTCTCTTCTTACCAGTTACACAACAACATTATTACAACATCATTACCAGTTATAATTGACATCAATGACAACATAGCATTTCATTAATGCAATCTTCGTGCAAATTACAACAATCTCCCTCTTTGGCATTGATGGCAATACAAGTATCAATACCCTTGATTGCTATGAATGTGAATAGGAATCTTAGTTTACATTTTACCATGTACTCTCCTTCAACTAAGTCTCCATGTCTTCAGTTGGTAACTGGCTATAGATCTTCTCTTTGTCAATCATATAGATCATTTCCCTAGTCATATAGTTCTTCTCCCACTTTGACAGCAATGCCAAAGTGAAAGTAAAACATGCAATGTCAAACTTCATTGTTAAGCATCATCAACCTGCAACTTGATGCTCCCCCTGTGGAATAACTCCACTCTACACCAATCCTATTGTAAAATTCTGCAAGTAGCTTCAGGACTGATGTATTCCACATCATGCTCAATTGACCTCATGTAGGGGTACAGCCCCTAGCTAACCTCTAAGATACTCAAAAGTAGTCTTAGGCAGAGGTTTGGTAAAGATATCTGCTAGCTGCTCCCTAGAAGAAACCTGCTCCAATAACACATCTTTACTCTGCACTTTTTCTCTCAACAAATGATATTTCAATTCAATATGCTTGGTTCATGTATGCAAAACATGGTTCTTTGAGATATTTATGGCACTAGTATTGTCACATAAGATATTTACCAATTCTGTAAACTTCATCTTGAATCCTTCTAGAATGTGTTTCACCTAGATAGCCTAGGTACAATTCATATAAGCTGCAACATACTCAGCTACTCCATGAAACAAGTCTTCCACCAAGAAAGAATGCTCCACCAGTTGTGCTTTTCCTATCATCAACATTACTTGTCTAGTCTGCATCTGTATACACCTTCAAATCAAAGTTACCTTTAGTTTGCTTGCTAGTTGCAATCAGTTCACCTTTGCTCCCATAGATTTTGCACATTCCATTCTTAAACTCCAATGGATATCCTTTATCATTGAGTTCAGCCACACTCAAAAGATTGTGCTTTAATCCTTCAACCCAATAGACATCATCTGCACTGCTCTTTCCATTAAGAGAAATAGTTCCCTTAGCTTTTACCATGCAAGGTGAGTCATTACCAAATCTCACAACTCCTCCATCAAATTCCTTCAAAGTAAGAAATTTGCTCCGGTCACCGGTCATGTGGTGTGAAAAACCACTATCAATGATCCAATCATCAGAATTATCCATGCGAGAAACTAATGCTTTCTGATCATATGTCTCCTCTTTAATGGCTACAACAACAATGTCTTCATTAGCATCTCCCTCGGATTCCTCATCAGTGATACCATCATCAACTGCAATGAGACAATCTCTCTTACCTTTTCCTTTGTACTTCTTGAACTTCTCACGCTTATGCTCATTGTCACCATTAGGACAGTTAGCTGCAATGTGTCCAATCTTGTTGCATGAAAAACATTTCAAAGGTAATTTACCTTTGTCCTTACCGGTACCTATGGGCAACCACTTGGCCAACAATTCTTCAAGCTCAACCAAACTGTCTTCATCATCAACTTCTCTGCTAGATCTAGATTCATAGTTGTGACTAAAATCTCTACTTTTCCTCATAGAAGGGTTAGAAATTGAAGCTCTGAATGCAGATTCATATTTCTGAACACTACTATCATAACCATTTAATTCAAATGTAGTAATATTACCAATGGTGGATTCAAGGGTTACCTTAGTTTTATCAATTGACTTTAGCTCTTGAATGGTTGCAACTTGAATAGCGTAGACCGATAGAAGGTTTCTCAACACCTTACTAATCACTGTGGCATCCTCTACTTTACCACTAGCACTCTTGATCTCACCAACTATCTCTTTGATCCTCTGACCATACTGTTGTATATTCTCACCTTTAGCCATCTGCATGTCATTGATTTTTTCTCTTAGACTCTCTTCTTTGGAAATCTTTACATGCTCATCAGTTCACTTATAGATCTCTTCAAGTTTATTCCACACCTCATATGCAATCTCCAAACCATGAACATCTACATATTCTACATCAGACAAAGAACTGATAATAGCCTCCAATTCTTGATTGTTTTCTTGTTGCTCTTTCTTCTGATCATCAGTCATAATCCCACTAGGTGCAATATATTGAGTACCAAAATGTTCCCAGTATTGACTTCCTAGACTCTTGATATAAATTTTCATTCTATCACTCCATATTCTATAGTTCTCTCTATTAAACTTTGGACCTTCATTCTTCATCATGTTCTTCAAGATCTTTACCTCAAGCTCTTAGGCTTAGACCTTAGAGGACCTAAATAGCTCTGATACCAATTGATGGTATGATGAAAGAATAAGGATCTGGTCAACTACTAAGAGGGGGGGGTGAATCAGTAGATAGAAAACTGACATAAAATTTTCACCAATCTCAAAAACAACCTCTCAAGAATAACTAATTGGTTTAAACACTGAACTTCAAATGCAATAATACTAACAAGTTAAACTAGTTGACTATTATAAAAAACTAACAGTAAAACATCTTTGAAACTCTCAAAACCTTTTAACTAAATCATTCAAATACTTACCTAACATAAGTAAAAGATATTTCAGATTGTTGTCAGTTAACATAACATATCAAAGTGGATTTAGTAGTTCAGCAATTCAACCATAATAAACATAACCAAAAAAGCATTCACCAATTCACACAATGATTTTGATGTGGAAACCCAAATGGGAAAAACCACAGTGGGGATGAATACTGTAAAGTGGAAAATCGCGATCGAACCCTAAGTGTTCCCCCCACCACTCCAAGGAGAGAGAAAGGAGGTCACTAGGGTTGACGGTTTTCACTTAGGGGAGACTTTACATTCAAAAGAGGGGTTGAAACCCACAAGATCAAATCCCACACAATGCAAGATTGGATTCTAAATGAGTTTCAAGGGTTGTGACAGCAAGGCTACCCTCTTTTGTAAAGAATGTAGATAGAAGGATTAAGCTAGGAATGCATGAAAAGTGAGAAAGATTCACTTATAAACAGAGATAGGAATATGGGATGAAGCTGCGGACCTGGAATTAGTAGTAAAATGTCGAGACGGTGCTGTCCTGCAAATTTGAGTGAAGGTTGATGGGATGATGGCGCCCGGCATGCACACGGTCCTCCGAAAAATCTGCGAAATGAAGGGGGATCTGTTCGTCTCTGCACAAGGATTCCAGATCTTCAATTACAACCGCGTACCTACAACCTACACACAGAAAAGAGAGGACGATTGGGGGGTTAGGGATTAGGGGTTTTCCCTTAGGTCAAACTCCGATTTTGGAATTAACCAAGAAATGAGAATGTTGTAAATGTAAATGTTCGTAATGTAATAAAGTACTGATACCTTGTTGTAAGAATTTTTGTATTCTTACATGCAAAGGTGTAATTGTTGTTGTATGTTGTATGTTGTATGTTGTATATGATCTCCTCTTCAATGGTTGAATCCTTATCTTGAATGCAACACTTAGCCTTGAATGGAGACTTAGAATGCTCAATTGCTTGAAGGAATGCTTGAATGCTTGAATGCTTGAATGTTTGAATATCGTTTCCGCATCTTGTACACATATATCCTCCCTCCTCCAAAATGGGAGAGGAAATGTAGTTTATATACTTGCCAATTAGGGTTGAAAGACTGATTTTTCCGACCTTGGGCCGACATAGCAACCTTATTTTCCAATTTGCAAACTTAAAGACCCGAAGCCCCATAAGAGACCGGGCCCAAAATAGGGCCAAGGACCAGGGCACTGGGCGCCATGTTCCCACCTCCAGGAACAGCAGAGTGCAAGGACGATCAGGCCAGGGTGCTGAAAAATGCAGTTTTTGATGTCATGAACAAGTTTCGGGGTCTCCATTCAGGTTCAGTGTTGCGTCACCATCGTGAAGACCCAAATGCAGTCGAAATTGCAAGTGTCACAATTTTAGGACACTACATTTAGTCCCCACTTTAGCGAGAGTATAAGCGTATGCTTATACTTCCGATAAAGTACAAGGAAACAACATTAAAAGACTTTCACCATGTCAAGGAGGCAAGATACACCAAGCCCCCAGTGGACTAAGGATCTTACGACTTCGATTGACAAAGTAAAAGGGAAGATCACGAGGGAGAACCATGACTGTCAGTAGTAAGGTTCCCTCACTATGAGTCATGCAAGAAAAATACCAAAACTTTTCAAGGAAAAGCTAAGTTCGCCAAGAAAATTTCAAGTATCCTGAAGGGATAGACAGGGTGTATTCCCTCCTACATTAAAGCGATCGCACACGCCTCAACGGGGGTGATTGCTTTAAGGTAGTGATACACATAAGAAATGAGAAGGGAAAGGAGCACGTTATCACAAAGATTTAGCCCCCAAGAGTGAGATAAACCCAAGGATAATAGACACAAAACACAAAGCATGAGGTGACTTCGCTTTCCTTGGGGTCAGTATGCTGTATGATAATTCATGTATATCATATGTATGTATGCATAATTGTTCTTCATTCCCCAATCAAGGAAGGTCACCTAGAAGAAGGGAACACATGTATCTTTTGAGTCAACATGAGAGAGACCAAAAGAGATCTCAATGCTTTGCATAGTCCTCAAGTAGACAACACTAAGGACAACAAATAGAAGAATGAGAATAACACATAGAAGAAGTAACACAAGAGAGGAGGAGAGAGTCTGCTATGCTAATGAAACTAGTCTAGCACGTCATCCACCCCCCGATCTTGCTGATCAATATTTCGGGAAGGCAGGAAACACGCTAGAGGAGGAACATTCAACACAGCAAATGGAGCTATCACAAGATCCAAACAAGGGCTATGTTCATGTTCCAAGCCACGTTGTTCTTGTCTAGGAGCTAGGATAAGTTCTTTAGAAAATTTGTTAGATAAATGGTTATCAATATCAACAAATTCATATTCACTATCAGAAGCAAGAGAAGTAACATTTTCATCATGAATAACATTTTCATCTATATCATCATCAAGATTTATAAAAATAGGATCTTTAACTCGCACAGGATCAAAACCATCATGCATCTTATGTTTAGGAGATTTTGGAGAAAATGGAATAATGCTTGTTGAAGGTGTTTTTGGGGATTGCAAAGTTTGAGAAGCAGTTGCTTGAGCTCTAAGACGACGCTTTCGTCGGCGTTCACACGCAGAACGATTTTGTCTAGTCTTAGTAGGAAGTTGAGAAGATTGAGGAGGAGGAATGTTCTCATCCTTATCACTTGGGTGTTTAGGTTGTGGTCTCTTAGGCTGGATAATAGGAGAAGAGGAAGGTCTCTTCTCTCCATAAGAGGAAGGAGGAGGAACTGCTCCATATAAAGGAGGAATATTTGGTTTAGGAAGGAGACCAAGTCCATCATGACGAGGGGGTATAGGTCTACTTTTAGAAAGCTTATTAGATATAGACATAGTCACATCCATAGGAATGGGTTGGGAATCTTCTTGAGGAAAGACATTAGTTTTATCTTTCAAAGGAAGAACTTCCTTCTCAAGAATGATAGGAATATCAAGTTTGGGTGTTCTAGGTTCACTTAGAGATAGGATCATATCGGTTTTCCACTTTTGATAAGATTTGAAAAGATGATCACTTCGCGGAGGAAGAGATTGGAATTGTTTAGGCCAAAAATAATCAATAAGAACGCTAGAAGTTCTTTCAGCTAGTTTAAAGAGACTATGATTGACAGTAACAACTTCACCATTATAGGGAAATTTCAAACATTTATGAATAGGAGAAGCAATAGCTTTCATGGAAGATAGCCAAGGATAGCCTAGCTTCACACGAAATTGTTCGGATGAAGGAATAATAGCAAAGTTCACATCCAGGGATTTGTTATGGACCTCAATAGGTAATGTAATAGAACCAATTGCAGGAGAAGAAAATGCATCAAATAATTTCACAACCACATTTGTTTCATCATAGATCACTTGATTCAATTGTAAAGTAAAGAGAAATTCTTCAGTAATAACATTAACCATGCAAGCAGGATCAATAACCACTCCACGGCAAGGTGTATTCTTGACTTTTGCAACTATGTATAAAGGACCATCAGGTGCCCTAATAGTTTCACTAGAATCAAATGTGATGGAAGGTTCTTTAGGGTTTTCTTGCTGCTCTACAAAGTTAATCACATTCGGAGTCATAGACACAAGACCATCAGATGAGAAAGAGGAATCATTAGTCTCAATCACATTAGAGGTATGAGAAGGTAATGGATCAGTAAAAATCTTAAGATTTTGGTTAGGAGGAGCTACAGATGTGTTGCCTTTATCATTCATACTAGAAACAGAGATAGTATTATTATCAATCAAATCTTGAATTTTACCCTTTAAAGCAAAACATTTTTCAGTGTCATGCCCAGGTTGATGATGAAATTGACAAAAAGATTTGTTATCAAAATAGGGTGAATTAATCTTTGCAGGATCTATTTGCTTTACAGCAGGGAGAGTAAGCACATTTTGTTCCAATAACTTATTCATAATACTATGAAATGATTCGTTCAAAGGAGTAAACTTTCTTTCTTTCTTAAAAAATTAGAAATAGGAGGCACACCTGATGCTGCATTCACATTGTTGTTGATGATGTTTTCATTGAATTTAATGGACTCTCTGTTCGGTTTAAACTTCCCAAATGGTTGTTGACTACTATCACCCTTATCACTCGGAGCCATAGGATTTGCTTGTTCCATTTGACTCACAGTCAGTTGATAATTGTGAAGAGTTGCACACAACTGTTGGAAAGAAGTAAACTCAGAAAACAGAAGTTTTTCTCTAATATCTTTTTGTAAATTAGAAATAAAGATTCTTTGAATATCATTGTCAGGCACTGGAAAAGAGATTTGAGCATACAAATGCTTATATCTACCAATGAAATTAGTCACTCTTTCTTTAACACCTTGTTTACAATGCATTAAATCAATCAAAGTAACTTTAGGACTTATATTGTTTTGAAATTGTTGAATAAAAGCATTTGCAAGTTGTTCAAAAGAAGTAATAGAATAAGAAGGCAACGAGCAATACCATTGTAGGGCTTTATCTCTTAATGTCCTAGTAAACAGTTTTGCAAGCAACCTTTGGTCATAAGCAAAATCGGTACATATTGTTTGAAAAGTCTTAACATGTGTTAAAGGATCACCTTTACCATTGTAAAGCTCCAAATGTGGGATTTCAACATGTTTAGGAGGGATAGCTCGAACAATGTCAAGAGAAAGTGGGCTCGCAACATCAAATGTGGGCACACTAAACTTAGATTGATTCATAGAGGCAATTTGTTGTTGTAAAGAAGAGACAGTTTGTGCAAGATTGTTAATGGTCACTTCAGTCGAAGAGTTCATATTAGACGTGTTAGATTGGGATGGAGGTATTATGTTATTGAAAGAAGGTATTGATTGAGATAAAGCTGGCGGGACACTATGATAGTTAGTCATAGGAGATGGTTGGAAAAGAGGAGCACCACAAGGAGGAATGGAATGGTTAAATGAATTGCCCCCTTGCGTCATGTTCATTTGTGGAGATATAATAGGAACACTTATTGAAGGAATGAATGAAGAAGTCAGATTGAATGAAGGAAGAGGGTTGATTGAAGAGGAAGGATTGCCCCCATGACTGGTGATCATAGGCAGAATGTCTTGTATAGAAGTAGCCATTATGTTTGATGTAAAGGTAGGTATGCTAGCAATAGAAGTTGTCAAAGGAATAGAATGATTGACTTGAGTAGGAGGTTGTGTATAACCCAAAGTTTCAGCACATCTCTTCATAGGCATCACATTTGAATCCATAATGTGTGCAATACCACGCAAAATATCAATTCCATTCTTATCACTTTGAACCATACGTTTTAGACCCTCAATTAATGAAAGAGCTTGACTATCGGGATACCCTTGAGACATCCATTGCTGAAAACCATAAAATTGGTTATCCAATTTTGAAAGTTGTTCTACAGAAACCTCATGAAGAGCTTCTTCATCATTAGGAGGATTAGAGGAATTACCCGTGTCCTCGTTAAAAAGGCTATTCAAATTAGGTTCCATCTCCTCAGTAATTAAACCTTGGAAAGACTTAATTCTAAGGCTTCGTCTAACAGGAATAGTGTAAGTAGGGCTTATTGTTGTAAAACTCATGCACTAGAGAGAGAGAGAAGATTTTGAATTTAGAGGTAGCAAATTTCAGTAAAATCAGCCAATCTCCTAGATTTAGGCTGTTAAATGCAATCACGACATTCTCCCGAAATTTCGGAAAAAATGTCAGGGACCGTGGCGAACGGAGTGCACACGGTCCTCGCAAATTTTTTTGAAATTTTCAGGGATGAAAGTTATGATGATTTTAAAGCTAATCTGAAAAAATTGAGTGATTTTACGATCTGTAGATAGGCCAAATTAAAGTTGCAATCTCAAAATTGAACCCTACCAAGATTTTTGGAAAATGCAAAATTTGAATTTTGAAGAAGAGAGGGAAACTAAAATTTTGAATTTTATGATTTTAGAGGGAATACTAAGAGCAATGCAAGCTTTGAAATTTAAAAGTTGACTCAATTTCACACAAAATTCAATTTTGAAAGCGGAAATCAAAGTTGGTGTAATTAAACACTTAATTTCAAAAGTCACAAATTGCAAGAATTTGAATAAAGCACTGAAATTTCGAATGAATGCCAACACACTTTTCAGATTTAGGATAGTAAGAACACAATTTTGCCACAAAATTTCAATTTCAACAATTTTTGAATGATTAGGAGCCTTAATCCAAGCAATCACTAGACCAACTTTGACTTTAATTTTGAAAGTGTTGTAATTGGTAAAATCGGCCAAAATTCTGGATTTTAGCAGAAAAATACAGTAAGATCTAACTCCCAAAATTTTGGAAAAAATGTCGAGGACGATGGCACTCGGGGTGCACACAGTCCTCACAACTTTTTTCCAAATTTTCAGGGATGAAAGATATTATGATTTTGTTGTGGAATCCAAAGTTACAGCCAATTTGGAGATGTTTTGATCAGTGAAATCATCGGTCAAAGGTTGAATTAAGAGGGTTTTAAAAATTAGGGTTTTGACACTTAACCACTTAATTTTCAAAATTAAAGCACAAATATGAATTGACAATTTGTAATAGAAGGGTAGATCTGAAACAAGCATTAATAATTAAATATTTCGCAAGCTCAATTACTAAAAAGAAAATTTAGGGTTTTTATGCAATTAACCTCTAAAATTTGCAAAAGATCAAACATGGAAATGTAATCAAGGCATCCAATTTTCAAATCTAACCATGAATAATCAGAAAGGATGTTCACGTCGGGTTCACCAAAATGTAAAGCGGAAAATCGCGATCGAACCGTAAGTGTTCCCCCCACCACTCCAAGGAGAGAGAAAGGAGGTCACTAGGGTTGACGGTTTTCACTTAGGGGAGACTTTACATTCAAAAGAGGGGTTGAAACCCACAAGATCCAATCCCACACAATGCAAGATTGGATTATAAATGAGTTTCAAGGGTTGTGACAGCAAGGCTACCCTCTTTTGTAAAGAATGTAGATAGAAGGATTAAGCTAGGAATGCATGAAAAGTGAGAAAGATTCACTTATAAACAGAGATAGGAATATGGGATGAAGCTGCGGACCTGGAATTAGCAGTAAAATGTTAAGACGGTGTTGTCCTACAAATTTGAGTGAAAGTTGATGGGACGATGGCGCCCGGTGTGCACACGGTCCTCCGAAAAATCCGCGAAATGAAGGGGGATCTGTTCGTCTCTGCACAAGGATTCCAGATCTTCAATTACAGTCGCGTACCTGCAACCTACACACAAAAAAGAGAGGACGATTGGGGGGTTAGGGATTAGGGGTTTTCCCTTAGGTCAAACCCTGATTTTGGAATTAACCAAGAAATGAGAATGTTGTAAATCTAAATGTTCGTAATGTAATAAAGTACTGATACCTTGTTGTAAGAATGTTTGTATTCTTACATGCGAAGGTGTAATTGTTGTTGTATGTTGTATGTTGTATATGATCTCTTCTTCAATGGTTGAATCCTTGTCTTGAATGTAACACTTAGCCTTGAATGGAGACTTAGAATGCTCAATTGCTTGAAGGAATGCTTGAATGCTTGAATGTTTGAATTTCGTTTCCGCGTCTTGTACACATATATCCTCCCTCCTCCAAAATGGGAGAGGAAATGTAGTTTATATACTTGCCAATTAGGGTTGAAAGACTAATTTTTCTGACCTTGGGCCAACATAGCAACCTTATTTTCCAATTTGCAAACTTAAAGACTCGAAGCCCCATAAGGGACCGGGCCCAAAATAGGGCCAGGGACTAGGGTGCTGGGCGCCATGGTCCTGAGGGACCAGGGCACTGGGCACCATGGTCCCACCTCCAGGGACAGTAGGGTGCAAGGAGGATCAGGCCAGGGTGCTGAAAAATGTAGTTTTTGATGTCATGAACAAGTTTCGGGGTCTCCATTTAGGTTTAGTGTTGCGTCGCCATCGTGAAGATCCAAATGCAGTCGAAATTGCAAGTGTCGCAATTTTAGGACGCTACAAATACCCACAAGTATTCTAAACTCTTCTAAAGTTCACCTTGTTAGGAGCCTATCCTGTTAAAGCTTTGCAATAAGTCATGTTAAGAACATATTCTGTTAGGGACCACCTGGTTAAGGGATTGACTAAAATGCCCTATTAGAAGTAATACTCTGTTAGGAGTAACCTCGCTGGAAGATTTGGAATCCAAGATAATGGACCACCTGGTTAGAGGATTTGAATAACACTAAGCTTGTTAGAGCTTACCCAGTTAGGGGATTTTACTGTTGTAATTGTTAGAAAACAACAGGGGTTTGCTGATCTGTTTGAATAGCACTACACTTGCTTGTTCAGATCATTTTCATGCTCCTATCTGCCTTTACACATACTGCAGATACATCATCTAGTTCAGCAACCACACTCTCTTACTCTCAACTACAAATTGCCAACACTTGAACAAAAAAACTCATCGACCTTATAAACAAATCAATAGGTCGATAACACATCACAAACCTAAATATCTCATAGAGATTACAAACAAATCGGTTCAAGTATGACCATTGGATTACATAATAATCATTGCACATCATTCAAGATATACTTGGCCTCTCCTTGATCACTGCTTCATCGAACACTGTAACTCATCACGTCGTTTACATTACATGCAATGAACTTTCTCATTCCCAAGACAAAAAAATGTTATCTCTACATGCCAAAAACCTTTTGAAACTCTTCTCATACAACATGCATACATGTCATAATCATTACCGCTCATCATTAGATCATAAACCAATACAACCGATTCACTAAACTTCATCGGTTAGGGTTTATCATATCAACAGGTAGGGTTTACTAGTTGAACTCGCTACTTCTCTATTAATACCAATTTCCTTCACAAATTCACCTATCGGTTGCAGTTCCCTTTACTAGCTCTTCCTACTGGTTACACAACAACATTATTACAACATCATTACCGGTTATAAATGACATCAATGACAACATAACATTTCATTAATGCAATCTTCATGCAAATGTTAACAAATAGAACCAATGGTAAGACAAGAGAATCTATCAAATAAATTCACAACCACATTAGTGTCATCATAGATCAATTTATGCAATTGTAAAGTGAAAAGATACTCCTCAGTGATGGCATTAACCATGCAAGAGGGATCAACAAGAGCACCATGGCAAGGTATGCCCTTAACCTTCGTAACTATGTAGAAAGGTCCATCGGGTGCTCTAATGGTCTCACTAGGGTCAAATGTGATACAACGATCTTTAGGTGTCTCTCGTTTCTCTGCCATGTTCACCAAATTCAGAATTGTGGTAGTAAGATCAGAAGGAGATAAAGAGGTATGTTTAATATTAATCACGTTACAGGTATGAGAAGGCAATGTTAGGATTCCCACAGATACTGAGAGGGGGGGTGAATTAGTATCTAACTGGTTAATAGATTTTCTTAACTTAAAACATGTAGAGCATATTAATATTGTGTACCGGTAAGCAGAAAGTAATGCAATAAACAGAGATAAAAACAACCACATGAAAAACACACCATAACGCAAGGATTTAACGAGGAAACCCGGTGTGGGAAAAACCTTGGTGGGATTTGTGACCCACAATATTCACTTACTGGCCAATAAGAGAATATTACTGCTACAAGAGGGGCCTGCACATGCAGGAAGGCCAACTGCGTAGAGCTCACTACTCAAATACAACATAGGAAGTCTCATTGACTTACAAAAATGGATTGTATAAATCCAATGTCTTGTACTGCTTCAAAATAGCATCTATAATGCCAGATCCAATACCGGTTTCTGCTCTGCTTCTTACATAAACCCTTAACCTATACTTCGCATAATAGGTCTTCCTTATTTCACCTAATTACATTCCTCTTCCTTACTTCATCACAAAATGTTCTATAATGATCTCTCTTATATAAGAGTCATTTTACAACTTGCCAAGTCGGCTTACAATGATTTTAAAAATAATAAACAAAATATATTACAACAAAATCCTGTCGGCCTCTGTGTCGATATGCTACCTTTCACTGCCGGTACCGATGAATTGTGTGTCGGTGTAGAGTCTGATTTTGCTAGTGCCGGTGGAATGCCTTGCTGGTGTCATAGGATTGTAAGGTTGCCATCAATGACAAAACCTTCAATCACCTACAATGTCTCATTGGAGTGTGCATATGCCAATAGGCAAAGGATCAGTAAAAATATTAAGATTTTGATTAGGAGGAGCTACTGATTTGTTTCCCTTATCATTCACACCTGCCACGGATATAGTATTATTATCAATCAAATCTTGAATCTTACTTTTCAATGCAAAACATTTCTCAGTATCATGACCAGGCTGATGATGAAATTGACAAAAACAATTGCTATCAAAATAAGGGGATGCAAGCTTAGATGGACTTCAATTGGTTTTATAGGAGGAAGTTTGATAACATTGTTGGCATTACATTAAGTTTGTTGGTATGATGATATTGAGAAGGTTGTTCGAGATTGATGATATAATTGATAAAGGATGATTATTGTCTTAATAATATTATTTTGTCATTGATGTCAAGCAATTCATTTTCTGATTCAGTATGATGTTGCCATATCTTAAAGAGTATGTTTTGATGAGTATAAAGATATTGGTAAGTGACATAGAAAGAATGTGAAAATGAAGGGGAGTAATAAGTTATTCAATGGGCAACTATTACCAAGTTAGACAGTGATGAGATTATGTTATTTTGATTGGTTTGATATCCTATATATGTGTATTCGCAGACTGAATAAGAAGGAGAAAATATTTCATGTAATAGAATGAGTAAAGGTTTGATACTGTTATATTTTACCAAGCAAGGAGCTAGTCGGTAAACACCAAGGTTATCAGCGTCGGTTAAAGAAGAAAGAAGTTATCGAGTAAAGTTCAGTATTTACCAAGTATCAAACGAGCAATAACAGAATACATTGGATGAATAAATACAGTATTAAATGAAGGATGCCAATGAGCTAGAGATTTATAGAAGATTGGAATGTCATGCAAGAAGTTTGTTAAGGATCAACGGCACTAAAAATTCAAGAGTTGGATCTATAGCACAAATTGAACGGTCATAACCGAGCACAAGTACCAAGGAAGGAATACAAGTTTCAAGGCAAGATAAAACATTTTTTAGTTCGAAGGATTCAATGAACCTAGTCAAGTTTGAAGATCTGATGGCTAATATTAATCATAGGAAATGTGATTAAGGAGATTAAGCGGTTAGGAATTGCTTATAAATAAGGAATAGTTGATGAACAATGTATGCGGACAAATAGAAGAGGAGTGATACTGCAGAGGTGATTACCGAGTACAGAAGATTGAAGATCTGATTGAAGAACAGATTGAGAAGCCCAGGAAGGAGGAAGATAAGTCTTTTGACAAGATTATTTTGAGCACATAGAGTCTTCTTTAACATTTCAAATGTGAAGTTGCAGATATATTTTATTACTGTTATTTATTTTTGTAAGTGACAAGAAATCTCTTAACCGAGTGGACCTAACAATCTTATTTGTAAATCCTCTAGCAAGGTAACATTCTGAATGAGTGTTTGAAATCCTTTAACAAGATCACTTCTAACAAAGTGCAAGATTCTGATAGATTTGAGGGAAATCCCTTGACCGGGTCACATCTAGCAAATGTGTTTATGTAATCTTTAACATGATTGGCTTTTAACCAAGCATACTCTAGAAGAGTATATTTTCTTAGTGGGTCTGAAATCCCATAGTGGTTTTTCCCTATTTGGGTTTCCACGTTAAATCTGGTGTTAAATATGTTTTGTTGTTTCAAGTTTATCAGTTTATGAGTTTGAATGATTTACAGTCATAGTTGCATATCAAGTAAGTTCTACCGAGGTTGAATCTGGATAGATCATTGTATTGTGAGTTTATCTAATTCACCCCCCCTCTCATCTAACTAACAAACATTTCTATGTAACAACAGAGACATAATACTATGTAAAGATTCATTCAAAGGAGTAAATTGTCTTTCTCTTTTAAAGAATTTAGAGATAGGAGGCACACATGTTGTAACATTCACATTGTTTTTTTATTGTATCATTGAGCTTGATGAAGCTTTCTGTTGGTTTGAACTTCGCAAATGGTTGTTGAACACTCTCCCCCTTATCACTCGGATCCATAGGAGTAGATTTCTCCATTTGACTCACAGTGTTGGTTTGATGATGATTGTAATGATTAAACTTCATCATATATTATCATTGATGAAACACATACACACACATATGTTCATATTGTCTACCAGTGTGACTTCAAAGTTGTTTATATTACAATTGGTATACTAGAAGTTTATATCTAGCCGGTACATGGTGACAGCCGATATATGCATGGAGACAACCAGTTATTATACTTACCTCGGCATCAACATGAAGATCCAGTGGAGATTATCAAAGGAGCATCAAAGGATAAATGGTTTATATGTTTAACTCCAACCGGTGTTGATTGTTCCAACCAGTATTCATTGATTATGTGATGATTTATCACTAGTCATGATGAGTTATCCTTACTGATAAGTTTTGGCGGTATTTTTGTGATGAGTTATGATTGTTTGACCAGATACACTACACCTAGGTAATTATGATGTGATTTCTAGAGGCCGACATGAAATCTAAATGTCTATATATTGAAATCACAATGAATTGTTTTGTATGAGCGAAGGAGATATGTTATGTGCAAAGGCAAAAATATTAAGTTGCAGAGTATGATGGTAAAGAAGTGTTGAGTGTGGAGAAGAGGATCTATCCAAGAAAGTTGTTCTATTACTAGATCACACTACCTGTTGTTTTCTAATCATTGCAACAATCAAATCCCCTAACCAGGTAAGCTCTAACAAGCTTCATTGTACAAATCCTCTAACCAAGTGATCCATTAGTTTGGATTCATAAATCCTCCACTGAGTTTACTCCTTATAGGCTACTACCTTTTACATGGTATAGCTTTTAACTAATCTTTGGGATCTTTAACAGGATTCGCTCCTAGCAGAGCACTTTGTAGACCTTAACCAGTCAGTTATCTATTACTACAGATAGCTAACTTGTGAGTCCCATCTCACCGAGGTTTTTACCTATTTGGGTTTTCCATGTATAAACACTTGTGTTATGGTGAATGTTATACTTATTGTTGATGTTGTTATATCATTTTGGATTGCATGCATATTGTTTAACAAACTTATTAAGTATTTCTACCAGTCAGTGTTTAAAGTAGTTTTGTTTTTAGTGTCACTGATTCACCCCCCTTGAGTGCTTTACAAGTCCATCACACAGCCAGTTGATAAATGTGGAGTGTTGCGCACAACTATGAAAAGGAAGTAAACTCAGACAAAAGAAGCTTTTCCCTGATATCTTTTTGCAAATTAGAAATGAAAAATTCTTTGAATATCATTATCAAGTAGAAAAGAAATTTGAGCACACAAATGCTTATACCTACCAACGAAATCAGTCACTTTCTCTTTAACACCTTGTTTACAATGCATTAAATCAGTTAAAGTGAATGTAGGATCAATATTGTTTTGAAATTGTTGAATGGAAGCATTTGCTAATTGTTGAAAAGAAGTGATAGAATAAGAAGGCAAAGAGCAATACCATTGTAAAGTCTTATCTCACAATGTTCTTGTAAATAGTTTTGCAAGCAATCTTTGATCATAAGCAAAATCAGTACACAAGGTTTGAAATGTTTTAACATGTGTTAGAGGATCACCTTTTCCATTATAGAGTTCCAATTATGGGACCTCAACATGCTTAGGTTGGACAGATTTAACCATATCAAGGGAAAGTGGGCTCACAACATCAAATGTGGGCACACTAAACTTGGATTGACTCATGGAAGCAATTTGTTGTTGTAAAGAAGACACAGTTTGAGCAAGATTGTTAATGGTTACTTCAATAGAAGAATTAATGTTAGACATGGTTGATTGAGAAGGTGGTGTGATGTTATTGAAGGAAGGCATTGATTGAGAATAAGGTGGTGGGATGTTCTGATTATAGTAGGCATAGGTGATGATTGAGTAAGAAAAGGGACGCTCAAAGGAGGAATAAAATTGTTGAATGAATTGTCCCCTTGTGTCGCATTGATTGGTTGAGGGATAATAGGAATACTTATGGAAGACATAGGTAAAGATGGAGGATTAAATGAAGAAGAGGGATTGCCCCCATGACCAATTGTTGTAGGAATGACATTTTGAGTTGAAGTAGCCATGGGGTTCGAGGTAAAAGTAGGAACACTAGTCATTGGAGTGGTCAAAGGAATAGAAGAATTGATTTGATTTGAAGGTTGTGAATAACCTAGGTTCTCAGCACAACTCTTTATAGGAGCGACATTGGAATCAACAATATGAGCAATTTCATGGAATATATCAATTTCATTCTTATCACTTTGAATCATGTGTTTAAGACCTTCAATTAATGGAAGAGATTCACTATTAGGGTATTCTTGGGACATCCATTGTTGAAAGTTATCAAATTGATTGTCCAATTTTGAAAGTTGATCTATGGAAACTCTAGTCAAAGATTCTTCGTGTTCATCATGGGTTTCATCAATTGAATATATATAGGGACATGATTAGGATGGGAAGAATTAGCATTATCCTCATTAAAGAAGTCACCCAAATTATGCTCCATCTCCTCAGTAATTAAACCTAAGGAAGCCTTAATTATAATGTTTCATCTAACAGGGATAGTGTAGGTAGGACTAATAATGGTGAAACTCGTGCACTAGAGGGAAAATTTGAATTTGAATTTTGAATAATAGGAACAAAGTGCACAAAAATTGAATAATGCAAAATTTAAGAAAATAATGATTAAACAATTTGAACTTTGTTGAAAGAAGGAAATGACACAATTTCCAAAAATAATTTTATGATAAATGAAAGGAAATTGGAATTTAAAATTAGGGCCAATGGGATACCTCTTAATTTTAAAATTGATAAAATCAGAAATTTTAAAATCACAGCAGATTATATTTAACCACTCAATTTTTTAAAAAATCTTGAAATTTGAAATGTTGAATTGTGAAGGTATTTTTTATTTTAGAGAGATCAAAAGTTGACAAAATCAACCAATTTTCTAGATTTAAGCTATTAAATACGCTCATAATAGTCTCCTGAAATTTCGGGAAAAAAGTCAGGGACCGTGTTGAAAGTGTACACAGTTCGACCAACTTTTTTTGAAATTTTCAAGGATGAAAATTAAAATGATTTTAAAGATAACCCCAAAAAATTGGCGGATTTTACGATCTCTAGATAGGCGAAATGAAGGTTTGAATGTGAAAATAGGACCCTATTAGGGTTTTGAGTAAAAAGAGGAATTGAATTGAAAATTTGAAAAGGGTCAAACCTAATAGATAGGGACACCTTAAAAAATGTTTATAAAACTGAAGTTGGCGAAATTGATTGAAATTTCCACAAAATCCAATTAAATTTGAAAATTAGGGTTTTAGGACCTAACTACTTAATTTTGAAAATTTTGAATTTTGAAAAAGGAGGGAAATTGAAAATTTGAATTGTAGGACAGAAGATAAATCTGAAAATAGTCACAAATCTAAAATTTAAATGGAAATTCAATTTTTACACAATTGCAAGATGATTTTTGAAAATTAGGGTTTTGATAATTAACCTCTTAATTTTGTGAATTTGATTTGCAAATTGATTTGGACAATGAAGAAATTGAATTTGACAAACAAAGCAATTTTCAAATCTAAGACCATAACAAGCGATTTTTACACAATTCAAGTTCAATTTTAATTTTAAAAACTAGGGTTTTGAATGAATTAACCACTAAGTTTGCAGAAAAGTAAAACTTGTAAATGAAAAACATGCAATGATTTTCAGAATAAAGCATGTAAGACGTCGGGTTCACCAAAATGTAATGGTGAAAAGGGTGAATGATGGAGAGATCAAGAAGAAAGCTTTTCTTCCCTCCGAGGAGAGATAAAGGTTTCATTGCATATTTCCCTTCAAACACTTTATCCCCATTACATTTAAAAGAGGGGGGGAATTCAATAGATCCAATCTCTTAGGAAAGAGATTGAACACTAAATGAACTGATAATGAGATAGAAATGACAAGCTAACTCCTCTTTTAGAATGGAAAATGATTGAATTGTATGTTGTAAGACTAAGTGTAAAAGTAGCAAAGAACTGATTATAACACGAGATGGAAGCGTGAGATGAAGCTGTGCACCTGGATCTGGCTATAATATGTCAAGACGAAACTGCCCTACGAATTTAATGAAAAGTTGTCGGGACTGTGCTGAAAGTGTCCACGGTCCTCCGAAAAATCAACGAAACGAAAAGGGTTTTTTCACCTCCGCAAATGGAGTCTGAATCAGCAAACACAGTTGTGCACCTGCAACCTACACATAGAAAAGAGAGGAAAAGGGGTTGGGTTTGGAGGTTTGCTTTCGGGTCAAAACCCAGTTTTGGAATTAACCAAATGATGAAAGAAAGTACTTGCAAGTAAATGTAAATGAAAGACTGAAATGTAATTCAACTCGAGGGGGTTGTATATAGAATGTAGGTAGATTTATTTGTATTGAATTGAATGTTGAAAGGGATCTCCTCTTCAATGGTTGAATCTGTATGCGGGAAAGTGGGCTTATAAAACTTAAAATGTGAAAATTTAGTTAAATACTAGTCCACACACACACACAGGACTTCTTGATGCAAGCTATGGAGTAATGTAGTGTTACTAAGCTTCCCAAGGAGGGTCCCATGGTTCTCTATCTCACAATGTCCCTCAAACCAACGTTTTTGCTCTCAGATCACTGAGAAAAATGGTTTAGGGATGGCAAATATGAGAACGAGAGATGCTTTTGATTGATTTTAGTATGAGATGTGTTGTAAGCTATGTATGATGCTAAAATGCAATAAACTAAATGATAAGATGACAAGATTAGTATGAATACTATCCTAGCATACTATATTTAGTCTATGATTGAACTAAAATGATAAAGAAAGTAATCTAAGCATGCATATTAGTCTAATTTATGATCTAAAAGAGAGGCTAAATGATGAGCATATATGAAATGAAAGCTTGAAAGAATTTGAGCATAAGTGTGATGCTTCAAATTTGAAAGATGATTGTTAAGAATGGAGGGATGAGAGCTCTATTTATAGCATAAACAGGGCAATGGATGGTCAAGATTGAAAGGTTTAATCAAGGGTCAAGTTTGAAAGTTGGGGATCCATGTGCACAATTGGCACCAATGAAATGGTGACAAGTGTCAACATAGGATTGGGTTGAGAGAAGAGGTTGGAGGCATTAAAGGCCTGAGAAGACTTCATGGTTATCTAAAGGCTAAGGGTCAAGTCTAAATTAGGTTTACCCAATGGATTAAGATTTAATCCAAGGATAAACCTTTGTGCAAATGATTAAGAGATAATCATGGTCAAAGCATTAATGGCTTGATGAGACCTTTGGGTTGGGTAGAGGTTGAGTCAAAACAAATGTTTTAACCATGTGGGAGGGTTTGAGTTAACCATTAATGGTTATTGGAGACTTTGGGGATTAAGTGGTTGAAGGTTGGAAGCCTTCAATGGTTTTCAAAGACTTTGAGGATTTAGTGGTTGAAGGTTGAAAACCTTCAATGGTTATCAAAGACTTTGAGGGTTTGAGAAGTGACTTCCCTTTGCTTAGGGATGTGACAAAGTTTAGAGGAGGGTTAGGTTAATTAGAAGCGATTAGAAGATTCTAGAAGGGATTAGGAAGGGGTTTGGGATTTTGCAAGTGGATGGGGGGATAATAGGATTTAATTGAATAAAATGATTTTTATTCAATTTGGTTACAATTTGGAGAAATTAAATAAATTAGATTTATTCAATTTAGGATAACTATTTAATTAAATTTGAATTTAATTAAAAGTGGATAGGGGGGATTTAATTGAATAAAATGATTTATTCAATAATGGGTATAGTGAATTTTATTTAAATAAATTGAGTAATTTACTTAATAAAATAGAAGAATGTGGATAATTTAATTAAATTGGATTTAATTAAATAGAGAAATGAACATAAAATATTCATTTAGGAATATGGTCATTTTTATACGTCTACATTTTGCCCCTCTTTGAAGTGACGTGTGTGCACATGTTATTTCAAAGAAAATGATGTGTTTTTGTAATTTTATGATCAAATGCAATTTTTGTTGTGTTGCTCTTTTATTTGCAAGTCGTGCCCCAGATTCGATATTTGATGTGTGATGCCCCCTCAGGAGATGAATCAATTTTTTTGAAAAAAATTTTGATTTTAAATGGATGAAGTTTGTATGATGTGTATGATTTTGTGCATGTAAAAAGAGTGCAGATTGATTCATCTCCCGATAAGTTACAACTGTTTCGGTATAAGGGAGACCGCAACCATATTATAGGTCTAGTTGGCTAACCCTAATTTCATATTCCTCTTATAAAAGGGGAAAAGGGCTCAAATTAGGTTCATTTGTGCTTTGTTGACTTGTGAAGAAAGAGAATTTGCTCTGGAGAGAAAATGTCTATTCCTTATCACAGACACAGTTTCGAGCGCGTCTGGAGATATCGGAGACCTACAGCGCGTGGACCACCAGTAAGTCAACATTTTTGACCCCTTTTGGATTTTTCATTTTGTCATTTTTAAGCATTTTTTGAATTTCAAAGTTTGGATATTTCATTTTAGCGCGTCTAGGGTCTGTTATAGCGCATACGAAGTGTGAAGTAGTGCGTCGACTTTAAATTAGGGGTCGCGTCCGAAAATTGTAGGCTAGCGCATAAAACTTGTAGGTTAGCGCATACATAGAAAATAGCGCATATATTGCGTTTGGTAGCGCGTCGCGTCAACAGGGCAGCACGTAGGTATGACCTAGCGCATAGGAGCCGCCAGGGTTCGCATAGTGAAGGGGGTTTAGCGTGGAGGACTAACCTAGTGCATAGGACTAAAAGGGTAGCACTTAGGAAGGGTAGATTAGCACGTAGGCAGAGTCTAGCGCATGGGGTGGGTTAGGTAGCGCATTGGGTGAACAGTTTAGCGCGTAGACTGTATCTAGCACATAGATTAGATAGAATAGCACATAGGAGAGGCAGCCTAGCGCGTGGGGGTTATGTAGCGCATTGAAGGTCTGTTTTAGCGCATCCGAAAAATTTTGCAGTTTTGGTCGAGTTGAAAATTTGTTTTTGTTTGCCTATCGTGTTTTGATGAATTTATCCAAGATGAGTATTTGCATAACTTGTTTTGATGTGCAATTTTCCAAGTTATGTATAGATATCAAGCTGTTGTATTGATCAGAATATGATGTATTTGCATTGTCCGTTTCAAGTTCAATGTGTGGGAAAGCTTGAGTTGTTTTACAAGCCGATATGAGTTGGAAACTTGAGTTTTTTTCAAGCTGATATGGGTGGGAAACTTGAGTTGTTTTACAAGTTTATGTGATTTTGGTACTTGAGTTGTTTTACAAGTTTTGATATGGTTTTTGAAAACTTGAGTTGTTTTACAAGTTGATATGAAATGATAGGATGTTGAACTTTGATTGTAGATGAGCAAATTATTTCATGTTGTTGATGTAAGTTTGATTTTGATATCTTTGTGTTGATGTGGAAACTAATATTGGATATGTTTGGTTTGTTGACAAGAGCGATTGGGTATTGTGCAGTTGAGGGAGAGATTCTCGAGACCGTGGATGCTGATATCGAGATTGTCACAGGCAGACTTGGACATCATAGAGAGATGTGGATTGACCTCTCTTCTGGATATGCCTCGGTTCACTGTGAACCGAGGACTTTTGACAGCATTGGCAGAGAGGTGGTATAGCGACACGAACACCTTTCATTTCGCCACTGGAAAGATGACAGTGACACCGGAGGATTGCTACCAGATTTTGCGCATTCCTGTGGTAGGGGCACTGCTACCCTACGAGCAATCAGAGGAGGGCAGCACAGAGGCACTGCGCCGCATATTTCATGATAAGACTGTCTATGGATATGAGATCCCCTGGCAGGAGTTTTTGGATTTGGATTATGCACCATTACCATCTATATTGGCAGGATTCATTGGGGGATTCCTTTGTCCTGATCACAGGTCAAAGGGATTTTCAGTGGGATGGGGGTTGGTTTTGGAGCAGATGGTCACACATGGCCGGAGATTTTCATGGGGGTCAGCGATGCTGGCCCATCTTTACAGGAGCCTGCATGAGGTAGTATACCTCGGTTACGGTAGCTTATCAGCTAGCATGACATTATTATAGGTATGGTGCTGGGAGCATATTCCAGCAATGACGCCACTGACAGATAGAGACAGGCCCGTAGGTGTAGCATATGCCTACGGATATAGAGGTCTAGTTGTTCAGTGTAAGCTGGGCAAACTAGAGCATTGGAGGAAGGTTTTTGATGATATAGATACGGTCAACTGGAGACCGTATACAGGTTGCGAGGTATGGGCAGAGGATGGGATAAAGATGCCTTTTGTATTTATGACTAGGTATCTGATTGGGAGGACCTCGTTCGTCATTGAGCGATTTTTGGTGATCCGAGTTTTGCGACAGTTCGGGCGCCAGCAGGGGATTCCTCAGGGAGCATGTTTGTATGCACGGCGGCAGCAGGATGTGGCCGATTGGGGGCAGTTTACAGGGCTGGCAGGACAGATCTGGGATTATGCCCCAGAGATATAGGATGCAGGGATGACAGATGAGTTCGCCCATTTGTTTGCTGTGTGGGCAGTGGTGAGGATCTCAGATCCAGAGGAGATGAGGCCAGCATTTGACTCGGATGGAGAGGAGGGAGACGGGGGAGATGATGGAGATGATGGGGATGATGGAGGAGGTGGAGGAGCCAGAGGGAAGCGGGGAGGTAGAGGTGTGGAGAGAGTGGTAAGGCAGGGGAGGATTGAGAGGGGGAGAGGAGGATTGGCTATCGGAGTCGGGAGAGAGGGGAGAGTGACGGAGGTGCTAGCTGCAGTGGGGGGTGAGGAGGAGGTGGGCAGACCAGCACAGAGGAGGAGGGTAGATATACTCCCACCTCCTGTACCTAGGACAGGCTGAGTGGGAAGGGTGGCTCCAACACAGGTACCGATGTGGGTTCGAGTGCCAGGTCATGTGGAGGATGCACAAATCTGGACCCTGCAGATTACCGTTCAACAATTGTAGGCACAGATTTTGACATATCAGCGACAGATCTCGCAGTTGACTACTGAGAGAGATACTGAGATAGAGCAGTGGGGTCGAGCGGAGGAGGCGTTGGTGACTGTGCAGAGAGCAGCGGCGGGTGGTCCATTGAGAGACACCCTTAGAGAGCTTACATGAAGAGTGCAGGAGGCTGAGTATTATAGGTGGCATTATGAGGCTGCAGTACCCAGAGATCGACGAGTAGAGAGCTTTGCACAGTCAAGATCGAGTCGATCTCAAACCATGATCTGAGAGCCAATGTGTGACGGGGCCGGCGAGACAGGACCCTCCTGGAGATCCAGGGGCGAGTGTATCTGGAGCGAGACAGGACCCTCCTGGAGATCCAGGGGCGAGCACATCTGGAGCTAGACCATCTCCATCAGGGGATAGTCATACTTGAGAGACATGGTCTCTGTTGTATTTTTGAGCATTGTATGCGTTGTACTGGACACAGTTTTGACATATTTTGTACATTTGGATCATTTTTGAGATATATATATGGATGGCATCATTTTTTATCATGTGATGTGTATATGGATGCATGTTTATGTGTGCTACTTCCTTTTCATATGATGATGTAATGTTTACATAGATGATGTAATGTATGATGCAGGATGTATGCTTTTATATGCTTGTGAGATGTATCTTGAAAATGAGATGTATGTTTTGATATGCAACTAATTGTAATATGATATGATGTAAAATGATGTAATAATGATGTAAAATGATATGTAACTAATTGTAAAATGATGTGCAACTAATTGTAAAATGATGTGCAACTAATTATTTTTTTGGAGCATCTCTCATTCTGTATTTGCCATCCGATATAACCATTTGTTTGCTTTCTTTGTAAATATCATCATGGAGCATTTATTGATTTTTGGATATGTTGAAAATTTATACAAGCATAATGGTATAATTGAACCATAATGACTTGAGTAAAATTTACATGATTTTTTATTTTGCAAGATAGCACAAGCGTCAAGGTATAATTGAACCAGGACGACCTGAGTGCGTATTGCGTAAACATACCAGAGTAGATCATTTATATGCATGAAATGGAATCAGGCCTTCAGTGATATGTAATGTATCATGTCTCGAGGCAAATATTCACACAGTACAAGGGCTCGCCTCCTAGACAGAAAACTAATAAAAATATTGGAAGTACCTCATGATCTCTAGCTTTGAAGCTTTGTATGAGATAAGGAGAAGAATCCAACAAGTTAAAAAGTTCAAAATGCAAAATAATCAAGACTTTTATGTGATAATGAAACATTTAGTACTTCAGAAAATCATCCATCCGTGAGATGCTTGTGCATTGTTTTTGGTTTGGTTGTTGTGATGAAGCATAGTTGTGTTTGTTGGATGTCATGTATCTGAGTTTTGCAATAGTTGGAATGTCTTGAATGTTTGCAAGTGTTTGAACAATTTAATGCCCCTAGCTGAGTGTACCTCTGGATATGATTATGTACAGTGATTGCCAAGCCATGGTGGAATGCGATAAGAGAATAGATACAGATGGATAACTCAGGATAGTGACTACGCTAAGTATGTTCTGAATGAATATATGCTAAGTGTCGGGCGATGGCTGATAGTGTTTTGATGGATAAAATGGCATGGATATAGATAAAGGAGCCGTTCTTTCACAAGGGCACCTATTTACCAGGTTTTCACCATTTGTTTTTATTGTACTTTGTATTTTTTCTTTTTCTGGATTTTTTGACTTTTTTTTTTTTTTGTTTGTTTTTGGCTTTTTTCGTGCACTAGGCTACCTTAAGTATAGTACTTCTTCAGATGAATGCTGTTAGTTGGATCATCGAGCACATCTCCTTCAGAATTTGTTAGCTGATAGGCACCAGATCCATAGACTGATATGATGACATAGGGACCCAACCAGTTAGGTTCAAATTTCCCTTTCTTTTCTCTATCTTGCTGATTTCTTGGATTTTCTTTAAGGACTAGATCACCAACCTTGAAGTTGCGAGGAATGAGCTTGCGATTGTAGCTCCTGCACATGCGTTGCTGATATGCTTTGAGATGAGTATAAGCATGTTGGTGTCTTTCATCTAATAGTTCCAGTTCTTGCAGTTGGTTAACTCGATACTCTTCATCGGGGATTAAACCTTTCAAAGAGACTCTAAGAGATGGAATTTCTACCTCCAAGGGTAAAATAGCCTCTGATCCATATACCAATGAATATGGTGTTGCTCCTGTAGGTGTGCGGATGCTAGTCCTATATGCCCAAAGTGCTGGATTGAGTTGTACGTGTCAATCTTTGCCTGCATCATTCACTGTTTTCTTGAGTATTTTTAGGATTGTCTTGTTAGATGCTTCTGCTTGACCATTACCCTGTGTGTAGTATGGTGTAGAAAATCGATGTTGGATTTTGAATTTTTCACATAGTTCCTGTACATCTTGATTTTTGAAAGGTCGACCATTATCTGTGACGATTGAACTTGGAATACCATATCTGCAGATCAGATAATTTAGGATAAAAGAGGCAATTTGTTTCCCAGTCACTGTGGTCATGGGAACTGCTTCTATCCATTTGGTAAAGTATTCTGTGGCAGTTATAATGAACTTGTGTCCATTTGAAGATGAAGGATGTATTTTGCCAACCAGGTCTAGTCCCCACTGACAAAAGGGCCAGGATGTTGTAAATGGCTGCAGTTCCTATGCTGGTGCATGTATCAGATTGCCATGGATCTGGCATTTAGGACATTTCTTAGCGAAATGATATGACTCTTTCTCCATTGTAGGCCAGTAGTATCCCATTCATAGAAGTTTTTTAGCAAGAGTAGTGCCACTTGAATGTGTGCCACAAATACCTTCATGAAGCTCGTGTAAAGCTGAATCGGAATCATTACGATCAAGACAACGAAGAAGAGTACCATCTAGACCTCGACGATATAAGGTATCAGCGGTAAGGGTGTAACGGGAAGCTTGTCAGATAAAGTTACATTTTTGGTTACGGGATTGGTCAATGGGTAAGATATTATGCTTGAGGTAGTCGTATATTGGTCCATATAACGAAAAATCTGAATCGGTCAAGGCATATATAACCTAGGATTCAGAGTGGTCATAGGCAGGGGAGAACAGATGCTCTACCAGGAACTCATAACGACTCTGTTGTTCTGGAATGTGTAGTAATGAAGCGATCATAGCCATTGCATCGGCTGCTTTGTTGTTCAACCTTTGTATTTGTTCAAAGGTGATGTGCACAAAATATTGTTTGAAGTCATCCACCATCCGTTTGTAGGGTAGTAACTTGTCATCCTTTGTCTGATAGTTGTTGTTGATTTTGATTGATGACCAGTTGTGAGTCTCCAGAGACTTTTAACTCTGTGATTTTCCATTCGACGGCCATTTTGATGCCTATGACCAATGCTTCATATTCAGCCACATTATTTGCACATGGAAACATAAGCCGGTATGATCTTGGCATAGTGTGTCCTTCAGGAGTGATGAATAGAATGCCGGCCCCTGAACCATGTTGTGTATAGGATCCATCAAAGTATAGGGTCCATTGTTTGGAAGAAAGAGCAAAAACGTCCCTGTCTGGAAATTCGATGTCCATGGTTTGTTTTCCTGGTAGCGGTGCTTCAGCCAGCTGATCTACAATTGCTTGTCCTTTGATGGCTCGTCGTTCTGTATAGTGGATGTCAAATTCACTAAGAATCATGACCCATTTAGCCAATCGTCCTGTGAGAGCTGCCTTGCTGAGTAGATACTTGAGAGGATCAATTTTTGCTACTAGCTTTATGGTGTGTGCTAGCATATAATGTCGGAACTTCTGAGATGCAAAAACCACTGTTAGGCAAGCCTTTTCAATGAATGTATAGTTGAGCTCATAGCCATTCAATGTTCTACTGATGTAATAAATGGCATGTTCCTTTCCTTGTTGATCTTCTTGTGCCAATAGTGCCCCCAGTGAAATATCTGTTGTTGAGATATATAGTATAAGAGGCTTTCCTGCAACTAGTGGTACTAGAACCGGTGGATTCATCAAGTACTATTTAATTTGGTAAAAAGATTCTGCACACTTAGTCTCCCATCTGAACGGTACATTTTTGTGTAGCAAGTGGTTAAATGGCAGACTTTTATCTGCTAGTTGAGCGATGAATCGCCTGATTGATTGAAGTCATCCTTGTAGAGATCTAAGTTGACTGATATTCTTTGGTGGTGGCATGTCCATGATGGCTTGTACCTTTGCTGGATCAACTTCAATACCTTTAGCTGAGACTATGTAGCCTAGTAACTTGCCTGATGTAACCCCGAAGACACACTTTTTAGGGTTGAGTCAGACTTGGAATTTTTGCAATCGATCAAAGATCTTTGTTAGGATGTCGAGATGTTCAGCTCTGGTGAAGGATTTTGCTAGTAAATCATCCACATAGTCTTCCATAAATGTGTGCATCATATCATGGAATATGGTTGTCATTGCTCTTTGATAAGTTGCTCCCGCATTCTTTAAGCCAAAAGGCATAACATTCCAACAGTATGTTCCCCAAGGACAGGTGAATGTTGTTTTGTCTTGATCTTCAGGAGCTATTTTGATTTGATTATAGCCTGAGAAACCATCCATTAATGAGAGAATTGCATGGCCTGCTGTGAGATCTACAATTATATCAATACTTGGCAGAGGAAAGTCATCCTTTGGGCAAGCTTTATTGACATCCCTGAATTCAGTGCATATTCTGATACTACCATCTGGTTTTGAGACTGGAACAATGTTAGAAATTCATTCTGCATAGTCAATGGGTCGAATGAATCCGACATCTAATAATTTCTTCAATTCAGTTTTGACCATGAGTGCCACTTGTGGATTCATCTTTCGTAGCTTTTGCTTGACTAGTTTGACTCCTGTAGAGATGGACAAGTGATGCATGATTAAGTGTGGATCAACTCCGGGCATATCAGCATATGACCAGGCAAAGTTAATTTGTTGTTCTTTAAAGAAGATGATGAATGTCGATCTTTCTTCCTCTGTCAGAGATTCTGCAAGGTGAATGTTTCTGGCTGCTTCTGTGGTACCAATGTTGATTGATTGAGTGGGCTCAATCAATATGGGTGATCGCTCATGAAAATGTTCAGGAAGAGTGTCAAGTCTCCCATCGTTAGGTGCCTTAAAAAGGTTTTCACCCTCAGATGCGTCCTTTATTTTTACTTTTTTGGGATCTATAGTTGCCATTAACTGGTTTTCAGCATTAGATTCTTTATTTGATTCATTTTTGTGACTGAGAGACTTGGCACTCCTTGAAAAATAGACATCGTCATTTTGTTCACTGGTAGAGCCTGTTTCAGGATTTACGATACATAGGTAATGGATAATAGATTCATCATCTGGGAAAATTGGTATATCATGGGTTTCAGGTTCATTCCAGTCGATGAGATCAGGGAAGACAAGTGGTAAGGAATCGTTGGGCGGGTCAAGTTCGGCTACTGTAAGTGTTAGGATAGAGTTGTCATCGTGATGGGTCTTGGTTTTAAAGAAGTCTAGGGTTTCATCGAGGTCTTCGATGGTATCATCTTCTACATAGACTTGTTCGTAATATTTCTGTTCGCTTTCCTGAACGTCATAGATATGTTGTGGTCCAAATTCAAGAGGTCTATCTTATGCATTATGTTCTTCTTGAGAAATAGATACGAACTCAGTATCATCTAGGATATTTGTAGTAGTATCGGAGCAGGTACCCCATTCATATTCATTTGAATCTGTCTCATAGGCATCATCCTAAATTCTATCTGTGCTACAAACAGGTATGTTGTATGGTGAAAACAAATCTTTAATAATGGATACTATTTTGATATTTTGTGTTGATTCTGTATCCGATCCATCTTCCACGGTCTGGATTTGTTCATAGATTGTGCTTCCTCGGGGAGGAATGACGGTTTCTTGTGATGACATGATTTGTTTTTGAGCCATGGGTGTATGAATATGAGCCACTACTGTAGATATGGCCTTCTTATGATTTAAAAACTTTCCCTGATGCAACTTCTGATCTTGACGTTCTCGTGCCTTGCAGATTGTTTCTGCTGATTCAAAGAGTGCTTCCTGCCAGGATTCTTCCTTGTACTTCTTCTTTTCCTTCCATTGAGGTTTTGCATTTGTGTGTGGCGGTCGTTTTAATAGGAAGGTGAATTTAGAACCTAATCCTGCTTTATTTCTACTAGGTTGTGAAGGAAGATCTATAGGTTCAGTGACTCCTTCCTTGCGTTTCCCAATAGGTCCTTTACCGCCATATCCCATTTGCTTCATGATTAAGTAGCCTTTTCCATACAGGTGCGTTGGTAGAACAATGTCCAGAGCGGCTGCTCTATTGTCTTCTTCTTTATCTTTGTATAGCCAGTTAAGAACGTCTTAATCTTCTGATTCATGTGCTAGAGTACCCAATTGGATGAAGGTACCATCAAATTTAGTGATGGGCTGAGTTGCCAGACGTGTTGATATAGTAGGTAAACCATGCGATCTAGGTGATGTTGGCAATCTGGTCAAACATAAAGGCTCCATAGAATATTCGCCCATGCCTTGGTCTTTGATTTGCATTTTCTGTTTGAAGTCTCCCTATAAGGAGTTGGATTTTGCTGTTGGTGGATCAGGTGTCGAAGACCGCTGCTTTTCTCTGTTATGAGGAACCAAACTGTCCTGGGCTGCCCCCATTGTGTTGCAATGTTGAAATGGATTGTGATCAGCTGATATGGAGATTTCTTGTCCATCATAAGGAAACTTGACACACTGGTGATATGTAGAAGGTACTACTTGCATTTCATGTATCTAAGGTCATCCTAATAAGATATTGTAGGTGAGATCAATATCTAAGACCTGACATATAGTATCTTTTTGTACTGGTCCTACTTGAATAGGTAATATTACTGTTCCTTTGGAGGACCTTTCCTCATCATCATATGCTTTTATAGTAATTTTTTTACAAGGATCAATAGATTCTTTTGAGAAGCCTAATGCACGGATAAGCTTTAAACTACATATATTAAGTCCGGCTCCTCCATCTATTAAGACTCTTTTTACTCGGTGTTTGCAAACAATGACTGCAATATGTAGAGGAGTATTATGCGGGTGACTCAATGAAGTATTATCATGCTCTGAGAAGGTGAGGTTACGAGATTCTGTCATATGGGCGACCATGGCTTGAAATCTGTCTGTATCCAGATTTTGAGGTACATTTGTCTTCAATAGCGCTTGCTCCAATATGTCTTTGTGTTTTGGAGATGGTTTCAACAATTCTAGGATAGATATCTGAGCTGGAGTCTTGCGTAGTTGGTTAACTAAGTCATATTGGATCTTTGGTGTGGCAGTTGGAGGTGCAGTATGTCCCTTCAAGACATATTTCTGAGTCCGGGTTGTCACATTGACAAATTCATGATCATACCTATCTCGAATGGTTATGACATTGACTTGATGGTCTTTAGTTGATATGTGGTTGATTGTGTTGTTGTAGATGTGATTAATACGAGCTTCGCGTGTATCATTTGAAGTTGATGCTCCATCTTTGTTATAATTTGGGAGAGTATTTTTGAAGGCTTCATGATCATTATTTTTTTTGAGACCATCCACTGTTAAGCCACCTCGATCAATCATGTCCTGGATTATGTGTTTCAATCTCATGCACTTGTTTGTTCTATGACCCTTGTTGCGATGGAAATCACAATAGTGTGAATCATTCCACCAAGGTGGTTTGATTGGGGGTTCATAATTGTTGATTGGAGGCAAAGAAAGAATCTTGTTTGCCAACAGTTCTCTGAATGCGGATTCTAATGATTGGCCCAGTGGTGTGAAGATACGCTTTTGGAAATTGTTCGTGTTGCTGCATGAATTGTTGTTAGGTCCTGGATTCAGGTTTTTGCTTTGATTATCGTTGGCGTTGTTGGTGTTGAGTTGTCCTTGAGCATTGTTTGGTGCATATGTATTAGCACTGGGAGTAGCATTTTTAGGATTTTTCGCATTTTGAGTATTTCCTGATAATGCAAGCACTGGTTGTTTAGATTTGGGATCATATGATTCATTGTTGCTTTCATTTTTGTTTCGCGTCTAAAATCGAGATTTGTCAAGATTGGTGTTGTTTTGGTTATTGTAGTTTGATGAGTTCGTTCCTTCCTTGTAGAACTTGAGTGTTCCCTTTTTGACACAAGCTTCCTCTACTTGAATGCCATTTTCAATCAATTTGGCGAAAGATGGTATGCATTGAAGTTTGAGTCTATAACTCATTTCACCATTTAAGTTATCAATGAAGATTTCCATTTTCTCTTTTTCAGGAATATCTCAAGGATATCTTGATACCATGCGTCGCCAACGCTGAAGGAATAACATGAATGTTTCATTGTTCTTTTGTTTGGTGTTGCAAACATCTAGCATGGTTATGGCATGTCGGATGTTGTAATAATAGTGGGTGATGAATTTGTTAACCAATTCGTCAAATGATCTGACAGGTGGTGTAATCTTGGATAACCATTCCATTGTTTGTCCTCCTAGGCTTCTTGGGAACAACCTCATCAAATAAGTGTCATCATGAGAAAATTCAAGACTCATGGTGCAAAATTCTTGAACATGATCTCGAGGATCACTTTTCCCATCATATTTATCAAATTTGGAAACGTCTAAGTTTGGAGGAAAAGGTACCATGTTTAATCTTCTGTCAAATGGATAAGGACAAATTTCATTTATAGAGTACCGCACTGTTGTCCCTTGTTGCATATCTTGTATTTGTCTTTGCAACATTTGCATTTGTTGAGTAAGAGCAACCAAGGGCGCATTATCTTGCTGAGGGAAGAGTTCTTCCCTTGTAGTTGTTCTTAACTGAAAAGGTGTAGTAAATGGTATGTGTTGTTCTGAAGTTTCAAATTGTAATGCCCATACCCTAGTCGGACTTTTAAAACCCGTTTAACCTTGATTGACTTCCTATGTGGCATTCTTGAATGGTAGATTAACCGATATGCAATGTGTAGTTTAGATAATATAAATAAATTGTGCATACTTATTATTGTGCTTTTGCATCGATTCTCGTGTAAATGTAATTGTTTCCTAACCCTTGAGATAAATCTTGAGCTAACACCTTCATTGAATATGTATATGTATATGCATGCTTGTATGAATTCATGGGTGTAGGAGATTGCAGGTACAACACCGCTTAGGGCAAGGTTCATCTCCTTTGGAATTTGCAAGGTTGAGTATGCTCCTTCATCTTTTGAATTCGGATTTAGTGGTCATATAACTCTCGTCTTGCCTTAGCCATGGTTAGGTGAGCATCGTGTGTGGATTCGTGGGGCTTGCTTTTTATTGGGATGCGTGTCGAGAGATTTGGAGGACTTCCTCGATTTGCATGCCTTGCACGAGGTAAGTGAGGGTTTGTTATCCTAAGTATTAAATTCAAAATTAATGAGTAGGCGTACACAATCGTGATATAGGAATTTAAATAGGTAGCTTCTTTTATATGATTAATCATTAATTTAAGAGATTTGCTTTAAATTATTATTGTAGCAAGCTTAAGGTATTTAACTGGGGTTAGTGTGCTCATTTACACATTTGCGACATTTACGCATTTGTAGTTGAGAAATTAGAATAAATCAGACTCTTGCATTAGATTAGTCATTTATTTAAAAATGTCGCTTTATTATGTTATAGCAAGTTAATTTAATAGCTAATTTTAAAATAACGAATTTATTGAGTTATGCGTTTTAGAAAGGAAAAAATTTTAAGTCATTTGGGAGATAGAAATAAATTACTCATTTCCGCATTTTGGAAGAAAAAAGGGGTAAATTATTATTATTTAAACGAAATTATTTCCCTCTTACTTGTAAAGTCGATATAGTATAAAAGTTTGATTTTTAGAAAATTAAATTAATCAAACGCCTTACCCGGTCAATAGTTCCGAATTATAAAAGTAGGCCTAAAATTTATAGTGAGAAATTAAAATTTAAAAACGCAATAAGAAATGGAAGCTTTTTAATTTTAAAGGAAAAATGAATAAGAGGGATTGAATAAGAGGTTTCCATTTTTCATCCATTTTATTTTAAAAATAAATGCCTAATTTCGAAATTTAAAATTAGGGCAAAATTAGGGTTTCTCTTTTAAACCTAGTTTTGTAAACATTTTGGGGGTTCTCTCTTTTGGGAAAAATGGTGGGGAAAAATGGTGTTCTCTTGCTTGGAGTTGCAGGTGGAGCTCTTCATCAGATTCATGCCTGGAGTGCGTTATAAGGTAGGATTCGAATCTACTACCTTATTTATTTGTTGAATACAAAAAGAAATTTAGTCTTACCCATGAATGATTTGGGGTTTAGTTTTCAGTTTACTTTCAGACTTGGTTGTTTCTTGAATCAAATCCTTGTTCTTAATGGATTTTGTGATTTTAAACTTGATGAGGAATTATTTTTCCCATAATGTAGTTTTTGGTAAAATCCAGAAAATGAATGGATTTGTGAAAAAAAAAGATAATGGAAGATTTGTGTTATTTTGGTTGTTTCATTCTGTGTTTTTCTTCAAAAAAAAAAAAAGAAGGAATAAATATTTGGGGATTTTAGGGGGATTGTATTTGTTTTTTTTTTTTAAATCTGTATAACCCTGGAAATTTGTTCAGCCCAGGAAAATCTGTTTTGATGCCTGTTTTTCTTTTGTTATTTAAAAAAAAAAAAATTTAAAAATGCTTTTTTAAACCCCCCCCCCATCCCTGCTGGTAGCAACTGCTACTGTTAGTAGCAGCGCTACCAGAGGTAGCGGACTGCTACCAAATGGTAGCAGCACTACCAAAGGTAGCGGCCTGCTACCATTTGGTAGCAGCGCTACCAATGGTAGCTGGGCTGCCAGGGGGGGAGGGCCCACGTGGGTACCTTCCCACTCTTTATTTTGTTTTTTTTTTAAATTTAAAAAAAGTTTATCATATTTTATTTTTAATTATTTATTTATTTATTTTATTTATTTTATATAATGGTTTTAAAAATAAATAAATGAATATATGCATATAAGATATAAAAAAATAAAAATAGAGAAGAATCAGATTAACAAGTGAATTCAAAATTAGTATAAGGGATTTACATTCAGTTCTTTGATATTATTCAATTTTAAATTCAGTTTCGTATACTATAAATCTTGGATTATTAATTAATATATTTGGACTTTAGGGAATCAACATTAGTAAATCCATACTTGAATACAAATAGTCATATTGGTTTCATCATACTCAAGTTAACACTTATTTTTTTACATGGACTAAATAGTCATGGTGGACTAATACGAAATTTTAAATAAAAGCTAACTTATCAAATCCGTAAACTTGTTCGACATTAATGGTTAGACAGTTATGGTAAACGAACATCTCTACCGGATTATGCCTATGTAGGTTTAAATTTCTATAATAGAATTTGGTTACGGAATGGCAAGACTTGTTATGATAGTGGTTGGTTATAAGTAGGTCAAGCCCCTAGTTAGGCTACCGTCAAGCAATAGAATCTAGGTTTGTTGTTTCTTTTGGTTATAATTCAATTTGACCCGCTTTTAAAAGGGATCACTATGTAATAATCAATAGAGATAGATGTTGAATAGTGTATGTGTTCGCCTAAAAGGCAGAGTTGTAAAGACATGTAAATATGTAACCTTAACTATATTAAATGCCAGAGGGGTCTTGCAGTTGAGCAGACCCAGAGATGTAGCCCTTTAGGGGTGAACTCCGAGATCATATCTGTGTTGTGCGATGTTTTTAGCTTACTTTGTTTTAAGTTTTAAATTATCATGAATGGTTGTATTCTTGCATAAGTGTATGGTGGAAATTTAATGTATTCAAAACTAAGTGCATAACATTATTCATCTGGATAAATGTAGTTATTTAAGTTCATAAAACATTGTAAATTATGATTATGGCAAAGTATTTTAAAATATTGTAATTAAAGTTGTGGAAAGAAGTATTTTGATAAGGTTAAATAGACGTAGTAATAGTGGAAAGAATCTTGCTAGGTTACATCAATGAATTAACTTGTTATTAAGCATGTAAGTTGACCAAATGAGTATGGGAAAATAAAGATAGAATTAATGTTATAATTTTCTAAGTTGGAATCTAAAGGATGATCAACATATAGGTAATTACTTTTATCTTCTCGAATGAGCAACGCCATGTTATTTATATTCCACTATATGGATGAATATATTTAGTTATTTATGTCGCAATTGTAACCAATAATCCTCACCAGATTTATTTTATAATTGGGTGAACTCAATTAGATATCCATATTTTAATCCTTATAAAAGGAATCCCTCATGATTGCTAAAATTAATCTAAAATGGGAAGGTAATTGATTTGTTGTTTATACATTAAATCTTAGTAAAAGTATCTCTCGCATATTACTTTCATTTAACAAAAAAAAAGATATGCAATAAGATAATTGTATTTTAATTCTAATAGAAGAACATCATTATGATCTTATTACTCTAATCTTGAAATGATGAATGTCATCTAGTTAACGATACTTTAAATTGAAGGATGCTCTCGTGTGTTCTAATGCATATCCATCTTAATGAAATTAGTCCATTTATTTGCATTATTAAAACTTCAAATGAATTTCCATGACTACTCACATTATACCTTTCATAAAAGAACTTCAACTCATCAGTTGGCTATGCATGAAAACAAATGAAGAGACCTCACTCTATTAATTGTAGTTAATCTTTAAGGAACGAATTCTTCATATTAACCATATCTTTTAATATTTAAGAAATATACATCAAATGTGGGTGAATATTTTAAAATCAAATGATGGAACCCTCGTTGTACTAATCGTGGTTTAACCCTAAACGAATAAATCTCGTTAGGCACATTTATAGCATTAAAGAATGATGTCAAGTGTGGATGGTTATCTTAAAACCCTAATGAATGAACTTTGTTATATTTAAAACGCTTGAACCTCTCGATGGCCTCCTCACCAACCAAAGTAATTGAACGCTTCATAAAGTTATAAGATGTCAAACCATTGAACACATATATAATCAAGATCTATGCATTATCTCGCAATTATGTTATCCAGTTTAATGGATCTAATGACGCAAGTTGAGTTAGGTGTAAGGTTATGTAATCGCGTTGGGAAACTCCTTAGGATCTTTTTAGCCTTCCGCTGTGATATCCAAGTTGTCAGGTAACTCCAATGTATCTTAATGTTGTGTCTAATTGTGAACTGAGATAACTTCAAACTATCTTAATGTTGTAACTTTTCATTAACACTCCTAATTATTTTTTTTATTTTTTTTTTTTAAAAAAAAAATTTACACTCTAATTGAGTGTTTTTAACTTAAACCCTTAGGGGTTTCCTGGCGGGGCATTACACAAATTCAGGTATTCGCATTTCTGGTATATGTTGTTCTGGAATATGTTGCTCAGGTATGCGAGTTTCTTCTTCTCTTTGTCGTTCTTGATATGTATATTGTTGAGACCAAGTTTGAAAGACGTTTGCGTCGAAATCTTCAGGAAGTTTAACGCCTTTACTTGTAAGCATGAGTAGATATTTTTCTTTGTCATTTTCCATGAGTTTTTCGATGAGTTTTTGGAATGAAGGATTTTCTTGACATTCCTGAAGAATTGCGTCAGTAATTTCAGGCTCTTCTCAGGATGGAACTTCAAAAGGATTTGATAATCTGCGATTCATACTTGATTCTGCGGGTGTCTCGCTTTGTTTGTTTCTTTGAGAGCGAGTGATAGGCATTTTAATAGAAACTTTCAGTGATGAAAGGAACAAAGTCCTCTTCGATGTGTTACTCAAGCATTGGTGGTTCTGGTCGAGATGTGTTATATGTGATGCACTCGTCGGGTAGGAAGGATGGATTGATCTTTCCTCCGTGGTTTATCTTTTGATTAAAAGCAGACTTTTGACAGTATGCTCTTGTTTTCAGGGGTTCTTTGTCAAATTCACTAGATTTGTTTTGGATATAACGTTTGACGTGATGAAGAAATACCCGATGAGATTTGAAGAGTTGACGATTGATGTATAAAAACTTATTTCGCTTGATGAATTTGGAAAAGCTAGGTTGTTGTTTCTTCAACGTGATGTTACGATAGAGGTTCTTTCTTCTCAGAATAAGGGGATTAGTCATGCATGAGTGATCAATGATTTCCTTTGATTTGTTTGGATTCAGTTAATTCTTGTTTTGAAAATTTTAAATCTTACTTTATCAGAATGAAGGTTTAGATGCCCCTTCACGATAAAGCATGTCAAATGATATGGATAAAAAGTTTCTCGATCTGGAAACTAGATTTGACAATTTGAAAATTTTAGACAAGTGTTTGTGAGATAAAAATCCGTAAGATGTTAAAGGATTTGATTGATACTGATGATGAAAATTTTTCGAATTATGATAGGAGAGACGTCCTCTATTGCTCGATTTGTTTTAGATTCTGACAACTTTGTTTGACACAAATTTAGCTTGAGAAAAGTTTTGTTTTTTTTTTTTTGTGGTTTGTTTTTGTCACTCGGGTTTGATAAAAGATGATTTTTTATGAAAAAGTCTTCTAAAATGTTTTTGAAATTTTCAAAAAAATTTCAATTTTAACTCTCTGTTTTTCGGTTTTGATCACGCGCTAGAACAGAGGTTACATGCGCTACTGAATTTCCTTGATACGCTAAAATACTAAGCACACGCGCTAATCTGCCCCTAGACACGTGCTAGACTTTAGATTTTTTTTTAAAATGACGGTCTAACAGTTGAAAAACTGATGCGCTATCCTGGGTTTTACAAGCACTAACTGTCCAGCCTTATGTGCTAAATTTTAGTTTCAAAGCGCTAGGCTGTTTCTTTTACATGCTAAAGTTCAGGCTGTTGAAAAAGTTGTTTGAAAAGCTACGTGCTATACTGGGCCTGATACGCGCTAACTGTTTTTCTTTATGCGCTAATTATGGGAACCTACGCGCTAAGATGTTATTGCTACGCGCTAGAATGTTTTTCGGATGCGCTAAAGGATTGTATACTATTTTTGCCTGAGGATGAAACGCTACTGTTTTTACTGCACGCGCTAATTTGCGTTTTGGATGCGCTAATTTGAATGTTCTACGCGCTAAGATGTTGCTCTTATGCGTTAGACTGCCCTGATTTTTCTGTTTGGGTGATTTTTTTGTGGATTTTGAATTTTGTTGAGAAATTTTCAAGTGTGGATGATTTTTTGAAATAACAAATATAAGCACAGCACACAAAGTACAATCATTTTGCCTAATCTAACAGAAAGTGTATGTTCTGTGAGGATGTGTTCAAATCTCCAATGTTTTAACAGGTTTGGATACAAATAAGACACTTCAGAAAGACTCTTTATTCAAGGGTCATAAGTAACATCATAGCCTACTAGTCTCGATACTCTGTTAGCTCAAATAGCCGTGTCACCCCCTAAAGGGCGCCCGTTTTTTTGCCTTTTGCTAAAAGTTAACCCAAAGTGAATTGCTTCACAGTTGAGTAGTTATCTTGGGAGATATATGGTGAGTAATCTTGGGGGCGGATTCTTCCCCACCCTTGCACTATGATGTTACAAATGTTTGGTTACTGACTCGGTTCAAAGTTTCTAATTCTATGGTTCGTAATCAGGCTTCCCGTTCGGCCGTCAGTGATAAACTCCCTCAGGAGGCTTCCCAACCTTTAGAACAAAGGCTTTACATATCTCGAGGATACTGGGAGAAAGTTAATCACTACGCGCAACCGTTGAAAAGGACTTTCGTCACTTTCCACATTTGATTATAGTGGGTTGGAATTCTTGGTGTCAAAGTCGTTCCCCACTTAGGTCGTTCCCTTCACACCAGCCATAAACGGCTTTAAGAGTTGATTGCAACTCTTCGGGAAAGCAGGCCTGCTAAAGGATGTAAATGCTTTGAAGTAACTGAAAGCGGTAAGAGTGGTCTGGATTTTTGATCACCCAGTTAAGGGGAGAGCATATACCTTCCACTTTCGAGACAAAGCAAACAAAGATTCTTTTTAAACCTCCAATTCAGTGATTTGCTAACCTATGTAGAGATGTTGCTCCACAAAAACATGATGTTCTTTTTAATTTTAAAAGAAAGATTTTCTGATCTATAATAATGGAAATGGTCAACAAAGCAAATTTTTCATTTTGGAGGTCAACAAAAGAAATCGTTTTTTTTTGTAAAAATAAAATTCCTCGCTCTACCTGCAAGAAACCGTTAGAATCCTGCAAACAAAAAGATAAAATGTCAGGTGATTTGGGGGACTTCTACAAGTCTAAAATTTTAATTCGGTTACAATAATTTTTTTTTGTTTTGTTTTCGATGCGCTACAAAACAAACTGTACGCGCTACAATATACGTTCTATGCGCTAAAATTTATGATAAACGTGCTACTCTGTTCCCTGGGTGCGCTGCTCTGGGTGTTGGAAGTGCTACTGTGTTTTTCTTTTTCCCGCGGTCAGTTCTGCAGGATAATTTTAAATCTGATGCGCTAATGTTTGGGTTTTAAGCACCGGATGATGTATTACAGGCACTAAACTGGGGATCGGATGCGCTAATATGTTAAGTTGATGCCCTACTCTGTGGTTTGCCCGCGTCGAGACCTACAGGAAAAATTGTTAAACAAAATCATGCGCTAAGAAAAAGTCTTCACGCGCTAAAGCAGAGAGCCCATGCGCTAAACAGTAGGCTAGAAGCGCTAGACTATTAGGCGGATGTGCTAATATATGTTTTCGACGCGCTGATTCCTGTTTCCCGCGGACCTGCATAAGTGATCAATTTGAAAAACCGATTTGTTATTTGGGGTCGGGCCCCACGATGGGCGCCAGAAATGTATGCGGAAAAAGTGGGCTTATAAAACTTAAAATGTGAAAATTTAGTTAAATACTAGTCCACACACACACACAGGACTTCTTGATGCAAGCTATGGAGTAACGTAGTGTTACTCAGCTTCCCAAGGAGGGTCCCATGGTTCTCTATCTCACAATGTCCCTCAAACCAACGTTTTTGCTCTCAGATCACTGAGCAAAATGGTTTAGGGATGGCAAATATGAGAACGAGAGATGCTTTTGATTGATTTTAGTATGAGATGTGTTGTAAGCTATGTATGATGCTAAAATGCAATAAACTAAATGATAAGATGATAAGATTAGTATGAATACTATCCTAGCATACTATATTTAGTCTATGATTGAACTAAAATGATAAAGAAAGTAATCTAAGCATGCATATTAGTCTAATTTATGATCTAAAAGAGAGGCTAAATGATGAGCATATATGAAATGAAAACTTGAAAGAATTTGAGCATAAGTGTGATGCTTCAAATTTGAAAGATGATTGTTAAGAATGGAGGGATGAGAGCTCTATTTATAGCATAAACAGGGAAATGGATGGTCAAGATTGAAAGGTTTAATCAAGGGTCAAGTTTGAAAGTTGGGGATCCATGTGCACAATTGGCACCAATGAAATGGTGACAAGTGTCAACATAGGATTGGGTTGAGAGAAGAGGTTGGAGGCATTAAAGGCCTGAGAAGACCTCATGGTTATCTAAAGGTTAAGGGTCAAGTCTAAATTAGGTTTACCCAATGGATTAAGATTTAATCCAAGGATAAACTTTTGTACAAATGATTAAGAGATAATCATGGTCAAAGCATTAATGGCCTGATGAGACCTTTGGGTTGGGTAGAGGTTGAGTCAAAACAAATGTTTTAACCATGTGGGAGGGTTTGAGTTAACCATTAATGGTTATTGGAGACTTTGGGGATTAAGTGGTTGAAGGTTGGAAGCCTTCAATGGTTTTCAAAGACTTTGAGGATTTAGTGGTTGAAGGTTGAAAACCTTCAATGGTTATCAAAGACTTTGAGGGTTTGAGAAGTGACTTCCCTTTGCTTAGGGATGTGACAAAGTTTAGAGGAGGGTTAGGTTAATTAGAAGCGATTAGAAGATTCTAGAAGGGATTAGGAAGGGGTTTGGGATTTTGCAAGTGGATGGGGGGATAATAGGATTTAATTGAATAAAATGATTTTTATTCAATTTGGTTACAATTTGGAGAAATTAAATAAATTAGATTTATTCAATTTAGGATAACTATTTAATTAAATTTGAATTTAATTAAAAGTGGATAGGGGGGATTTAATTGAATAAAATGATTTATTCAATAATGGGTATAGTGAATTTTATTTAAATAAATTGAGTAATTTACTTAATGAAATAGAAGAATGTGGATAATTTAATTAAATTGGATTTAATTAAATAGAGAAATGAACATAAAATATTCATTTAGGAATATGGTCATTTTTATATGTCTACAAAATCCTTGACTTGAATGCAACACCTAGCCTTGAAGGGAGACTTGAGAATGCTCAATGCTGGAAAAGAATGCTTGAACTTATGCCCACCTTATCAATTATCCAACTTATTGAACTTATGAAAATGGGAGGGAAAATGCCACTTATATACTCATCAATTAGGGTTAATTGACTGATTTTCGTCACAGGCTGACACAGGGAAATTTTTCCTACTTTATGCAAAGATAGGATAGAGGGGGCCCCAAAATAGGGAAGGTACAAGGGAGCCACGCCCCTTTTCTACCCTTGTCTCGGGACAAGAAGCAGGTTCAAATAGTGTGGAGGGCAAAAAAAGTACAATTTTTGGGGATGAGCAAGTCTCAGGTCTCCGATTAGGCTTGGTGATTCAAATCGCCAACATGAAGACCCTAATGTGGTCGCAAATTGCAAGGGTCACAATTTTATGACACTACAAGTTTTATGTTTGAAGTACCAGAAAATCCAAAAAAGTGAAAATGAAGAAAATACAAAAACAGTGAAAACAGTGAAAACAAAATCAAATATAAGGAAAAATGCAATAAAAACAGATGGTGAAAACCTAGCAATAGGCGTTATCTATTAGTTGGCTCTTCTATCTATGAGTTCATGTTTTTTCATTGGTCCATCCATCGCATCTATGTATATTCATAATAAGGCCTTTTGTACATAATCAGGCATAGTCGTCTCACCATGTTTTATAAATGTTGTATTTTGTTTCTAGATGGGGGCAAAATCTTGAACTTAGCTGGGGGCAACATTGAAAACTCGGAAAAATAAAAACAACAAAAAATTTAGAAAAGCCAAAAACAATTTGGATTTTGAAACAGACAAGAAGCAATAAGACAACAAAGCAAAACAAAATTAAGATGTAGACAAAATCAAATCATGAAACTCAAACTTTGGGAGATTCAACAAGCAAGTAGCAATGCCTATCAACAATCATTAATCGGGATGATTATATTTATTTTGACTAAGAGAACATACATGTGACATGCATGATTCAATGTTTGTATCTTGATTTTTGTTAATCATGTTCCCTATGTAACTCGATGATGTCTGAGACTAGAGGAGCTATGATGGGGTATGGTTATTTTTCTTTGTCTGTTGTTTGTGGTTTATCCCTTAGTAATGTGTGTACTTGTCTAAGGACATGATTGGCAAAATATCATTGAGGGCGTACCAAGTCATACATGGAAGGGGATAATCCTTTCTTGTTATGCAAGAAATACTTAGGTCATCTTAGCTCCCTATACCTAGATGCTTGTATTAACTTGCTAAATTAAAATCCATGTAAGAAATACTGAAGTCATCTTGGTGTAATTGTACCCAGGTGCTTGAATTTCCTTACAACAATTTAAAAGCTCAATGGTGAATTATATTGTTCCAAAATGTGAAAAAGATGACAATATCATTTAGGTAGGTCTTTGCATTTGCATTTGCATTTTTAAGTGTTCATTATCATTTTGCATTATAAGCATTTATATCATTCATGATCAATGGTTGAAAAATAATGATGGAGTATACTTGGATGAACAAAAAAACATTTGCATTAGGTTCATTGCATTTGCATTAGGTTCATTTTATCAATCATTTAGGTTCATTTATCATTGATTTAGTTCATTGATTCATTATCATATTCATTAAGCACATTTGCATTTACAGATAGCATAAACATTAGTTCATCTATCATCATTTCCTATCATCCTATCATCATCGTATGTATATACATCCATAGCAATAAGACATCACATGATAATCATCAACATTATAAGTATTTCATTGTAAGTATCATCATAAGCATATAATAAGATGTTAAATCATCATTTTTGCATTATAGAATCATCAATGCATTACATATAGAATCATGACATCATAATCAAATCATCATTCATATAAATAAAGCATGTAGAGAATAAATAAATATCATATACATCATGTATAATCATCATATAGATCATGTATAATCATCATAACAACATCATCATGCATGAATAACAAAGTAAACATCATATAGAGTCCATCAATGTTTGCATATCATCATAAATCATGAAAAGTCCAAGTATATAATGATATCAAAAAAATCATCAATAGTGTAGAAAAGTTCCATGATACAATATCAAAGAGAATCAAGTCTAAAGATACATCATGTGGCACTGCCACCAAAATCTGTATGTCTCTGGCAGGAGGGTTGTGCACCACCAAATGGTCTTGTCCCTGGATCAAGGTCCCTGCAAGGTGGTCCCTTGACACCACCACTCTCTGTCTGGCCCTATCATCCTATTCATTGTGTGGTGGACATATAGCTACCTGCTCTTTGACTGGGAGGAACCATACTCTCATATAGACTATGTCAATGAGTGATCTCCTTCCCAGCACGAACCATCTCCCTCACTATCTCTGCAATAAGTCCCCCAGTGCCAACTTGTTGTATGAGCTGAAGCATGCTCTTTGCCTACCCATATCACTCAATAGAAGTATCTCTCTCATGTCTGGCAGTGTCTCTCTCTAGAGTAATTGTTTGGATCTGTGTTGTGAGTTGTACAACCTGTGGTCTCAAATCACCTGTATCATCTTGTGCCTCTGGCACATCCTGTTGCATCATCTCATCCTCACCTCCCACCTGTCCCTCTATTGTGTCTCCACCTGCTGGGGCATCCACCTATGTTATCCTGGTGATCCTATGCCTAATCAACGGCACATCATCCTTAGAACTCTCCTCATCAAATCCACCATGAGCTGCTAGCACACCTGGATCGAGACCAACCTGCCCAAAATCAAGAGGTGTACATCTCCTCTCTCTCCCCCCTCGGACTCTATCTGAACCACTCCCTTATCCCCAACTCTCCCATTGCCTCTGCCAGGACTAGGTAATAATGGTCCACCTTGCCCTCCACCTTTGCCTGCATCCCTACCTCCAATAGGTGGTGGAATACCTCGCCCTCTAATCACAAAAGGTCCACTCCGACCACGTGGTCGGCCACCTCTCCTACCACCTCTCCTCCCACTTCTTCCATCATCTCCCTCCTCTCCATCCCCTCCTCGACCACCCTCGCCTCCTCCTTTGTCAAGGGTCATCCTCATCATCATCCTCATCCCCTAAACTCGGTGGTGGATTTGTAGGATCTGTAATGTGCGGGAATGGATGAGCTACTAGATATCATGCATACTCCTAAGTGGTCCCGACATCTAAAGTATGTGGCCACAAATCATAAGGAACAAGTGGCATGGCAATAAACTCTACATATGTTGCATCAAAATAAAGAGAAGGCCCCCAGTCTCGCCTGTCCTTGTATGTCCATGCATACAAGGCGACACCCTATGGCATACCCTATGGCCTGTCAAACTGTCTAAGAACTCTCTGATTGAGCTGCCTCTCAATAACAAATGGAGTCATACCAATCAAGTATCTCGTCTACATAATCACTGGTAATGACCGAGCATCATCCATCCATGGCTCAAAATCTACATAGGGCCTCCAAACAACTGAGTCCATGAAATCAAGAACCCATCACCAGTACTCAAGCTTACCCAGCTTGTGTTGGGTAATCATGCCATGGTATAAATAAATGTATGGTTGTCCATCACCACGCACCCTATCATGAACCGGTCGTATGATAGCAATATGCTCCCAACACCACACATGTAGGAGAGTGACACTTGAAGATAAACTGGTTGCACCATCGTATACAAGCTGGTGAAGATCATGTGGTATAAGTGAGCTAGCATACAAACACCCGATGCAAATCTCGTCTGATGTTGCATCATGCTCAACAAAATCCGGCCCCATCCAACTGATAAGCCGCGTGATCTCCTATCTAGGCAAATAAAACCTTCAACTAATCTGACCAAAATGGAAGGGAGAGTGTCATAATACATCAACATGTCCTCCCATCTAATCTCAAGACCATCAATAGACTCATCACCAAAAATGGTCCTCGATGTTGTTGTCCCGCCCATCTCATGGTGATCATACTGTACAAGATCTCCAACAATTGGGATGTGCAATATCCTATACACATCCTCTGATGTCACACTGATCACGCCAATAGAGAGGTGGAAGGAGTTGTGGTCGCTATTCCACCTCTCCACAAGAGTTGTCAACAATCCCCTTTTATCCTAATATCAGGCATATACAGGAGTTGTCTCAAACCACATGCATCAATATGTCTCAAAGTAGTTGCGTCTAACTTAGGAACTAAGTGTCACATAGAGGGAAACCGCTCACGACAATGGAGAACATCTAGTTTCTCTTGTTTAAGCAGACAAACTTGTCTAAGTCAATCATCATTTATCAATTCAACTATCCTATCTATCAAGGAATCCATGATATCAATCTACGATCAAATTTGGTTGTTTAACCTATCAAGCTCTTCATCAGAGATTAAATCGATCTCTTAGAGCTTCTATCCAAACTTAAACCATATCAATCATGGTTATCAATCTATCAATCCCATATGATCATCTATCTTTATCAACATTAAATAAAACATCAACAATTCAAAAATCATCAAATCATCAACCAAAATTGACTTTGAACAAAACTGTACAAGGTGAAAATGCAAAAGCGCTAAACCAACAAACATATGTGTGAAAAATTCATGTATTCACGCCACATCAGACAAAAGTGTTGCACAAAATCATAAATGTGTGATCACACAATGCATATGCACTATTTTAGGTAAAAGCGCTATCAAATCAGTCGCATGCGTGAAAAAACTAGGCATTTGCGCTAAAACTATAAAAGCTCTACAACTATTTGTAAATGCATGGAAACTCCTAGTAAATGCCCTAAAACCATGAAAACATGAAAACGTTTTGTATATGTGTGAGCAAAAAAGATGAAAACACAAAAGAAATAAAAGCGCTAGAAAACCTAATATATGCACTAAAAATCAAACAAATGCACCAAAACGAGAGGAAAAAATCGGAAAATTAAAAACCTAATCTACCACGGGAAAATTTTGGAAAAACAATGTACAAATCAAACTAAAGGCAAGTTCCAGGGTACCTATCAAGGGTCCATAAATAGCTGCCCTCTTATACCGTCGTACTCGCTCGAAATGATGACTTGCGTATGGGACCACCATGGTGACAAGTCAGCACTCCAAGTCAACTCTCCTACTTTCACTCTCCAAAAAGACAAAATGAAAATGAGGTGGAAATGGGCCCAATGTGATTAATATAATTACCTTTTTATTTATTAAGGGGGTAATTAATTCTTAAAATTAGAGGGGCAATTTTATTTTTCAAAAATAAAATTTAATTGTTAGGCGCTTTTTAATCGAACCTTTTCATCATTTTATCGTGAGATTCATCACTCAATCAAAATTCTTCAAAATTTCATGATCAATCTCCTGAGGGGGCTTACTATTGGCATTTTATCACCGACAAGGGCAAAAATATCGAGACTTGATTTTTTTTGAAACAATGTTGTTCCAAAAATATTTCAAAGAGAGGCAAAATGTATACACTCAAATTTGGCTACGAATAATTAAATAAATATTTATTATTTATTTAATGTTTATTCCTCTATTAAATAATTAAATTGAAAAGTTTAATTATTTAATTCATTTTAATGCTTATTCCTCTATTAAATAATTAAATTGAAAAGTTTAATTAATTTAATTCATTTACACATTCTTCAATATCAATCTTATTAAATATTTAATATTTAATCATGCACTATGTATTCTTCTAAAGTCTCCATTAATTAAATAATTCTACAATTATTTAATCCTCTTTTCCACCTCACTTCATCTCCGCATCACTCAATCTTGCCAACTCACAATTTTGTGGCTAAACAAATTATTAATCTTTAATAACTAAACAAATTATTAATCTTCAATTATTAAATAGCCATATTTATCTTCAACTTTCATCTCCTAAATTAAATAATGTGTACTACATACATTTTCAATTCTTCTATATTTTCTCTAGCATCCCTACATTCTTGGAGGAAGTTGAGTCCACTTGTCTCAACATCCCTAAATCTTCTCCAACTATCCTATATTCTCTAAAGTCTTCAACTCCAGTCAAGGTGAGCCTTCTAACACTTGGCCTCTCCTTTTACCTTTTTCTCTCACATTTCAACCAATATCTTCATAGCCATCAATCTTGCAAGATTAATCTTAACCGTTGATCTCTGCCACATGGGATTTTTGCTCATAAAAATCTATTAAAAAGGGCATTTCCTGAGCATTTTGAATCTAATAGTCACCTAGGAGTTATTTTGCATTCACGTGATTTTTTGGCAATTTACAGTGTGCCTTTGGCATTTTAGTTTCATCATTTTTCATATAGTTTTGCACAATCATTTAGCTTGCATATCAAACATCTAGTTATCAATCCATTCATCAAATTGTCATCTTGGAAGCAACTACAATGCAGTCTGAGAGCAAATATCTACAACCAAGTTCAAATGGTGATAGGACACAATGGGAGAGTAAGTGAAGGTATAATGTTCTAAGTTTTAAATCATTTATTTGTTTCATTGGTAACTTTTGGACTATTATGTAGGATTTCTCTCGTTATTTGTGAAAACTAATCAATCTTGCAAGTTCACTTTTGAGGTATATTTCCAGGTTACACAGTAGGTTATAAGTGTTGGCACTATTTCACAGTAGAGCATACTCAATGGTTATAATCGATTAGATCATTGTGACGATAGTGACTAATATATCATTGTTGTTCTATTATTATTGGTTCCAGAATGTGCTTATTATTAAGAGCCGACCAAAGTGAAACCCTATGGTAACCCTCTTGAACTTGCTTCAGGTGTTGTATGGTAACAAATTATAGAGAGAAGGATTGAGCTTACAATGTAGAATCAACAAATAAATTAAAAGTATTTTACAATTAGTTTGACCTTTATTAAAGGTGCGGGTTATAATTATGTTTTGTAAGGCTCTTTTTATATTTTCATATTTGGTAATATATTATATCTATTTTGAAATTCCAACATAATCTGGGGTTAGAATGTTACATTAGGTTGGCATAATTGAGACATGGAATTAAGAAGAATATAAAATCTTTATATAAAAGATATCTCTTTTGGAATATTTTAGGTTATTCAAGCTTGCCTTTAAGATTGAGTTGACTAGTGTAAGACTTGATCTTTGTTATTCATTGACCATGATGGTAGTCTATGTGTACCCTGATCTTTCAACTATTAGTTAAGCATGATCTTTGTTATTCATTGACCATGATGGTAGTCTATGTGTACCCTGATCTTTCAACTATTAGTTAAGTATGAGCTTTATCTAGTATTGTGAAGATTTGAGAATTTAATGACTAATATTTTATAATAGATCCTAATCGAGAAAAGTACGAAAAATTCTCCTTTTGTTGATACTGATTAGTTTACTTCCAATTAGCATGTATTGATAATCATGTTTAACTTAATTTCATGTTTAACTGATTATATATTGGTGCATGAAGGTTTCTAAGATTGAAATATGTTTGTCTTCAAATAGGTATGTCAGGCATATGCCTATTAGATAAACATTTGTGATTAGTCATATGCTTGAAATAGAATTTCATGCAAGAATTATATTCACGACAAGATATTGCTTGTTGATTCTCTTGTTGCCTATGAGTGCTTGTATTCTTGTATTTCATTTTATTTTTTTCTAAATTGAAGTAAATGCATCATATGTGTACCCCTTGGAACAATTGTGACTAAGATGGAATTAAATATCTTGAAAGGGTAGTTAAGCAAGGTTTGTTGCTTCTATCTTCATATTTGTGTTATATGCATCTTACATGTGCCCATGATATCGTTACATTAGTGCTCAAATGTGGATATATTTTGTTTTGCCAGTATCACATTGTTAGCCTACCTTGTGCTGATTTGGGTATCTTTCGTGTCATGAAAGATTTTGGGGAAGTGTAACTACTTCGTGGTAGGGTGGAAACGTGCTTCGGCAATGTTCTCACCCATGATGTGTTTGAGGGAGACAGATGTCGGAAGTTCCTATCATGGTGGCCTACATGTTGGTACATTGAGTATTTTATTGTATTCAACCTTATGGTCTATGGTAAAGGTATATGTTTCACTACTTTTAGTCTTGTTATTGTTTGCTCACTTTAACTTTATGTCAAAATATGTAATTTGTATCTCTATTCTTGTATATTTGGGCACGCTGCATTAATATATACTTGATGACATGTAATTTGTGTATTATGTTATTTTGAAATTATGGTGGTCCTTACATAATAAGTATTTATTAAATAAACATATCCCCTTTTTTTTCTCCCATTACATGGCAAGTTTTGTAAAATTCTTAAATTCCAAACACATTTTGGATGAAATAAAGATTTTGATTTTTTTCTAAACTCTCACATTCAAGTGTAAAAAATCCATAAATTTTCAATGGCATAAATGATTATAACTAAATAGTAGTAGCTATAATTAATATGTCGATCGAAGGAGAGGGTACTATCTATTAATAAAAATTAATTAAATTTCCAAGATAGGTTTATTACTTTCTCATAATGTGAATATTAAATGATATTTCATGATTAATATCTTTACTTTCTAGTGTTATGAATAAAAACATTTTCTCCCAATAATGTAGGGTTTAGTTTATTATTATAAATTTCTAGTTTTTGTATTATTGTCATGATTTATCTAATTAGAATTTCAATTTCGTATGAGATTTTGTTGGTTGATTTTTTTTTTGAAGCATCAAGATATTAACTTATCTAAAAAAGTTTAAATATTCAGAATTATTCTTGATCTTGAATAATAATGGAAGTGTAGGTTTAAAGAAAATATAATTGAAAAATAATAATAGAAAGATAAATGGAACTTTAACTTGTCAAAATGTCTAAACATTAATGAAAATAAAATAAAATAAATTGTAGGGGATGACCCCACAATGCAGCGGTTAGCTACGAGCCTCCTACATGGGAGGAGGTCTTGGGTTCGAGTCTACTCAAGTCCCATGTGTCCCACACACAGGCAATGGGGAGATAAGGTGATGCCTAGGCGTGGAAGATAGAATGACACAGTCCAGTCAAAAGCGATTCGTCTCACACTCCAGTCAAAAGCGATTCGGCTTCGGCCCATCACCAAATAAAAAATAAAATAAAAATTGTAAAAAAATCACAATTGTCATATGAACAAAGTAAAAAAATAAAAATAAAATGTAAAAAATTCACAATTGTCATATGAACAAAGTAAATTGGTGAAAAGCTTAGATAGGAGTTGAAATTAAGAGAAAAGCAAAGATGTCGTTATTGGTATAGTGTGATGGTTTAAATGTGTTACAGTCCAAACCTCGTTGGGATGAGGATGAGGTCCCTTGTTTGTAACCTCACCACTTCATAGCTATGGTTCAAAAAACACTTGCCCCTCTACAAATCTGAAAAAAATAAAATAAAATAAAAAAAGAGGAAAGTAAAGATATTATATGTTCAATTGAGATCTAGAATACATCATCTTTGATGAGATACTAGCAAATGGATAGTACATAAGAAAGAGTGAAAAATAAGGACATAGAGAAAGAGCACCAGTTGTCACCCATGTTCCAATTATCACACTCCTTGCTCATCCAATTACTAACTTTAAAGAATTGGAGCATCTTTAAGTAGGTATCAGGCAACACTTTGAAATAACCGCTTTTTGACCCTTGTGCACATGCGTCGTAAGTACCCAGAAGCTAGAACAATGGGTATAAGTAGTTAAGCTACATAAAAAGAACCAAAAAAAATCATCAAAATCTGATATACCATTTAAAATCTATGGATACACAAAATTAGCTATAATGACTACTAATATGCTTCCCCTACATATTTTGAAACAAAAAGATAAAAAAAGCACAATCATAATTCATCATGTAGTACACTATTGGTATTTTGGTATGGTTTTGTCATTGATGTCAACACCTACTAAACACTTATCAACTCTGGCACTTTGGAGAATCGGCAACATTCACCGACAAGCAAGTGACTCATGCATAGTCACCAGTATCTGGTACAGCGGCAAGATATAATGGTCACCGGCACTTGGAATAGCATGGAAAACATTTGGTAATGTCGAAGACATTGTTTGAACATCTTGTCTTGGAGAATTGGTTATTGGTATATTCATATTTGCATATTTGTTGTTACCGGCAAATAGGTCCAAGTTATGCATCGGCAGGTTTATCTTTTCCAGATCAGCACGGCACACTATGGAGATGATTAATTATTGTTGTAAATGCATTAAGTCGACATGTTGAATCGGTTATTGCATCGGATATTGCATTATTTGTAAAATGTTTTTATTGTAATATCTTGTAGAGCCGACCTACTAAAATTGGCCTTCGGGTATGGTATAAATGTAAGATCTTATTTGTAAGATTGGATGTGAAATGCAAAAAAGGATTGTGTGAAGGTACATGCAAGAATAAGCAGAGCTATACATTTGAAGATTGAAGGAGGGTTTTTGTGAAGACATCATAACTACACTGGTACTGAATCCAGCATATGAAGATGTTATTTTGTGCAGTACATTCTTATTGGATTTAACCATCCAACTATAGTCAGTGTTCCATTTTGTGATTGAGCAGTGAGCTCTAGACGTTTGGCCTTTCTGCATGTGCAGACCTCATTTATGTACACTTACTATCTGCAGTAGTATCATCTGATTGTGGGTAAGGTTTCCCACCATGGTTTTTCCCTTTACAGGATTTCCACGTACAAATATTGTTGCTATGTGTTGTGGATGATTTTGTCTTTATGTTTCATGCACTAATCCTTACCGGCATAGCAATTAACTGTTAAAACTGTCTACCGGCATATTGAACTAGCTTACCGATATTAAGCATTAAGTTGGTTAAGTTGTTTTTAGTTGGAATTTATTTGACAATTTTTAGTTGTTTTTAGTTGGAATTTATTTGACAACTGACAAGTTGGTTATATTGCTCCTACTCCTGGTCAGCCTAATCCACCTACCTTGGGAAAAGATGAAGAAAATGATTGCAAAGCAAGATAAACACTTTTGAGCGCATTATCTGATTAACAAATCATGGGACTATCACATAGAACTACTACTAAAGCTATCTGGGATCATTTGGAAACACTGAATGAAGGAGATTTCACAGTCAAAATTGCAAAACTTGAAAGCTTTTGGGTCAAGTATGAATATCTGAAAATGGAAGAAGATGAAAGGATTTCTGCTTTTATGGAAAGAGTAAATGAGATTGTTTTGGGTATTAAATGTTGTGGAGGAACCTTAAGTGAGGATGAAATTGTTTCAAAAGTTTTAAGAGGATTGCCATCGGCATATAAAATGAAAGTCACTGCTATAAATGAGTTAAGAACAATGCCTAATACATCAGTAACTAGAGATACATTGATTGGGAAACTTTCAGCTTTTGAAATTGAAGAATTTGGTCCTGTTGCTACTATAAAGACAGATTTGGCCTTTAAAGCATCAACATCATCTGCTCCATCATTTGACAAATCTAATTGGAAAGCTTTTTATGCAAGAGAACTTGAAGAAAGCAGGAAAGAAAATGAAGAACTTGAAGCACTATTTGCAAGGAAAATGCCTAAAGGTCCAGTTGGAAGTAAGTATGAAGGTAAAGCACCCTTTAAATGTTTGAACTGCAATAAAATTGGTCACATAGCCTCAAGATGCCCTGATAGACATGTTAGATTAAGAGAAGAAGCTAGAAGAACATACAAGCCTAACCCTCAATACTAGAGATACATATTCAAGAAGAATAAAGACAAATCTTGTTACATTGCTGATGAAGGTGTGACTGATGATTCTGATAAGGATCCGGTAGACAATTGATGGGTTTTTGTTGCTATAACAAAAGATCAACCGACACCTACTGCTCAACCGTAGAATAGGCCTTGGCAGCTAAAGTTGAAGTAAAGGATGAATGGATCATTGATTCAGGATGCTCACATCATATGACAGGAGACAAAGGTAAATTCTTGAACTTTCAAGAATACAATGGAGGCTTAGTGAGATTTGGAGATGACAAAGCTTGTTTGATCAAAGGTAGGGGTACAATATCTCTTGATGGTAAGCATAACACTAACAATGTTTACTATGTTGAAGGATTAAAGCATAATCTTTTGAGTGTTGGTTAATTAGTTGAGAAAGGATTTCAGTTACAATTCAAAAATGGAAAATGCAAAATCATGAATAGAACTGGTTTAGAAATTGCAACCGGTAATCAGACTAGAGGTAATATCTTTCACTTGAATAACAGTGAAAAGACATGCTTAATTGCACATATTGATGAAAGTTGGTTATAGCATAAGAGACTCTGTCATGTAAACTTTGATTGCATGGTGAAAATCAGTACTATTAAGGTAGTTAGAGATTTACCTAAAATTGTCAAACCTCACAATACAGTATGTAAGGAATGTCAATTTGGAAAACAAGTTAGAGCTAGTTTCAAAAGTATTCCAGAAAAATCCAATAATGCTCTTGATTTGATTCACACTTATTTGTGTGGTCCAGCTAGAACTAAAAGCTTACAAGGTGATAGATATTTCATGCTAATCATCGATGACTATTCTAGAATGTGTTGGATTACTTTTCTCAGAAAAAAATCAGAAGCACTTGGAAAGTTCAAACTATTCAAAGCAATGGTAGAAAATGAAACCGGTAAGAAAATCAAATGTCTAAGATCAAATCAAGGAGGATAATTTACATCTAAGGAATTTAATACATTCTGTGAAGTAAATGGAATCAGAAGACAGCTATCAGCACCTTGGACACCACAGCATAATGGAGTTGTTGAAAGGAAAAACAGAACTATCTTGGATGCAACAAAAAGTCTGTTATCAGAAGCAAACCTACCACATGTATATTGGAGAGAGACAGTCAGTACAGTGGTCTATAAATTCAACAAAGTTCACATCAAAGGTGAAACCGGTAAGACCCCTCATGAACTATGGTTTGGTATTACTCCTACACTTAAATATTTCAGAATTTTTTAAAGTAAATGTTATATCAGAAGAGATGAGTATATTGGCAAATTTGATCCTAGAAGTGATGAAAGAATATTTATTGGTTATTCATCTAAAAGCAAGGCATATAGATGTTTTAACAAAAGATTGCTGAAAATTGTTGAAAGTACAAATGTAAAAATTGATGAACAATTCAGAGGAACTTCAAGGTATATAGACTCTGAACTGGGAACAGAAATTTTGACAAATGAACCTACTCTGAATCCACCGGTACAGAATGAAGATCCAGTTACCCCAGTATCATCTGAGGATTCCACAGTAACTGAGGAACAGCAGCAAACAAAGACACCCCGGTATGTAAGACTGAATCATTCTGAAGATCAGATAATTGGAAACAAGTTTAAAGAAGTTATGACAAGAGGAAGATTGGCAAATGAAGAGGTATGTCTTATTTCTCAAATTGAATCGTCATCAGTCAATGAAGCATGTGAAGATAAATTTTGGATTAAAGCTATGGAAGAAGAATTAGAACAAGTTGAGAAAAATAACACTTGGACATTAGTTCCTCGGCCTAAAGATAAAAATGTAATTGGAACCAAATGGGTATTCAGAAACAAACTTAATGAAGATGGTAAGGTTATCAAAAATAAAGCAACACTAGTGTGTAAGGGATATTCTCAGAAAGAAGGAATTGATTATAATGAAACCTTTGCATCGGTAGCTAGAGTTGAGGTAGTCAGATTTTTTTTGCTTTTGCAGCACATAAGAACTACAAAGTATATCAAATGGATATTAAATGTGCATTATTGAATGGAGATCTTGAAGAAGAAGTTTACATTGAACAATCTGATGGATTTTCTTTGACAAATAACAAAGATATGGTTTGCAGGTTAAGAAAAGCTTTATATGGATTGAAACAAGCTCCAAGAGCTTGGTATGCAAGATTGGATAAGTATCTTTTGAAGATTGGTTTTTCTAAAGGTAATGCAGACAGCAATTGATACTATAAAGTGACTAATGATGACATCCTAGTTATAGAAGTATTTGTTGATGATATAATCTTTGGAGGAGAAGATGGATTATGTAAAGAATTTTCTATTAAAATGCAGCAAGAATTTGAAATGTCTATGATTGGAGAATTAAATTTCTTTTTAGGATTGCAGATTTCACAAACTGATAAAGGTATATTTTTTAGTCAATCCAAGTACTTAAAAGAGTTACTAAAGAAATTTGGGATGGAGAACTCTAAACGGCAAGCACACCTATGACTACAAATGACAAATTATCACTAAGGGATGAATCTACACCTGTTAATCCAATTAGATACAAATCTATGATAGGAGGATTATTGTATTTGACACAAACCAGACCTGATATTATGAATGCAGTATGTGTTGTTTCAAAATTTCAAAGTAATCCTAGAGAAAATCATGAATCAGCAGTAAAAAGGATTTTTCGGTACTTACAAGGTACTATAAATCTTGGATTATGGTATCCTAGAGATGAAAACTTTGAATTATGTGCATACACAGATGCAAATTGGGCAGGAGATGTGGATGATATAAAAAGCACCACTGGCAGAACATTCTTTCTTAGAAACAGACTAGTTTCTTAGTTGAGTAAGAAAAAGTTGTACATCTTTATCAACAGCAGAATCAGAATATGTTGCAGCAGCAACTAACTGTACACAGGTACTATGGCTCAAGCAAATGTTGAAAGACATAAAGGTAAAATGCAAGGAACCTATTACTATCTATTATGATAACACTGCAACAATTGATATATCTAAGAATCCAGTATTACATTCTAAAACCAAACATGTTTCTATCAAATTGAATTTTCTAAGGGAAAATGTTGAAGCAAAGGAAATAAAACTAGTTTATGTGAGTACTAAAGAGTAAATTGCAGATATCTTTACTAAACCTCTGCCTAAAGAGACTTTTGAATATCTCAGATATCAGCTTGGGGTCATACCCCCACCGGTAGAGACTTAGGAAGTTGATGATTGTCATCAACCGGCAGAATTAACAAAAAAGTCTTTTATTCTGGCTTTGATGGGAAGCTACTTTTCAGGGGGAGTAGTTGGTATACTAAATTGATTGGTATTTTGTATATGAACTTGGCTTGGTAAGAACTTTGGCATTTGATGTCAAAGGGGGAGAGATTGGTATGGAAAAACACAAGGAAAACACATGTTGCTCCCAGGGGGAGAGATTATTACTCTCTGTATCTATATTTTGATTTCTAGCTATGATCTCTTTTTGGAGATTGTTGGTTTTTGGTATTTGGCATTTCTGTTTTGGCACTTTGATGGTTTTTCCATCTTGTGTTGCCATCAATGCCAAAGGGGAAGATTGTTGATATTTTGGTATGGTTTTGTCATTGATGTCAACACCTACTAAACACTTATCAACTCTGAAACTTTGGAGAATCGGCAACATTTACCGACAAGCAAGTGACTCATGCACAGTCACCGATATCTGGTACACTGGCAAGATATAATGGTCACCGGCACTTGGAATAGCATGGAAAACATTTGGTAATGTCAAAGACATCGTTTTGACATCTTGTCTTGGAGAATTGGTTATTGGTATATTCATATTTGCATATTTGTTGTTATCGGCAAATAGGTCCAAGTTATGCACCAGCAGATTTATCTTTTCCAGATTAGCACGGCACGCTATGGAGATGATTAATTATTGTTGTAAATGCATTAAGCCGACATGTTAAATCGGTTATTGCATCGCTTATTGTATTGTTTGTAAAATATTTTTATTGTAATATCTTGTAGAGCCGACCTACTAAAATTGGTCTTAGGGTATGGTATAAATGTAAGATCTTATTTGTAAGAAACCGATGTGAAATGCGAAAAAGGATTGTGTGAAGGTATATGTGAGAATAAGCAGAGCTATACACGCAGACATCATTTGAAGATTGAAGGAGGGTTTTTGTGAAGACATCAGAACTACACCGATACTGAATCCAGCATATGAAGATGCTATTTTGTGCAGTACATTCTTATTGGATTTAACCATCCAACTGTAGTCAGTGTGACTCCCATTTTGTGATTGAGCAATGAGCTCTAGGCGCTTGGCCTTTCTGCATGTGCAGACCCCATTTATGTACACTTACTATCTGCAGTAGTATCATCTGATTGTGGGTAAGGTTTCCCACCGTGGTTTTTCCCCTTACAGAGTTTCCACGTACAAATATTGGTGCTATGTGTTGTGGATGATTTTGTCTTTATGTTTCATGCACTAATCCTTACCGGTATAACAATTAACTATTAAAACTATCTACCGGCATATTGAACTCGTTTACTGGTATTAAGCATTAAGTTGGTTAAGTTGTTTTTGGTTGGAATTTATTTGACAACTGATTCACACTCGCCCCCTCCGCTCCCCCTCCCCCTCTCAGTTGTCTCCGGACCCTAACATACACAACTTACAATGACATTAGTATCAATTACAAATATAACCTAAAGGTCAACAACGCTAATGCTTTATTTGAAAAGCGTCAATTTTTTTAATTGAAATACACACGAGATCTAACATTAAAAAGGATTTGAAATAATCATAATATTTTGAGACAGCCCTTATATTCTATATACGATGCTATTCTGCTGCAGCTCTTAATCCCACAAACTGTTTGATGTTGTAATCGTTATTAAAATCTTTCCTTTCATTTCAAATGAGGAGTTACATTTCAACCAAGAAAAAGACTCTAAACCAATCTTATAACTCATTGACTGAAGGCAAGCGTTGCCCTTCCATTGTCGATTTACAGGTCAGTTTTTGTTACATAATGTAATTTTTTTCGATTGCACTTTTTAGTTGTTTTCCTTTGGTGAAATATGATTAAAATCTGTGAGGTGTTCTGTTGTCGCATGATCAGTTGTGTCATTGATTGGGATTCAGACCAGCCATATGATGTCGTGCTACCTGTTATTTATTTCAAGCACGACAAAACGTATAATTTTTTCCGACTAACTCAACTATTACTTGCGTCCTCTTTTAAGGAATATTTAAACTAATGTTTTAATCGAGTTGGTTTAATCAGTAATGCTTTCTGTTACTAAGAAAGGTAATTGGGGTTCGATCGCCAGCCAATCACTTGGAAATCAAGGATAAATGTGTTAAAAAGGGTTTCCCTCAATAAGTCTTCTATTTGAGTAATTTTGAGATTCAAAATTACTAGTTGGAATACTATTTAATTTCTCTAAGTGAATATTTTGACTTGCACGTTACAAATAATTATTTTATATTGACTGAGTTGCAAAATTGGAGTCGTGTTGCACTTATGTCTCAGTCCAATGCTAAATTGAAGGAATTTGGTTGTAAAACACTACACCAGCTAGATGTATTCAATTTGCCAGTTCATTTGATTTTCGTTTTAATAGGAAATTAGGTTAATAGAAGACAATGCTGTTTATTTGATTTTTCTTTTAATAGGAAATTAGGTTACATAAAGACAGTAATGCTTATTTGATGTTGGCATTCAAGGTCACATAAAATTTGATTTTGTTTTAACAAAAAATTAGGTTATATAAAAAGCAGTACTGTTTATCTGATATTAGGCATTTAAGGTCACATAGACAACTAAATTGGTTTTGTGGTTTAATTTGGCTTCACAATGCAGGTAAATTCAGCCTTTAATTTCTTAAACAAACCATTTGACAGACTCCTTAATAACTTCGAAGTATTACTCAACCAAGAGAGAAATGCATCAAACAAATGCACATGAACTATATTATGATTGCTCATTTCCTCATTTTTCCCAACGTGTATATATATGTATGTTTGTGTGTGTTAAGCAGTTTATTCTCTAATCAGATTTAATGTTCAGAATTTAGGTCAGAAACGACCAAGTTAATCCTCTGTAGTGGTTGCTAATTTGTCCCAAAATCTGCAGTGATCCATTTCTTAATGAAGGACCTTTTTCTCTCTTTAGGATGCCTCAAAATATGTCTAATATGTGTGAAAATACTACTAGTTGAAAGAAAAAAATTATTTAATTTAAACTAAAATTTATCGAATCTAGACAATAGTGATTTGTGTCTGAAATCACTCCAAAGAATTGTTGAATTTTTATTCTTAGGTTAATTGAACCGAAGTTTCATGCTCCACAAGGAGTAGAAATCGGATAATAAAAAATAAAATAAAAATTCTAAATATGCCTCTCCGCTTGTTCTCTTTAAATAGATTTCCCTCCAAGAGTCAAACTCTTCAAATGTCCCTCGATTAATATTACTAAAAATAAAATTAACTCCATTTTATTACTCAACCCTTCCTTCTGGAAATCGCATTTTCCTACTATTGAGGACCTGCCAAATACATTGCCAAGAGCTTCACATAATGGGTTTCCTTTGAATCATGTTTTTTTCCAATTTCAGACATGCTCCTTAATTGCCTGTAGATCAATGATATTATCATCAGTATTTGGAAGCTGCATCAGTTCATCATGCGATGTCCCCAACATATTCAAACTTTGCATGGCTGGTCTTCACTGCGATACACTCATTAGAGGCAACAGAACATAGTGTATCTAATATATTTAAGTCAATATCTCATTCAGATTGAATACATACTTCACGCTTGGAAGTGGTAAATAACAACTGACTTGTGATATTTCTTGCTCTGCTCCTTGATTCAACTGAAATTTTGAAAGAGTTTCTTCCTTACCAATTTGAATTAAAAATAATCAAAAACCATCTCATAGCACAAAATTCCCAAGATCCACAGGAAATGATGGGTGCTGGGTTTAGTCTTGATTTAATATTGAACGGAGGCATTGGATGTTTGTTGTAATCAACTTATAAAAAAAGGAGAAACAAAATTCCATTACTTGCAGATTTCCATTTAGCATGGAGCAGATGGGGAAAAAGCAAAGGACCGAAATGCATTAATAGACAAGGCTAAACAACACATTTTGTTCTCAGAATCCTCTCTAGTTCGCTAAAAATATCCTTGGGCTGAATGGATGCCGATACCGGTATTCCAAAAACCAAGTAATCAATAGTTACAGATATTAATCGCAAACTATAGGCAAGGGGCATGGTTCAATTGTCTATGACTGGATCGTCTTGGAAACTGTCCCTAAATCCAAAGGCATTTTGAAAGTGCCAAGGTTGTGCCAAACAAAGCATAGGAGGAATTGGAGAAGATTAAAAAAAATGACTTTAATCTTACGGAGGATAACTGAAGGAGAGGAGTTGAGGTCAGTGGGCATAACTGGCGCCCAGCAGTAAATTGCACATATCGAGGTTATCTGAAAACACACAAGCAGGACACAGTGACGAATCCACCAACAGCAGAGAAGTCAGACCCACCTACAAGTGAAAAAAGACCTGGAATGGAAAATATTTAAATTGTTGACTAAGTTGTATCTTTTTTGCTGCTTTTTTAAAAATTTGTGATTTTATTATAAATGTTGTAAGAATATGTATAACTTTATAGACAAGGTCCCCTAATAATCCCTCAATTTTGCAGCTCTAGAAACTCCTCATCCTTGTCTTTATTTAAAACCTCCCATGCTCCCCTGCCCCAAACTGCCACATTCCACCTTCATCAAGAGTTACCTCATTTAAACACTTAATGGTATATTAAAAAATCAAACAAATTTGTACTTGTTGAACCCATTGAAATTTCTGATTTATAATGCTGATTGACTGGTCAGATTTATCATATGTTTCACAAATTTTCGTACAACTGGACCTCGCATAGCATCTGTCTTAGAATATGTTGATTTTGCAGCAGAAAATTTTATTATTTCACAAATCCACACTTAAAAATCACATTAAATTAAAAAAACCATTCTCGTAGAATTCCATAGTCAAAAAAGTAGGTTTTCTACAAAGCATTGATATATAAATAACCACAGGCAAAGACTCCAAATATTTGGAATATGCTTCCATAATACATTCAGTAGGCTATTCTGATGAATTGTCAAAAAACAGAAACCGGGACACAACATACAAATTAAACCTCATGATCTGTTTGAAAGTATTAAACAATAGGTTTTTGAATATTTAACAGTTATCATCCCATCATATTCTTAAGGATTTGACTATTATAAATATATTCATATTGATTAAGTTTGATATACACCCATACAATCACAAAAATAATACATGATTTCTGGCTTGAAATTATTTTAGGCCGTTGAATCTTTTCAATCAATTTTGCTGAGTACTGAAAATGGTACTTTTGACCCCACAAATGGACAATAAAGTGCAAGCTGTCTTGGAAATTTTCATTTTAGACTGACAAAAACTAAAAGACAATTCATTCAGGTGATATCTTCCACATAAACATTCAAGAAAATATATTTGACAGACCAAGGGAAGCTGACTTGGAGATTTTGAGCTTAGAATTTAACATACAAACTATTCATTCCGATGATATCTTCCACAGAAACATTTCTGAACATATTTGACAGACCCAGGGCAGTCAGTTTACAACCATTATTTGTTACAATAATTGGAATGCTTCAAAGACTGAGTATGATATGATTGAAGAAAATAAATACAATATGACGACCTTGAAAGATGAAAGCTTGTCAACCCTCTTCACCAAATTCCTTAGTAAACCGCTCATGCACTTCCAGGTCACCCTTGCTAACAGTTGGTCTTTGCCTTGCAAGAACCTTATCAAAGTCTGTCTTTGTAATCGGAGGGGGCAGAATCTGTAAACAAAAGATCATTTAATGGAAGCAAAGGAGTAAATCCATTCTTTGCAAAAATCAAAAATTAAGAGATGCAGTAGGCAAAGTCAATACAGACAATAAGCAGCTTTTTATCAAAAAAATCACACAGATTTGAGACAATACCTTTGACGCTTGACCCTCAATGGCAAGTTCCTGCATCGTAGTTTGCACAGCCCCCGATTGCCTGGGGCCACATGGCATCCACATCTCTCCATCTTGAGTAGAGACTTTTCTGAAGAACATAGCATCTTGAGTCTTACGAACAGGTTCAAATAACACATCTTTTACCTGCCAACATAATTCTTTGTCAATATTTCCGCAATGAAATATGTTATAATCTGATTTAGTACTCCATCTGAACATGTCTACCATTTCTCCTCATTTTTCTACATTTCATTAGGAGCTTATCTGCACAGAATAACCAGACATAATGTCTACTTACACAAACAGAAATATCAGAACCAGAGAAGCCATCTGTTCTGGATGCTAGTTCCTCAAAGTCGCTCTCTGTTAGATTATTAGGTGTATCACCTAAATGAACCTGTTTATATCTCAGAATAAAACATAAACAAAAATGTCCAAAATCACAACCAAACAAATCAAAAAATAATATTATAAACACATACATTTTTATGTTGTTTACCATTAACTTTTTCAACAATCAAGTCTCAACATTCTCTGATGCTGCAATTTAAAGACAACAAAAAATGGTTAGGATATCCTGTACCTTGAACATATGCTGCCTTGCCTTCAGGTCAGGTAGAGGAATGTAGATTCTTTTGTCAAAACGTCTCCTAATAGCCTGCAACCAAATTACCCATGAGATACAAGCTCTTTGAAGCATGACTGTTCGAAACCATCTAATTAAGCAAATAAAATAAGAAACTTATCAATCCTCATTAAAGACAACCAATTTGCTTATGTAAGCCTTGTAAGAGTGCATACCTGATCCAGTGCATATGGAGTGTTTGTAGCTGCCAACACAAGAACTTTCTGGTCATTATGTCCTACACCCTAGATAAAATAACACATATATATATCATTGCAGAGCAAAATCTTCAGCAAGGGATACGACACATTGTTTAGTACGAGGAAGCTTGTACTTAGAGTTGATTCAGATCCAATTACACTCATGGAAGAAACAAAATGCTAGCCATCTGTATCAAAAAAACATATAAATCAACCAAAACATTGAAATACAAACAGTATTCATGAAAACAGTGCCTGAAGATACCAAAAAATTGGAATCCATTTTGCAAACAAGCATGCAAACTGAGTACGCCATCCAATTACATCAATGAATTAAGAGTATTGTTTTTTTTTTCAAATCTAATCTCTTATTCTAGAAATGCTATCAATTCATTGATATTTACAGCACATTATGCTCTCCAATGTGCTTCCCAAACTCATACTCTATTCTTCTAGAGTGCAGAATCCTTGAAGAGATGACTGCTGAAGAACATTTTGTAGTTGAATGAATTTCATAATTTGCATCACGTATGCACACCAATCAGCATTAAGTTTTCCATTGCAATCTATTATAATTAATTCAATTGCATTGCTCTAGGGTAGAAAAGAGGTCAACAGAGATTCGGATTGAAAATGTGAAAAGGGCAATTGGATTTGCCTAACTCTGCTTAAGATTACTGCAACAAAGAATTAGCATTTGCTTTCTTCCCCAGACCTGACAAAGGGCCCTGATTAATGGAGATGAGATTACAAATGATAATTCTACAGGCAATTACTCATATACTGCATTATGTACATAAAATTTATGTCTTATGGGACAGCTAAAGTAAATCTAATTGCTTCCACCTTGCTTTTGAATCCAGTTAAGCATGTTGTGCCAACTCTTCTTAAAAATCCCCTTCAGATTTTAATCTAATTAAGCCTTGCATAATTCATGATGATGAATTCTAGCTTGACTAAGTCACTGGTACAAGGCAGTAATACATGAAACGGATCATAATATGATTAATGATGGACCAAAAACATCAAGTTTTCAGCAATAACTACAATTGCATGTAAACTCCTCAAGGATAACTTGAGTTCGGAATAACAACAAACATAGCTGAAATTAAAATATATTATAGAGAATAAAAAAAACATCATAGAAGTTTAAAACAAGTATCCAAGTACGTTTAACCAAAATGACTATCAGATCAGCACAATAATCTATAAAAAGTAAAAAATTAGGACACTTTATCTGTAAAAGAAACCATGGACACATGCAAAATTCAACTTTTAATGGATTACACTAACAATTGTTGTTTCAAATTCGTTGGCCTCTGTTCCAGCTCTTTCAGTGTGGCTTATTTGTCAAACGTAAGTGAATCCTACGAGGAATTGAATCTCCCTTTTCAAGAATCAAAATATTAATGTGCACTGGATAATTGATTTCATTCATACCTGCATTTGTACTAAAAGCTCAGTTTTTATTCGTCTTGAAGCCTCACTTTCATTACCTTCCCCTCGTTGTCCACACAAAGAATCAATTTCATCAACAAAAATAATTGAAGGAGCAGATTCCCGAGCCATTTGAAATAGATTGGAAACAAGCTTCTCACTTTCACCCATCCATTTCGAAACAAGGTCTGAGGAAGATATACTGCAAAATTTACATCATAAAAGATTATCATCAGAGATGAATTATACAATATGTTCAAAAAACATATATGAGCTTGCTTGCTCAAAGACAATAAATTCTTCTGCTATCGAAGATTGATGTGAGTAAATGACTTTACAAACACAAATAAATAACGAAACATTCATAATGAAACAGAGATTGTCATGATTCATTCAAACAGGTATAAATAACGAACACCTACATTCACCCATTGACAAGATGTTTACTCGAATCATCTTTAGGCAGTATTATTACTCATGAGTGGTAAACATGAGTGGTAAATATTGTTGGTGTGAAAAAGGTAAATCACCTAATTAATTATTATTAGGTCCCTATTCACACTAGCATGCTTAAGCTTATTTAGGCCATGTTTTTTTTGTCTGAAGTCATATAATTAAAACACGCGTCATGATCTAATTATATCCTCATCTAGTGTTTCATATTTGTTATAACAAGGGTTTCATTGTATGTTGCAATCTTTGCATCTAATGAAATCTCAAGCTTCATAGAAAATAAATAGCTTGTGATAGGATTTTTTGATTGCAAGTGATCCTTGTGGTGCTATGGAGTTCAATCATCAACTCCAACATAGCATCAAAGCTCTAGATCTCCAATTCATTGCCCTTCTTTTAAGAGAATTGGTCGTCAACTTTCAAACAGTGCATCTTTGAGCAAAATGAACATCATTGACACACCCAAAAGGCATCAAAACCTTAAGATCGCCTATTCTCTATGCCAAAATCTAAGTCCAAAAAAAATTTCTGGAATTTTCCCTTTCAATTTTCGTAAACCATATCATTGTTGTATGTCAACATTAAATCATTTCCACCTGCAAAATCACTATGCAATCCCAATGCTAGAAACATTCTGACGCCTCTTTGGGCTATTTGGCACTTTTTGGGGGGTGAGGTATGGGAGGGTACATGGAAGCAATGATAAGTCTATTTTCTCAACAATTTCTGAGTATGCAAATTTTTTTAATATATTTAATTTTGATAGCAATTATTAAATCAATAAGTTAAAACCAGGAATTCTTATTAATAATCAATTGTGCAAGATTATATTCTGTGTGCTAGGGCTTCAAACTAAAGGAATTAAAAAGGAACATTATGATTGGCATCAAAGCTGTGATCCTGCCAGCCTATAGGGTAACGCTAACATGTTGGATGCATTCCAGTTACAAAGACTTGAAAGTCTACAAGAAATATAGAGATAAAAGGTTCTATAGAAGCACAATACAATATTTTCCATCCAAGGTTCTTACACAAAGAGGACATGGACTTTGTTCAAAAATTATTGATGAAAATACAGAAGGGCAGAGAAAGCTACAAACTCGAGGCCCCCAAAATCTTTCACCAATACCAAAAGTTGCCAAATGATTTCAAAGCTAGTGTTCCCTTTAATGATTACATGGAGACACTCCAGAACCATTATCCCAAAAAAAGAAGCCCATATGAATACGTAAGGAAAATGGCTAAGGAGGAGATCAGGGAACATGACCCAAAAGAATCACTTTTAAATTTTGATAGAAGAAATGAAGTCCATATCAGAATCAGAATCACAAAAAGCTGGTAAAGCCATGGATGGAGGGCCAGAACTAGAGCTACAAGAAAATGAACAGATCAATGAGCAAGAAAAAGAGGAACATAATGAGAGAGTTGACAATAAAGAGTCTTTGGTAGTGTTGACGTGTATTTTGTACACTATCAAACACAGAATAAAATACCTAAAGGTACCTTATCCTCTCTTGAATAAAGTCTCCGAATGCTGAAGATATCACGAAAAGGATCAATCGGGATGACTTCAAGGTTCTTGTATGTAGGATCTCTACGTGTGGATAAGCTCTCTGTGGTATGATGTGATTTGCTGGAATCACAAGGGGGACTTACACTTGATGACTGAACTTCTGATTTGCTTTGAATATTGCTGGAACACAGGATTTTCACTAGCTTCGATTTGAAAAAAGGAAAAAAAGATGACGGCGTGGAAAGGATCTAATCCTAATACTAAGAATTTAGGAGCAATGAATGATCTTTGATGAAATTCTAAGTAAGTCTTGTTTTGACATCATAGGACCATCTCCACAAGGTTGGTGCGATCTTCGAAGGAAAGCTTTATGATGTTCAAATCATCACTGCAGGCATAGACACCATCAAGTTGATGCATATCAATAAAGAAGCGACAATTGAAGTTAAGCTTAAGCTGAATGATTCCAGTTGACTACACAAGGCAAGTCTGCAATCAACAAACTGCTAGTAGTATGGATATACGAATTTCACCATCAATCAAGCACATTTCTTCCACTCATCTAATAACATGAAATCAAATATGATGAGTATAAAGACCATGCAAATTGTTGAATCGACCCATAAATTTCACCATTTCTTCAATGAAGTTACAAGTCTTTACAACAACATCTTGGCAACAATCTTTGCCTTCTCTCTCTACTCTACTCTAATTGCTATTCTATCAACTAGCTAATCACCTTCTAACTACTCTCTATCTGTCTTCTAACTGCTTCCAACTATATTCTAACTCCTTCCTATTGCCTTTACAAAATGAAATGTCAGGGCTTATATAGTGCCCTCAATACAATTCGATGGCTAAGATCAATTCGAGATCAATGGCCAAGATTTTACAATGAAAACCCTAATTAGGGTTTGTTACAACCATTACATAACATTTAATGCTTGACCAATGATAAAATTGTATTGCTTGGACACATGTCCTCTCTAGAAAATTCCACCAATGGATAGCTGAGGTAGGTACATCGGAGTTTGTGCCACCTTCCATGAGTTAGGTACATTGAATCTGGACGTGCTGAGGTGGACCACACTAACTGGAGAAGTGATGACTAGGATGCCACCTCATTTGACACTTGGTTGATACTCAATTTGGTAACGTTGAAAAGTTAGCCTTAATTAATTCTTCTGGAACTATCTGCTTTTTCAACGAACCCTTTGCTTTGACTTCTTGTGTCCTTGATTTGCAGGATGATGATGTACCTCGCCTTGGAACGCTGGATTGGAAGAGGTCATCCCTATCCTGATGATGCTTGATCGAAGAAAGCCATCCTTGTCGATGTTAGACTGGAGGAGGTCGCCCTTGTCCTTGCTTGATCTTCTTGGAGGAGACCGTCCTTGATCCAGCTTGATTTTCCTTGAGGAGAGCCTTCCGACTTGTAGATCCTTCGAGCTTGGGAGTCGCCATCTTGATACCTACACAACATTTCACAATTAATAATATATCTTGAAGTGTAGAAAGGAAAATTCAAGATTCTAATTTAGGAAACTTCATGATAAATCTTGAGTTATCATTTCCTAATTTAGGATTTTCAAAACAAAACGCAAAATTTAAATCCTCAAAAATGGTGCCAAGGTGATTACGCCATACCTCCACTTGGGAATTAATTCTAAAAAATGATGTAAAAATAGGAGAATTTTCTAGGCAAAATGTAGATCAAAGCTCTCCCTTTAGCAAAATGCGCCTCCTTTAGTTTTCACAAGCATCAACTCCACCACCTTAAGTCTTCAACACTTAAGGAAAATTTGCTCCAAATAGGCCAGCTTTCGCACGTCTTCTTTGCTTCTCCAAATCGCACTTGAAAAAATGAATGAATGATTTGAATAATGAAAAACACACCCCAAATATATAGAGCGCTCACCAGTTCACCTCCCCATAGGCCGACTTGGCAAAATTGGCCAAAAAATAAATAAATAAATTTGCAAAAACAAGAAGGCCGACCTAATAAAATAGATAAAAATAATACCTCAAGCGCTCCTTTTTCAATTTTTAATTTAATAAAAACTTAATTTTAAATGCCTTAATAATAATAAAAAAGAAAAAATCGATCTTCCAAGGCTTAAAATTAATTATTAAATGCCCATGCGCTTTTATTAAATGCCAATTCAATTAAAATTTTCCTCTTTCAAAAATCTCGAAGTTGGCAAATTTGGTATCTAATGCGATTTGGAGGAATAAGGCAAAAAAATAATGAATGTTACCAACTTCGCTCTGGTCCCTTGGTGAGGGACAGGAGCGCTCTTGCATTTTAAGCCTTGCATTCCTTGCTTTCACGTTCAAAACCTCATCCTAGGCGTCCAAAATGGCATTTTTAATTGGAACTTCGAGTTTAATTCATTTGATCTTTAGGAGGAGCGTACCTTAGGACATCTTCGCCCTAGTCCCTTGGTGAGGGACAGGAGCGATTTTCCACTTTTGTCCTTGGTCTTTATCTTTTAAATTGCCAATTCATGTTGTGGGGTAAGCAATGATCTCCTTCGCCCATTCTATGCATGCTTAACTCATTTCTTCAAGGCAAAATAGACTCTTCCAAGATTTTCGCCCTGGTCCTCCAGTGAAGGACAGGAGCGATTTTTGCATTTGAGCCTAGGATTGTCGATTCTTGGAGGCAATTCCTTGTTCACCATCTTTTGAAAGACATTTCTCATCTTGCACAACCTTGTCTTGGCGTGATCTTGGAAGGAGATTTGTAGATTTTGTAAAAATCACCCTGGTCCCTTGAAGAGGGACAGGAGCGCTTTTGCTAATTGTCATCGAAATTTGTGGTCCTTGCAACTCCATTCCACCCCGAAGCACTTTAAGTATCATTCCAAACTTGTGCCTTGGCCTAGATTCATCCCAATTTGGAGAGGAGATAGTCTTTTAGGTTTTTCGCCCTGGTCCCTTGGAGAGGGACAGGAGCGATTTTGCAATTATGAGCTCACTTATGCTTTGCTAGCCTTCAAAATTATCTTCAATGGACCGATTACGCCCTCTTTCATTCATTTCAAACATGAAACTTGCTTTCCTTTTGCCAAAAATTGCCTTGAGGGAAAATCGCTCTGGTCCCTTGGAGAGGGACAGGAGCGCCCTTTGAAAATAGCCCTGGTCCCTTGGTGAGGGACAAGAGCGCCTATTGTCTTTTGGGTTGATTCTCTCCTTTGTGGCCCACTCAAGTTATATTCAACGGACAAAACTCGCTTCCCTTGGCCTCCTCAAATCGTAAAATCACTTAGATCTTGCAAGGATAATGCAAATTTGGAATTCAAGCTCTGGTCCTTCAGTGAGGGACAGGAGCGAATTTTGCCCTCTAGGCCAAATCGTTACAATTTTCATCTCGAAATTCCTTTGCTGGGGAAGATATCATCTTTTTACACGCCATGAATAAGAGTTCAAGTCTAAGAAAGGTTAAAAATGTGTATATGAATAAAATCGCTCTGGTCCCTTGGTGAGGGACAGGAGCGCTTTTACCTTTCTAGACAAAAACTCCATCATTTCATCGTCTTTAATCAAGTCTGGATGCTCTATCACGTTCATTTTGTCCTCCATCATGCCTTTGATGTCTCAATTTGTCCAAACAAGGTCAGGAATGACTCCACTAAGCCTTTTCGCTCTGGACCCTTGGTGAGGGACAGGAGCGATTCGCCTTGGACCCTTGGAGAGGGACAGGAGCGCTTTTCACTCTGGATCCTCATTGAAGGACAGGAGCGAAATTTGACTTTTGAACTCTCTATCAAGATAATGTTTATGGAATATAACATTTAAGTATAAGTTACTTATACTTTAAGTTATATTCCATATATACTTTCAGGATGTTTGAGAGTGGTTTCAGACCTCCAGGAGTTATATAGCAAAATCTAGTTTTTGGAGGTTTTTTCAGTTTCCAGACTTAGTCAAATTTCAGGATCAGGACTTTCAGATTGAGCCAAATTTTCAGGATCAGGACATCACTCAAGCCGGACTTGCTTTCCTATTGATCTCCCCGACAGCACTCAAAATGCAAAGGCTAATAGACAAAATCCTAAAAGACCAAAAAACAAACCCTAAAAAGCAAAAAAGCAAGGGTCCCCATTTGCAATGGGGCGATGTGTGAAATGGTCACAACAGGTAGGAGATGTTTTATTGGTTTCTAATGATAAAATGTGTCACCAAAATATCAATGAAAGGAAGACAAAAAGGATTCTTCTTGTTGAATGGGAAGACTTCATGTTGAAGTAAGATGCACCAAATCATGCACTATCTTTCAAGCTTCCACATGGTGAGTTGTTACCTGATTTTCAGAAGAGCATTGAGGATGAATAGGCATTTGAAGAGAATATTTTAATTAGCCCAAATTCAAAAGTTTTGAGTTGAAAAAGTGAAGGCATTTAGGATATCTTAACAAACCTTTTTTTCAGTAAATGAGGATGAGCATTTTATTCAAAGCCTAAGGTATGAGAATATTTCAGACTTGGTGCTTCCTATGTTATTACAAAACACTTGTCACCATGGAAAACATGGAGAGAAGTGATAGAGTAAGGGCTACAACTTGCAGTATAGGGCATGTAGGCTCTTTGTTTCAAGTTTCCAACTATTTCAGCAAGTGGAGTCCAAGTGATCTCATGAGGAAAAGTAGATAAAGGCATTAAAAGTTGGCAATGTTCAAATTCTATAGAATGAAGAAATGACAAGTCAAAAACTATGAAAGGGAAACAAGAAAAAAATGAGTTTTAGATGCATTTAAAAACACAAAAAAAAGAACTTGAGAATATAAGAGTTCTATTACAAAAAACAAGAAAAGCTTTTCAAGACAATATGAAACATTAAGCAAAATTGTTTGAAAACAAGAAAGACCAATTTGTTCAACAAGAATTGACAAGGATGGGAAGTTAAACAAAATACGCTACATCATTAAAGATATTCATAATATTTCCAAGATTGATTTGGAATCCTAGTATCTTAAAAAAGATTGTATAGTCCCCTTTTTGAAATGGGATTGTAATAATAATAAATTAAAATATTAAATATAATATCAAAGTTTAATTATATCTAAGGTCAAGGAGCATGTGAAAGAATTGTGACTATTGAAGTATGTTCCACTGAGTTTCAGCAACGGGGACAGGGACGGCACGGCACAACAAGACGTGTTTCTAGTATGGAAGTACTTTTGGGCCATATTAGCGGACGGTTGTTAAAAAAATAGGAGAATTTTTTTTAAAATAGAGAAATTTCAATATGCATATCATAACATTGATAAAGCATTCATCATAGACATCGTAGAAGATTAATACATAGCATTAGACTTGAATTGACATTTCACCTGAGAATCGACAAAAAAATTAATAAAATTCAAATGCTTTCATTGTTAATGTGCATACATATTATATTAGAATTATAACAAAAATGTCCAAAGGCTCCAATTATCAACCAAAAAAGCATAAATATGCAATAAATCATGATTAATCGCAATTTTCATATAATTGGACCTAGAGACGATTTTTCCCCTAATTTCTATTGAAAAACATTGACCGTCGGCCAACGTTTTTTTGGCATTTAAATCATGTTTTATTGTGTTAGAGATTGTGCTTAAAACCAAAGAAAATCATGTCTAACTTTCCCACAATCTATGAACCTGTGAAACCCTAGAAACAAGCAAAAAAAATAATAAAATACTAGTCACACAATGTTTCCCCAAAACGACTGCACACTTGCTTGGGCTCAGATGCAAACAAATATCAAAGAGAGTCATTGGCCTTGGATATCCTGCATCTCGATTAAAAATTTTGCAGTTTTAAAAATTGATTTCAATAAAAAAAATTGAGTTGTTGGCTCTCCATGAGCCACGATACCCACTTTAGTTATGCCCATGGCGTTGAGCCCTTTTGCAATAAGGTGTGCATGCAAGGCGTCAACCTTGGCCACTATGCCTTATTTTTTAATTTTGTTTCCACTTTTTTTAATATATATTCAAATTATAATATAATGTAAATTATTATATAATATATAATTATAATAATATCAATTATTATATTAAAATATTAATATAATTATATTATATAATATAATATTATATTGTATCATATAATAATATAATTATGATAATTACAAATATAGAATAATATAGCAATTATTAATATAGTATAATTACAATATAATATATTAAAAACATAATATAATATAATTATAATAATGTCAATTATTATATTAAAATATTAATATAATATTATATTGTATCATATAATAATATAATTATGATAATTATAAATGTATAATAATATAACAATTATTAATATAGTATAATTATATTATATTATTACAAAATATAATATAATAATAATAATACAATGATTATAATAATATTCTAATACTATAATCAAATATGATATTATAATTAAATATAAATATATATTATATTATTATTTTTTAAATCCAATATTTTGCCAATTTTTTTTAAAAAAATTAATACTTTTGGTTTGCCAATTTTTTCCCCCCACTATTTTTGCTGCTATGGTATCAACCATGAAATGACAAACTGTAAACAATAAACATAGAAGTCCATAATCAGCTGCCCATAATAATGAAATGATAGAACTAAGAAAATATATGACTGTCCATGATCAGCACATGGTAGGTTTAGGAGTCTAAATCAAAATCAGAACTCCAGTTTGAGTCACTGCTCCTTCTCTTGCTGCTCTTCTCCTCCTTTTCAAATCCGAAATGAATGTCTTTTCCTTTTTTGGTTATTTTATGCTTGGATTAGGTTTTGGTATTGTTTAATGTGGTTTGGGGGTCCTTGTGGGCCCAGCCAGCCCTTTTTCAAATTAAAAAGAAAAATTATCTGGCTGTCGCAGGGAATTATGGCTGTCCCCTATGTCCCCAAAAGTCCCCGAGACAGCCAAGTGACTTCCAGAAGTCCCCGAGACAGCCAAGTGACTTCCAGAAGTCCCCTGGCCGTCGCAGGGAATTATGGCTGTCCCCTATGTCCCCAAACTCCCAGAGGCATCCTGGAAACATTTCCGAAACTCTGCTCGGTTTGGGGGCAGGCAAGGTACTTCTAAAAGCCGTCCCCGTATTGTCCCCGGTACAGGAACAGGGGTACCAGCACAAGGGACGCGTCCCCGTGGAACATAGCTATTGAAGGAAAACAGATATATAAGAGACACCAAACAAGAAGGGGTAAGGATATGAAGAATTTATCTTTTATTATTTGATTATTACTCCTTTGGAACATGGAACTACAGTTTATTAATCCTAAGGATGAAACCCCTCATGGCAAAGATTGAAGTACAAAAACCCTTCTATTTTCCTTGCTGAGTTTGTGGACAAAAACTCTCGACTCTGGCAGACTAAGAAATCATTTACCAGAGGCATTAAAAACTGTTGACAAACAAGGTGAAACGACAATTGGGCATTGGTTCTAATAATTTGATGGGACCCAAGGCTATTCTGGTGCCTGTTGAGAAAGCCTATAAGTTGGGTTGGACTAAGGTTATTTGTGAATCTAATTCCTTGATCTTGGTTTCTCTTATGAACAAAAGGGTTCTCAGGAGTCCTCCTTTAGTGGGACAAATCCTTCATCTCTCATTGAATTTTGAGTCTCTTTTTCTCATATTCCTAGGGAATAGAATGTGCTATGGTAGATTGCCTTGCCAAGTGGTCTTCAAAGAATAATCATTATTTGCATGTTTCTGAGTTGGGGTTGCTGCCTTCTAATAATTCCTCTAAGCTTTTCCAACTTATCAATAATGACCAGATTACAAAGGAATAAGGGGTTTCACTCTTTCAATGGATATGATAGTTTATGTTATTCTAGCTTCTATTGGGTTCAAGATACTGGTAATTAGTTTATGTTATTCTAGCTTCTATTGGGTTCAAGATACTGGTAAACCTTCTTGGGTTTTCCCTCTTCTTTCTTTAGTAATGGTTCTTGCCATTTGTAAGTCTCAAAGTTGTAAAATATAATATTTTTCTGATCTTTTAATAAATTTTTATTTTCTCTAAATGTGAAACTATTGCAATAGAATCTTCTACAAAGTGTATGCAAATATAAAATATGTTTATTTATCCAAGATCACCATAAAAGAATATTATGTAGATGCACATATCAGCAATAGGAATAAATTCAGCAAACCTAGACACGAGATTTAGGTGGGGAAAATCCTTTTGAGAAAAACTGCACCAAACAAAAAGGGCAAGTACATATTAATCTTCAAGGTACACAATATGATATCAACAAACCACCCTACACACTAACAGCACTCCGGCAACACCTGTGTACTTGTGAAAATTAATATGAAACCACTATCTCATACCTACGATGTCTAGGAAAGGAGAAAAGCCAAAACCACAAATGGTTTACCAGAAGAATAGATATCAAAAGCATGGTATCATGTGAAAATTCCACACCCACCTTGGGGAGCATCTTCCAAGAATAGTACATACATCAAATCACTGCACATGGGTGTCACATGTGCTCAATTAATGAGTCCCCAAACAAAAAAACATAACCACAAAGACATCTTTGACCAATAACTCCCCGAAGGCTCACATCCTCGAGTCTGGCTCCATTTTGTACAAAGATTCTCCACTTCTTCTATTGCCTAGGAATGAGAAAGTGTTATGAAATAACTTGCAGAAAAGAGGAAGATAATATGAAATATTCTACAATTGCTTGATAATAGCTGAGAATTACAACCACTTCAAGAGGGCAAACCTACAAATATCTCCAACGAGAGTACAATTCATAATCTGACAATCAAATAAGACTTAGTACCTCTCTATATATACCCTACTTATTCCTACGATATCACCCTAACCGACTTCGATAACAAGATATAAGCCTAGGCCGACCTAAATAACAATCTAATAAATAATAATATGACTTAATTAAGAGTTAAGGTAGCCACAAGCTGTCATGTCCCCACATTTGTAGAAAATATAATTGATATATTTTTACCATAACATATGTAAAATCATAATGAAATTATTATATTGCATTATTGATATCATATTATTAATTTACACTTTATATTGATTAATGATTATTTTAATTAGCAATGTTCAAAAATACATTATAAGCAATAGAAAGCAACTTACTAATTCTATTTCCCAAGGCCCGATAACCTTTGGTGAATCGGTGGGATGATTAAGTGTTAGCCACGTCAGATTGTGGAGGGCCCCGATAGGTAAAGGTGGTGTCCCTTCATACTGGCTACCAAGAGAAGTATCGTGACTTTCCACCACGATGGTTGGGTAGGTTAAATACCCCTCCTCCCTGTGCAAATCAGAGGAGGAGGAAGAACGGAAAATCAGGGGTCTGCTGGAAAGGAAAGAAAAGAAAGGAATCCCCAGGGCTGCCAACAGGGATAAGGGAAAGAGTCAACAGTGACAGGTATGTATAAGTCTGACGTTTGATTTAATATTAGAATATAACCAGTCAGCAATTTATATATATTAAAATCTTATTGGTATGTAATTATATATAACTGCTGCGTGTAATCTTACTCAAATGGGTGACATTTATATGATATTAAGTTGAGAAGCAAATAAAATATAATTATTCAAACAGTATTGAAATGATTATACATAACAGTACTGTTTGTTAAACATAATACATATAGATATACATCTGTTAATGAATCCAGAAGGAATAAGGCAATCAAATGTAGTTTGTAATAAATTGCTATAATACTATAAAATGATATTAATATAAGATGCAGCAATGACACTTAATGAATGATTCTGATTTAAAGTAATACTAACAGAAAGAACTGTTAACAATCTGATATAAGACACTAAGCAATATGGTATAATGGAAGTATAATAACTATGTCAAATACAATTGATTATCACAATTAGTTGAGCTGAATAACAAATATGATTTCAGTGGGAATATCATAATTGGTTCATTGCATATGAGGGACCCTCTCTTAGGTACGCCACTCCATAGTGGATGCCTAACCCCTGCCACATGGAGCCAAGAGGGATGAAGCATCTGCTCTTGGGCTTAAGAGAGGGGGTGGTTGTGATGAGGGGGAACGGCGATAGGACACCTTGCTGGGTATGCCACTGCATGATGGATGCTTAACACCTGCCATATGGAGCCAAGGGGGATATGGTATCTGCTCTTGGGCCTAGGAGGGAGGATTCCTTGGACACCCTATCCAACTAGCCTACCCTAGTGTAATGAGGAATTGGATAGCTAAGAAAAGTAACTAGCCTATAAATCTGATTTTATCTAACAAATCTGACCATATCTGACAGATATAACAATCTGAATTTATTTAATAAATCTCATACTAATGGTAATTAATGCATTAAGACATACATCATTTCACATACTTTTTAGTGTGTGTTTCAGTTTTATAAGTATCATTACATATATGTTCTCTGATTTTTTATATGCAGGAAAACAGTAAACAGAGGTACTCCCCTAAACTTAAATTATTTTAGACTTGCTGTAAATTGGGGTTAACTTTAAAGGTATAGCTAACTAGGGGACATTACACAAGCCGACTACTCATAATCCAATGCATATTAAGGGCATAGCAAAAAGTGCTTTAAATGACCTCAAAGTCAATTGTAAGTCTCCTTCATGAATGTATATGACAACAAATGCCAACAATCTAGAGGAATTTAATGTAATGTCCCCTAGTTGGGGTATACCTAATTTTGCCCAAAGTAAAAATTCCACAACATAATTTGTTTAACAAAAAGTATTCTATAGTTAACTCATATAATATCTATTGAACTTTCTGAAGTAAATAAGCAATTAATATCACATGCTTAAATCTAAAGCTTCATTTCCAATTATCAACTACGATAGGGATTGGTGAGGAATGCACGATAGGGCGGCCAAAACATTTGCCACAACTAAGGCCAAGAGCATGATATAACACCCTTTGGCCCACAAGTGGCAGGAATTTCTTGTCCATCCAACATTGGGGAGGCCTACCTAGAGGGGAACCCATATTTGCTCTCCCAATCATGAATCCTTACTAGCCCATACATGATTGCTTCTATTCTTTGCTCTCACTTCCAACAACCAACCATCGTAGGTTGGAGAGGAAAGCATGATAGAGCACCTGGAACATTCACCGCAACTAAGCCCAAGAGCATGATATAGCACCCCTTGGCCCACAAGTGGCAGGAATCTCTTGTCCATCCAGCATTGTGGTGGCCTACTTAGAGGGGGAACCTGTAGCTGCTCTCCCAATCATGTCTCCTTACTAACCCATGCATGATTGCTTCTAGGAGAATAAATAATTAAATTAATAATTGAAGAATCTAGATAGTTTAGTAATTCTCCTTGCTATCTATATCAAAATACATAAGTCAATTTGCCTAAGTCAGAGCGCACTGTGCATCACCATATGCACAGTGCACTGTGCAGTGTCATATACAGTATGCACTCAGATCTGGATTAAAATCAGACCAAGGTAACATCTAAAATCAGACTTCCAAGCATGTCAATCAGATCTGGACGAGATTAAGGCTCAGAATCAGAGGTTAACAACAGAGATCGGACCTTAATCTCAGACCTGGGTCAATGAATCAGACTTTGAAAGACTGTAATCTGACCTAAAGCACTGCAAATCAGAGTTGTAAAATCAAGTCAAAACGCATAAGGATCAGACAAAGAAATCAGTCCTAAGGGTGGAAAATCAGGCCTGCACACATCAAAAATCTGACCTAAGAATTGACCTAAAAATCAGGGATAGCAGACCTAATTTGCCTCAAGGTATAGAAGAATCAGACTTAAAAAAATGAGAAATCAGTCTGTTGTGACGTTTTCACACATCACCCTATTGTAAATGAGGACCCCCTACTTTTTAGGCCCTCTTGGTCTTTTGGGTTTTGTTCTTTGGGCCTTTTCGCAGCAATCCTTTTGGTCTCCCTGGTCTGCAAGTGTTTTGGGTGAATTTGATCAAGTCTGCAAGTCGTTTGGGCAAATTTGGTTAAGCCTGCAACTTGTTTAGTCCATTTTAGGGTTTTGCCCTTCAGCCTTAGATTTGAGGCCTTTTCCTTGGGGTTTTGAAAAAACTGAACATTGCATTGAAATCGGGACCCTTCAAGGAACCTACCAGTGAAATTTGAGTGAGTTCCTATTTTTTAGAGATTTCACTGCCTCCCAGACTGTCTTTATTTTGCCAGAAATCAAACTTATCATTTTTAGCAGTTTCTATTTTTAGTAAGTGTCATCCTGTCCTGATTTGCCCTAATTTTGACATTTTGAAGTACTTACTATTTTTCATAAGTCTATTTTTGGCAGGTTCTTCATTGGCAGGGGCCCGACACTGGCAGGGGCCTTCCTAAATATTTGCCTACATTCAGAAAGTTTGAAAAGCAAACAGTTGATCAAGAATGGCTAAGTGTGGAATTCATTCTAGAAGTGCAAAGGCATTGAAAAATCTCCCAAGGCAAAAAAAACCACTTCAATCCTAAAATGGCATCCCAATCCGGAAATGAGCAAAAATGGCCAATTTTGGCTAAGTCCAAGAAAATCCTTGTAATGGCAGAATGTATTTCCACATATGCATGGGCGCCAAAATGGGGTCATGGAGGATTTTTCCTCCATGATCAAAATTCCTGCAGATGGTCAATCAATCTAGCGCTCAAGCATGGGAAATGGGCGCTAAAATGGAGTTGAGGATGAATTTTCCTACACACCCAAATTCCTCCACACTATCAAATCAGTGCCCAGGTCAGGTAAGGAAGCACCAAACTGAGGGTCAAGAGGAATTTTCCTCCTTGACCACATGGAAACAGTGCCCAAGTCAAGTAAGAGAGCCACCAAAACTGGGGTTAGGAGGAATTTCTCCTCAACATCAAATTCCTCATGATAAAAACAGCGCCAAAGTCCTGGTAGGAGCGCTAGAACAAGATGATGAAGGATTTCTCCTTCCAAAGACGAATTCCTCCATGAGGTAGATTCCACACCCAAGGCAAGAAATACACGTTGAAGCAAGGGTGAGGAAGGAATTCCTTCCAAGCAAGATTTTCCTCCACAAGGTCAATTCCACTCCCAAGGAAGAAGTTGGAAAGCGGGGCATGGAAATTGAAGAAAATCAAAATTCCTCTCTCAAGGTAGAAATTCGCCCAAAGGAAGAAATTTCAAGACGAAGAAAAAATTAGCCAAGGAAGAGAATTTTCTCTCCTGAATTTTGGAGCTCAAAATCGAAAAAATCCCTAAAAAATAGGAAAAGTGATTGATTGGTCAAAAAATTTCCTTCAAAATGAGATAAGCACAAAAACGTGAAAAATTCCTTCAGGATGAAAAATTCTCTCTTCAAGAATTTTCTCTCCAAGAATTCCAGATGTGTAGGAATCATGCAAGAGCGAATAAATTTTTTAAAATTCTTCCAAGGCAGGAAAATCTTCCAAAATGCCTTTTGTGAGCCCGGAATGGAAAGATTCTTGTAAAGGATGAGTTGGCAACATGCAAAGAGAATATTCTATATAAATGAAGCACAACCAGGAAAATTATAAATGACGGCGAGGTCCATTTGCATGGCGAGAATCTATTGAATACATTAAGGCATAGTGGCGCATTCATTGCTGGAATATCTAACCAAGGTAGCGGCTAATTCATTGTATGGCAGCCATCGTACTTAATGTAGTGATGGAGCATCTTTTGCATGTAACTGATTTTGGAGGTGATGGTGCATTTATTACACAGGGCGAATTTGAAAAGTGGTGCATTTAATGCACAGCGTGCGCCATTTTGGGCAGGAAAGAATCTATTGTAAATGAGCATGATGGGCATCTAATATTTATTCCCACCTTGTTGCATCATTTGTGTGGAATCTTTAGGGTGAAACCCTAATTAGGGTTTGCATGTAATCAAAGCTTGAGTCTTATTTAAGGGGATGACCCCTTCATTTGTAAAGGAGGGAGATTTGTATGAAATTGTTGTGATAAGTTACTGAGATAATAACAGTGATGCATTGTTCTCTGATAGTGTTCACTTAAGTTATTTTTCAAAACTTGCATGGTTTCACCTTCCTCGAAGTAGAAATTTATTTTCAAGCATTTAGATGAACAAAGTTGATTACAATGTTTTAAGGTGAAGAACGCTTGCTCACACCTTTTGTTGATAGATGATTTTTATTAAAAGTTCAAGGTTGGACTGAGCTATTTATGTGTGTGCTTAATTTGAATCATGGGATGAACATTGTTCTCTAATGGTGTTCATCGATGGTTTAAAATCCTTTGAGCACACAACCTTTGAAGATTGCACCCGCTTCATGTAGTTTTCTTCTAGTGGCAAAGTGAAGTGTGGTTGATCTCATCCGAAGCATTGTTATCTATTGAGTTCTTAGATTTAGCTTAGCCTTCCTAAACCCTTTCCCCTTTAATTTCAATTCATTCCAATTCAATTCGTTCGATGTAGAAGCATCATAGAATTGCTATATCTGATGATGAAGTTCCAGCCATAGCAAAGAAGTGAAAGAATGATTCAAACGTATGTCCCCTTGGATTACCAGCAAACATCAAAGCCAAACGAGTCTATATCCGTTGTAAATTCGCTACTACGCAGTTGGAACGTTGGAGCCAATGTATGATCTTCCTGCAATCTTAGCATACATCTGATTTTAATCGAGCGAGGATAAGGTGACCGTTGGGAAACTTTATTCTCTGTTGGTGTGGTCACAAAACACCCGTCAACACAGTCCTAAGGGGAAATCAGTTCTAAAAAAGCATTTCAAAAAAGAAAAAGAAAAAACATGCTCGGACCTTAATAATCAGACCTGGAAAGACATCAAAATCAGGTCAAAGAACATAAAAAAAATCAGACCATAAAACAATGAAAGAATCTTCAAACCATAAAACAATGAAAGGATCTGATCCTAGTGCGCAGAGTAGACCTAATCAAGGTTTGAAGAAGGCGAATAAACAACATGAAGTCAGGGACAATTGATATACTAGTTCAAAGGTCAAGGCATTCACGATGATGGCAATCAAAGAAAAAGATATCTCAATAGTGTGAAAAGGGGCAGCATCAAAATCAAGGATGCTCAAGACAAAGGAAGAATTATGCAAGGAATGATACATGGATAAGATAGATCAAGAAAGAGAAAACTTCACCACTTGAAAAGAGAGATCAAGTTATGCTAGGAGGCTCAACACCATAAGGAAGTGAAGATGCACACTTCATCAAGGTGACTTGAGAAGAATAAACATCACAACAATCCAGGGGGTGAAGGAACTCCACAATGCAAAGTGTTGATGTGTTTTTATGCACTATGCAACACAAAATAAAATACTGAGTATTCTATCCTCTCTTAAACAATATCCTCCCAAATGCTAAGCTTCGTGATCAAATGGGATGACTCCAAGGTTTCGAATGTCAGGTCTTGACATGCTCTTGAATAGACTTAGTGCGTTAATGTGATTTGCTGTAATCACAAGGGGGACCTCAATGTTATATATTTAATTATATTTTAGTCACCTATATTTAGTTCCTTGTTTAATGGTCATTTAGCTTTTTAGTTAATTAGCTTTTAGGCTTATTTAGTTAATTAGCTTTTAAGCTTTATTTAGCATTTAGCTTTTTCTTTTTAGTTAATTAGCTTTTAAGCTTTATTTAGCATTTAGCTTTTTCTTTTTAGTTAATTAGCTTTTAAGCTTTATTTAGTGTTTAGTTTTTTAGTAGTTCACTTTAAATGATTTGTTCTTAATTTAGAACGTCGTCCTTGGAATCTCTTTATATACGCTTGTATATTGTTGAATAGATTATCCGATTATTGAATCTTTCATTCAATTTATTTTTCATGGTATCAGAGCGGGTTGACGGGATTCTTTAAAGTTTGGCGAATTTTTTAATAAAAATTCATGGCCTTCTTTCCGGAATATTTTCCAAATTTTTTTTATTGTTTTTTTATAAAAAAACGATTTTGCTTTTTTGAAGGTTTTTTGAGGGTTTCGAGGGTTTCTAATTCATGAGCAAATTTCTTTGTGCTAGGCAGCAGTTCATGTTTTTTTTAGGGTTCTGGAGATTTTCGGGCTTGCAACCTAAAGGTTTTTTTTTTGCAAATTGAAAATTTTCCTAGGGTTTATGCTATTTTCGACTAGGGTTTTGACCCTTTAGTTCAAGTCAAAATTTTATTCTGGTTGCGGATTCTTGATGGGTTTTTTGAAACCTCAACTGGGTCGTCAAATTTTTTTGGGTGCATTGTTTTCTGTGCCAGCAAATTTGCCTTGGAATTTAAAAACAATCAGCGATTTCTACTAATTAAGTGGACATCAGGAATTTTGGTGTCTTCTGGGGGCCGTTTATGTTGTACATCTGACGTAGGGTTTCTGCCCCTACTTTTTTTGCGTTTTATGGGGAAAAAAATCGTCAATATTTTTCTGGGTTTTTTTACAAAAAAAATCAGAGGTATTTTTTTATTTTCTGCCAAAAAAAAAAAAATTCTAATTATTTTCAAGAAAAATTTCAGGTTTTAAGTTTGCAGAGTATTTTAATTTATGGGTTTCTTCCAAACCTTGAAATTGCACCTTGGAATTCGTGCCAGAATTCTCCTCCAAAGGTTTCAGTTTTTTCAACAGCCGCTTCTAATCAGATTCTTCAATCTTCTGCTTTCACTCAGTTGACCTCGATCAACCTCGGTTTCCGTGATGGCATCTTTGACCAACATCATGTTGGAACACGGATAGAAGTTCAACAGCTGCCACAACACTTGGAAACAGTGCATGTTCACGATATCTAAATATCATTGCCTTGATCAGATTGATTCAGGCCAGACCTCGTCCTACAGGTCCCAAGGTTTTCACATTTTTTTCCTCAAAAATTGTTCGCAAGGTTTAGAATTTTTTCCTTAAAAATTATTATCTATCATCTGCAAAGCTTGCGTGGGTTTTCTGACTTTTCGCCATAAAAAATCATGGGAAGGTTTTGCTTGATTTTTTTCTCAAAAATCAGAGTTTTACCACGTGATGTCTGGTATTTTACCACGTGATGTTGTCTAGTGTTTTCCCGCATGATGTCTGATGTTTTACCACGTGATATTTGGTGTCTTACCACGTGGTGTTTTGGGTCTTGCCATGTGAATTTTCAGGGTTTTGTTTGATTTTTTCCACAAAAATCGTTTCAAGGGCTTTTACCATTTTTTTCCACAAAAATGATGATTTGTATCTTCAGTTTTGGAGGGTTTGTCAATTTTTCCTCAAAATCATGGTTTCAGGTTTCAGTTTGGTTACCAAACGTCAGGTTGGATGGATTCTGGTATTCTTGGTCATTAACACTTTTCAGATCCAGGGAGAATCTCCACCACAGCAGAGTGTTCTTTTCATTTGTGATCAAAAGACCTATTGTAGGCTAGTTAGTAGATAGAATGACCATTAAGGGAGGGTATTAGAATATTTAATTATATTTTAGTCACCTATATTTAGTTCCTTGTTTAATGGTCATTTAGCTTTTTAGTTAATTAGCTTTTAAGCTTTATTTAGCATTTAGCTTTTTCTTTTTAGTTGATTAGCTTTTAAGCTTTATTTAGCGTTTAGCTTTTTAGTAGTTCACTTTAAACAACTTGTTCTTAATTTAGAACGTCGTCCTTGTAATCTCTTTATATACGCTTGTATATTGTTGAATAGATTATCCGATTATTGAATCATTCATTCAATTTATTTTTCAAATGTGTTGATGTGATCATGAATCTCCTTCACTTTGAAGTCCTTCACCTGAAATACTGAACATTTTCCTCTTCATGGGCAGGTCCTGATATTGTCCTCCCTAACTCCTCCATGATGTTGAGAGCTTTGTCCTTTGCCTTGAGCAATCCACCCTGCTGTACCTTGAAGTGTTGATAATTTGCAAACGTTGTCTTCAGTATGCTGATCACTCTGCTGCAATTGCCTAGCTGAAACTGTGAAATCTGTCATCTTGCTTTTATGACTGTTGTTCTTGAGATGTGGCCCTGTTTGAATACTTGGTGCTATCTGTGTGATAAAGTCCTCTTGTACTTGAATTCTTGCTTCACATCTTCATTCTGTGATGTTCTTAATGTCATCTATAGTTTACTCCTCCATCTATTCCTTAGTCACCCGCAAAACAAACAGAGATGCAATTAAACACACTTAATATATCTGATATTCTACTCTGAGTATTCTGACTTCTGATTTTTATGTCTGATTATGTGATGTTCAAGGCCTGATAAGACTCTAGTTAGGGTTTGGTTTCTGAATTTTGCTTCTGATTTGAAATGCCCCCTTGATGGTATTAACTATTAACTTCATCACTGCTGTGACTGCTGTTGCTATTGCTTGTATTGTCAAACAACTCTTTTCCCTTCATAACCCGCTTCTTATCTTGATGTGAAATCCTTGGATATCGGTCAATTTCTTGGTGCAATTTGCTTAATGTTTCATGTTTCACCTTAAGTCCCCACATGCCTTCTTGACTCCAATGCCTTAAGTAGACCCTATTTCTTCTTTCATATGCCTTGTGTGTTGGATCCACACGCTTTATTTAGACCTATCCTATCTCCACGCTGCCCCTTTCAAGTCCACACGTTTCAACTTGTGATACTTCACACACCTCAAACTAGGACCCCTTTGTTGCATTAGACCTGCCCTATTTGGTTCAGGGGGTTTTTCATCTTTAATTGCACAAACTAGGGCGCATTCTTACCATGCATTTGCACAAAACTTTCTTGCTATGGCGACCTTTTGATGGTCGTCTGCACAAGTTTCTTGCTAGGGCAGCCTTTTGATGGTTGTTTACACAAGTGAGCATTATTTTTCATGTTCAACTATACTAATGAAGACACAAATTGAGGTCATTTGTACAACTTAGGGTGCATTTCCTACCTCCATTTGCACAACTTTTGTTTCTTAGGGCGGCTTTTCAAGGTCCATTTGCACAACTTTGTGGTGAGTAAGCCTTGATGTAGGGCACAAAATGATGATGCATTTGCACAAAAGTTCATGCTAGGGCAGATTTTATGTCTTCATTTGTACAAGTTGTTTGGTTAAGCGGCTTTTATGCCTTCATTTGCACAAATTTGCTCCTGGTGAGCAACTAACATCAAGACCACAACTTGAGCAAAAATTTGACTTAATGAAATTTAATTTTCACACCCCAATTCACCAATCTTGATCACTTATCTAACATTGCCCTAGGTTATCTCATGGTTTTGCCTCTCTAGCATGGACGCAAATCCTAGGTTCAATTGCACAAATCTTGAAGGAGGGCGCAAAATAATGATGCATTTGCACAAATTGCTCATGGTGAGCAAGCCAGTACCAAGACCATGCCTTGAGCAAAATTATGGCTTAGTCAAAATTTTCGCCTCAAGCCTTCATGAGTTCATCGCATTCATTCTTCGCCATTTGGATGTCTTTCATCATTGGAAAGTAATTCTTGACCACCATGCTTCAATCTTGACCTATGCCACCCTAAAACCCTAGGATAGTCATGTTTACAATTGAGATCATGGTGACTCGATCACTTAATACAACTTAATAATGCAAATCTCATCTAACTCTAACTCCAAAACTTAAGCAAATCAACCCTAGCGACCAAGTACTTTAGGAAATATCTTGCAACTTGACAACATTTGACGATATTAACATCTTTGACAACAATCTTGCAATTTTGACATCCTTGGCAACTTCAACCCTAACTCATCATATCCTAACCAACTAGATTAACCTCCTCACACTGAAAGGCTAAAAACCAAGACACTTAGCTAAACAACTACCCTAAAAAGCAAAAAGTAGGGGTCCCCATTTGCAATGAGGTGATGTGTGAAAACTGAAAACGTCACAACACAAAGGAGGAAAACTAAATAAAGTCGATTACTCTGCACGAAGCATTCAATAACGCAGGAGGATTTAGCAAGGAAATACATAAGACTATCTTGAATTTCCTCCGGAAATCCAAGAATCAAAGTAGTGTTAAAAAGGGGGAGATCAAAGTCAAGTATTGCAATGTCCCCTCTAGCCTAGGCTGTAAATTAATAAATAAATAAAATGCTAGCCCATTCTTTTATTCGTCCCTCATAGGCTAAGGCATTTAATAATAAAAGGGACGTGGAGATATTTAAATAAATGGCCAAAAAGCTATAGTTGCTGAGATGAATTTAATTGTTCACTTAAGTTCAGAAAAGGGGGCCAAAATAAGTTACAATGTTAACCTTTCCTAGGCAAATATTCCCATGGAGGTGACTTTGATAAAGTGAAGCAATTATCATTTAATGCCTAAGTCAAGCCTATGGAGAAATTCGATGCTTTTTTGGGAGGCTCTATAAGAAGTCGATGGAAATGGTTTAGGATTCATTCTATCATTCAATCTTTGTTATGAATTGTCTCTGCAAGAATCACAGTCTGCTTTTCAGGACGAAACCCTTGAAAGGTGCATGCTTGGACGCAACCCCATGTATATCTCATGCTTTTTCATTCAGCCGTACAGCATAGCAACAGCCACAGCAAGTATGGAGTTCAGATTTCAAATCCCTTTTGGCAGCAGTAAGTTTTGCGCGTTTCAGTTTTACAACCACCTTTCCAGAGGTCAGTCTTCAAGGAGAAATCACAGCTATATAATCAGTGCTGGAATCGCAACACTTGAAGGGTCTGGGCACTAAAGAAAATGTATAGCATGTCTACAAATATCTGGAACAATATTTTCTTTTAGCAATCAGGCTAGTGTTTGATACTTTAAATCTTGAAGGAATAATCTGCAAATACTGTAGTGTCTCTTATCTTCCCTATTTCAATAAAAGTCTATTGCTATCAATTTCTCCTTCCATTTGTATTTCCTGGTTTCTGCTTTTTAAATGTTACAAATCGAAACTCATTGCTGTGAAACAAAACATCTAATCAAGCTAAACAAATTACAATAATTTCCCTCCAAATCTAAGAAAGGATATTTCAAGTATACCATGAACAAATGGATTCTACATCAAGCTTTTGTATCACAAGGTCAGAGTCAAACACAATCAAAGTTCAGGGTATCACAAGGACAAAGATTCCCAAGTTAGAGGATGCATCAAGAAGAACAAACATAATCAAGCTAAATAGTTTCAGAAGAATTAATCAAAGTTAGATACTTGATCAAGATGATGCAATTTGGGAATATCTCCCACTTATCATCACATCAAGCGCTTGGAAATGTTGAGTGTCAAGAGATATTGCTCAATCACAAACACTTGTGATGAGTTACAAGGGGTAAGAAGCTGAGGTGGTGCCTGGTCATCTCCAACCTAATCACATCATTCCAAGTCAAGCCATCCAAATTCAATGCACTTGACTCATCAAATGAGAAAGGTAACTACCACCTGTGGAGGCACAAAGTTCAATGTACCTAACCCCATCATTCATTGGTTGAAATTCAAGGATGGACATGTGTCCTATCACTATGTAATGTAATTCAATCATTGGTCAAACATTAAATGTTATGTAATGGGTGTAAACAAACCCTAATTAGGGTTTCTTTCTTTCGGTCTTGGCCATTGATGTGGATTTGATCCTAGCCATTTAATTGTATTGAGAGCACTATATAAGGCTCCACTTCCTCATTTGTAAAGGTTAATAGTTCAATAATAGACATTGAATATTTAAAAGACAATAGTTGATAGCAGATAGCTAGAGTAGAGTAGGAGAAAAGGAGATTGTTGCCAAGACTTTGTTGCAAGAAGCATATTATTATCATTGAAGATATGGTGAATTTCATGTGTTGATTCAAAATTTGCATGGTCTCTACTTCTAATTTATTTTTATGTCGATTAGATGGATGGAAGTTATTGTGGATGATTAATGGTGAAATTTGCATGTTCATACTACCTGTATTTTGCTGATTGCCAAATACTTTGCATGGTCAACTGAACTCTTTATTCAAGTTCAACTTCAATTGCTACTCACCCATTGATATGCATCACATTGATGGTGTCTATGTTGTTGGTGGTGATTAGAACATCATAAGATAACCTTAGAAGATCGCACTAGCTTTGTGGAGTTGTTTTTTGCATAGCAAAGCAAAGTCTAGTAGAATTTAACTAAATCATTCATAGTCTCTTACATTCTAGTAATTAGATTATACTCCCTAAACTCTCATCCTTTTGATCGTTTTCAAATCAAGTGAATTTCCACATTCCACACACATTCAAGCATAAGTTCATGCAAAACATAAGTCCCCCTTGTGATTCCAGCAATATCACATCAAACCTTTGAGCTTATCCACACGTCAAGACCTGACAATAGAAACCTTGGAGTCACCTCAAGTGATCACTTAGTTCAACATTTGAGGAGATTTTGTTCAAGAGAGGTTAAGATACCTTGGTATTTTATTTTGTACGAAGTGCATAAAAAACACATCAACACAAAGATTCTAGATCTAGGGCCTTCTTGACTGCATCCTAAAAAGTTGATGCATCAAAAGCTATCACTAAACCCTTCAGGAATTCGGCTAACCTTTTGACGAAAATAAATGTAGTTCTCCTATCTAAGACATTTGGTACCATTATTGCTAACCTCTTAAATTTATTCACATAGTCTTCTAACAATCCATGATGCTTCAATTGGGCTAGCTCTCTAATTATGGATCCTTCCTTTCAAACTTATTCAATAGCATCTTCCCAAACTCTTCTAAGGTGGCAACAGAGTTGTCTCCCAAAGAAATTATCCCATGATACCACCACTCATGAGCCATCCCACCTAGGCAAAGAGTGGCGACTTGGATAGCCTCATCTTCAACCATTGGGTTCAATGAAAAATAGGTGTCAATAATTTGTAACCATGCTTGGGCTAAACATTTGTTAGACCCATCATAGGTAGGAATTGTTAATTTGCCATCATGACTCTAGAAGTCTCTAGAAGCTTGATGTTGAGGAGTCCTTCTATGCCCCCTTCTTGGTGCATTACTCATTTACAAATCACAATAATCCTTGAGGGACATACCCAACTGGAAACCGAGAATGAGATTGTGATATTCCTTGCGATAGATATTCATCATCTCTAGGGTTGGACGTTCACATGCTTCTACCTCTAGACGTGGTTCTTCCCTTGGTAGGAGTTTCAATCTGAAGATCTTGGGCTTGGAATAGGTGGAGCTGAGCTGTTAGGAACCTAACTAGTCACTGATGGACTACCTTCTCCGCCATTGGCCTTGCTCATATTGTTGTCACATAGAGCAAGAATCAGGATGGCTACGGAATCTCTCACTAAATTTGCCAATGCTTCCTGCCTCTACGTGAGTTGGGCTGCAAGTTCTCTCAAGGCCTCATCGAATGATTTTTTTTTCTCTATCACCAATCTTTTCTGCTTCTATATCTGATGTCTGAGAATTCTTCTTCTTTTCTCTTTCCGAATATCAAAGATGAACTCACTCTACACACTGACAAGATTATTGCTCTGATATCATTGTCATGACTACTTATTATATAACAATAATTTATGGATTCTTCAATTGCAACTGAATATAGAAAAATTTAACAAATTCAGAAAACAACACAATGAATTCAGAGACACTTTACTGGAAAATTATACTTCTCTTAAAACATGGAAACTTTGTGGTGAGTCTAGATGCAAAGTAAATTTGCAGATTAATCAATTCTTACAATGAAATGGGACAATCCCACTTCAAATCTGCTGACAAGAGGCTGACTGCTGATATTGAACTGGGGCTGCAAAGTTGAACTGGAACATCCTGAAGCTGACTGTTAGTTAAACTGTTGTTCTGAAGTTAAAAAATTCTGCTAACTAGTACTGCTACATTAGGACCATGCAAGTGCTTAAGCTTGATTGCTTAACTGAGACAATACTGAAACCTCCAAACTGAACTGACTGAAACCATCAAACTGGAACTATGCTGAAGGCTTTAAGTTCTGTGAACTTCCCTAACTGGAACAACACTGAGGATTTTCATCCCCAATCTACATATGAGATGTCCAAAGATGTATGTCCTGTCATCTCAAACAACCCTCAAATTTTCTATCCTAGGACTGTGTGAATAAGATGTTCAAATGAAGGCTCGTGATAGAATATTCTGAATACCTTTCTTACTGCCAACTGCTGGTAACCTTAGGGCAGCCATCTCCTTTCACTTCTTTCTTTTTGCTTGATTGTTTATCAGAAAAATCAGATTCTTACTCTATTTGAGACATAAACTTTTGGCCTTATCCTTATTTGAGATCTGTTTTCATTTTTTTATTTTTTACTTTTTCCTTTTGCAATAATATTTACAATAATTTAATGTTTCCCCTTTTTTCTCATTGAAAAGGGAGATATGACATATTTTAAGCAGTACGTGTTTGTAGATTCTTGTATTCAGAATCAGCAGTTTTGATAGGAGTTATCAAGTTTAGGGTTTAATTTTCTGAGTACAGAATCTGCTTAACACTCAGTAATGTGTAAAGTATACTAAAATTACCAGCTAACAAGAATTAAAATAAATATTAATATGGCTGATCATTAAAATTGTTTCAGGAATTTTTTGTCTGCAAATGCAACCAAGATCATTCAGGCTGACAAAATTATCCCAGAAACAGCATCCTGCCAACAAGTGAGCTAATGCATGTGAAATTACATGGAATGTAGGTATACTCCTTCAAAATGTTTTTAATCTAGTATTAATATCAGAATCGTTGTGTTCTTTGGCACCCAAGCCCTATTTGGACCATATAGCATGTTCCATAAAGCATGTTGTAAGGAGATGAAGTGACTAAATTTATTCACTCTGAGCAAACCTCTCAGCCTAAATTTGGGGCATTTGATTATCTGGTCAATCCCACATAAAATGCAGCTTGCACTGCAATCTCAACTGTAGGAGACCTTTGGCCCGTGAATGGGCTTCATCGGGTGAATCTGATTAGCGATAGGCAAGAGGAGGTTTGGTATAAACCAGAGGATGGAGATATAAAAATAAATTTTGATGGGGCTTCGAAGGGCAACCCTGAACCCTCAGGTATAGGATTTGTGGTGTGGGATTGTTACGGGAATGTTTTGGCAATTGGAACTCAGCGAACTGATGATGGGACGAATAATATAGCAGAGGCGCTGGCGGTACTAAATGCAATCAGGTTTGGAAAGAAACTGGGTTTCTCCAAATTGTACCTGGAAGGGGACTCATGGATCATAGTGAATGCTATTTTGACGGGTGCAACACAAGCGTGGCATTTGCAGAAAGTGACATATCAGCTATTAGAGGTGAGTTGGCATCAGTACGAGATTATCGAGTTGGAAATGTAAGACATTCTACAAATGATGTGGCAGACACCCTGTCAAAATGGGCAGTTGGCTTTGAGGTGGTCGGGGAAGTACGAGTTGAAGATTTCTGTATCATTCCCTTTGATGATTTTTGAGATGGCACTCGGATTAATGATAACGGCATTAATGAGTATTAAGGAGGGTGATTGATTGATGTGACTTGGCTTGTGGGAGTAGCGTTTTAGGGGCGGTCTGGGAGTGACTCTATCATTCTCAGAATTGGTTCTAGCAATCTTGGGTAGTGGAGGCATTATGGAAGCAAATTTTAATAGACTATTAAAATAATGTTAATTTTAGTATTAATGCTCAATAGTGTATTTTCTATTTTAGACAGATCGTCTTCGATCTTCTCAGCAGTTTCTTATTAGAAACTTGCTATTCTTGTAAATATCCTTGTATTATTTATGAGTGTCTTGCTCATTTTGATAAAAAATCAATTCTTTGAAATCCATTGCGTGTCTCGCATTGTTTTATGGTATCAGAGCAGTAGTGATCTGGAGCGAATTTTTCCTGTAATTCACATTTTCGGGTGAGGACCTGTAATACACATTTTCATGTGAGGGCCTATAATTCACGTTTTTGTGTGGGGGCTATCGCCTGGTTTTTCTGTGCGTTTGTGCTCGCACTATAACTCCCGCGCGAGCTGCAGGGTCGTCGCGTTTCTCTTTCGCGACCTGTTTTTTTTTTCCGCAACCTGCAAAGTTGTTGTGTCTAGTGCTTCGCCTGTTCGCAACCTTCGGCGTCATGCCCTGTTCTCGGCGTCATTCGGCACCTGCGACCTACTCTTGGCGTCGTTCGGCTCCTGCGACCTGTCTTCGGCATCGTTCGGCACCTGCAACCTGTTCACAGCATTGTTCGGTGTCTGCAACCTGTCTTCGGCATCGCGCACGTCTGCAAAGTGTCGCGACCTGCAACTCTCTGCAACACGCAACCTGCAACCCGCGATCTGTACCTTTGGCGATGTCATTTTCTGTGAAAACCATGGCGCCCACGACCTCTGCAATTTTCAATTAAGGTGTTAACCTCCCAGTTTTTATCGAAAATCAATTTTTCCTGTAGATTCTTGGTGGGTTTTTCGAAATCTAATCTGGGTAGTTGCCCAATTTTTCTAGGTGCTTCGATTTTTGTGCCTCGATTTTCAAGCCCGCGGATCCAGATTCTGATAGCAGATTCCTTCTGGGTTTTTCGCACGCATTTCTGGGTTGTCTTTGGATTTTTTTGGGTCAGCCAGGAATTTTTTTGGGGAAACGTGCAAATGGCTTCTCTCACCAATCTGATGTTAGAAGGCAGTCAACGCCTTAATGGTCACAATTACAACATCTGGAAACAGCGTACGTTGACCATTTTTGAATATAGGCCTCTTGACCAGCTTGTTTTGGGCAAAGAGCTCAGTCCTGGTACACCTGGTGCAGATCAAGATAAGTTTGATGAACGCAATCGAGAGGCAATTATGCTTCTCAAACTCTCAATAACTGATGATCGGTTACCGCAAATTCCTTCCGGCAAGACAGCTTCCGACATCTGGAAGCATCTGAAGGAATTGCATGAGACATCCGACAAGAGCGGAGCATTCTTTCTCAAGAATCAGTTGTTCTCCATTATGATGGACGAACGTATGTCCTTACAGGAGCACCTCACGAGGATTAAGGACATTCGAGATCAACTCGAAGCTATTGGTCGGACTATGGAGGAAGAAGACATGGTAGTAATCACTCTGAAAAGTCTTCCGAAATCGTATGAACACTTCATTGAGACCCTCAATATTACTTCCACTAATGTTGATCTGAAGTTTTCAGAATTGTGCACCAAACTTCTACAGCAGGATCGTTGGAAACAACAGTTTGGTAGTGGTACTACATCAGCCTCCTCGGAAAATGCCTTCACAGCCCAATCCTTTCACAAGGATAAAGGCAAATTTCAGTCCTCTCGGTCTTCTCAGCAGAAAAGCTCTTCTCAGACACAGGATGGAGCTAAGAAGAAGAATGTGCAGTGCAATTACTGTCACAAGTACGGCCATATGAAGAAAGATTGTCGTCAGAGGCTCGCTTCTGAACAAAAGAAGCAAGGAGGGTCACACCAGAAGGCGCATGTTGCTAAACATTCCGAGCAGAAAGAGTCTGCCTTTTATGCCTTTATGGCTAAGAGGTCTTCAGATCATGCCAAGTCTTCTACTTGGTACATCGACTCTGGTGCATCACATCATTTTTCTCATCGGCGTGACTGGTTTACCGACTTCTCACCTTTCAGTGATTCCGTTGTATTTGGTGGAGGTGAGGAGTATACAGTTGTTGGTAGAGGCACTGTTCAGATACAGTCTGGTCGCAGGACTCTCCTTTTTCTGAATGTGTACTATGTTCCTGGAATGGAACTTAATCTGCTCTCTGTCAGCCAGATTATGAGGAATTCTCCTCAACTAGATGTGGTGTTCAGTGCTCACAAGTGTTCCATCATTGATCGGGAGACTCATCTTACTGTTGCTGTTGGTCTAGAGGATCATAGAGGATCATGGCCTATATAGGCTTCTTGATACTGGTGATTCTCCTGAAGTGGCTCTGGCAGCTCGTGTTTCTCCTCTTAGCACTTTGTGGCATCAGAGATATGGACATCACAACATTCAGTATCTCTCTCAGCTATCTCGGGAGGGACTTGTTTCAGGGTTACCTGATATTCAGACTCAGCATCTTGGAGTATGTGGCGCCTGTCAAGCTGGCAAACACCATCGGACTCCATTCCCACATGGAAAGTCTTGGCGCGCATCTAAGGTACTTCAATTACTTCATGCTGATATTTGTGGTCCTATGAATACATCTTTTGTTACTGGTTGCAAATATTTTTTGTTTATTGTAGATGATTTTAGTAGAAAGATGTGGGTGTACTTTCTTAAGCATAAATCAGATGTATTTAGTATCTTTCAGAAGTTTAAGTCCTTTGTTGAAAAAGAGTCTGGACATAGTATCATTACTCTTAGGACAGATAACGGAGGGGAATTTTGTTCTTCTGCATTCTCCCACTTCTGTGATACCCATGGCATCAAACGCCAGTTGACTACACCCTACACTACTCACCAAAACAGTGTTGTCGAGCGTCGCAATCGTACGGTTGTTGAGATGGCTCGCTCTATGTTACAACACAGGAGTGTTCCGAATAAGTATTGGGTTGAAGCAGTATTTACTGTTGTCTACCTTCTTAACCGCTCTCCTACTCAGGCTGTTAAAGGGAAGACTCCAGAAGAGGTTTGGTCTGGTCAGAAGCCTCAGATCAGCCACCTAAAGGTTTTTGGCTCTGTTGCCTATGTTTGGATTCCAGATGCTAAGCGCTCCAAGTTGGATTCCAAAAGTCAGAAACTCATGATGACAAGATACAGTGATCACCATAAGGCCTACAGACTGATAGATATAGACACTGAACGTCTTATCTTCAGTCGTGATGTTGTATTTGATGAAGACAGAGGATTCTTTCAGTCACCTTCTTCTGAGTAGAGTTCTGAGGATCAGCCTCACAGTGTTCTTATTCCATTAGGTTCTCCTGATGGGAGGGATGATGCAAAATCTATTTCCGATGATGCACTACCTGAGTTCCCTCAGGAGAATAATCCTCCTCTTGCTGCTCCTGTTCCTGATCCTGAGCCTCTTCCAGCTCCTCCAGATGTTCACACTTCTACTCTCCGGCCTAAATGGTGGGCCAAGACCATTGGTGATCTCAGGGATACTGAGCTCATTGAGGGTAGAACCTCCCGTAATAAGAGCAAACAGCAGCATACAGTCAATTTTGCTCTCATGCCTAACATACACAGTGTTTTTGAGCCTCAGACATACTCAGAGGCTAAAGGTATACTTGAGTGGGAACAGGCTATGGAAGCTGAGTTCCAGAGTCTTCAGAAGAATCACACTTGGGCCCTTTCTGATCTTCCTTCAGGGAAGAAGCCCATTAGCTGCAAATGGGTGTACAAAGTAAAATACAAAGCTGATGGAACCTTAGACAAGTATAAGGCTCGTCTTGTTGCTCGTGGGTTCTCACAGAAAGAAGGCATTAACTATGAGGAGACTTTTGCTCCTACAGCCAAAATGAGTACCATACGGCTCGTTCTTGCCTTGGCAGCCCAGTTCAGTTGGAAAGTCCATCAAATGGACGTCAAGAGTGCTTTTTTGAATGGTGACTTACAGGAAGAAGTCTACATGACGCAACCCCCAGGATTCAAGGTTGCTGGTCAAGAACAGAAGGTCTGTAGACTAGTCAAAGCACTCTATGGTCTGAAACAAGCTCCTCGGGCTTGGTACATGAAAATTGATAAGTACCTGACAGATCATGGTTTTCCGCGGAGTCCATCTGATGCAAACCTGTATATCAAGCATACTAGTAATGATATTTTGTTCGTGGTTGTCTATGTGGATGACTTAATCATTACTGGCAGTTCAGCACATTTGATCACTGGAATCAAACAGGATTTGTGCCTGTTGTGACCATTTCACACATCGCCCCATCGCAAATGGGGACCCCCTCTTTTTTGCTTGTTTTTCGCTCGTTTTCGCTTTCGTTTTTAGGGTTTTGTTAGTCAGTTAGTTGTCTGGATTTAGGGCCAAGCCTTAGGGTTTTAAATTTTGCCTTTTCAAGCCAAAATCCAGTCATTTTTGAGAGCTTCTGCGCTTCTTTTCTAGAATGCAAATTTTGAATGCAATGATTTCGCCAAAATGGTCTAATTTTCAATTAGAATGTTCATGCAGGACTTAAACTTGTCTAAGTGTTGACCGTCAATATGAATTTTTGTCTGATTGAATATTTTGACCAAATTTTGACTTTTTTGAATTTTGATCCTGGGCATTGGAATTGATTTGTTTTCGCCTCGTGAAGTGTTAAAATGTGAAAAATCTTGTTATTTCGGCCTGTAGGAGCAAAATCGCTCCTGTCCCTCAGTGAAGGACGGGAGCTCAATTTCAAATATCTCATCATCCTTGCAGAGTCCAGACAAATTTTACGTTTCAAGTGATGGAGAACGACGAGATCTTTCCATTGAATATAAATTGAAGATTGTCATGAACACAGAAAGGCCTCCAGGAGAAAAATCGCTCCTGTCCCTCAGTGAAGGACAGGAGCTACAAATCAAATTTCGCCTCGTCCTTGCAAGATTTCGACAACTTAATGATTTGAGGACGTCCAAAGGAAGATGCTTTGCCAAATGAATATAATTTGAGATGCAGAAACGAAGGAGAATGACCTATATTGACTAAATCGCTCCTGTCCCTCTCCAAGGGACCAGGGCGAGGTACCTTGTAGCTCTCGTCCCTCTCCCAGGGACCAGAGCGATTTCCTTCATTTTGCAAAATCCAGACAAGGGTCAAGGCAAGTTTATGTTCAAAAACAAGGGAAAACATGAGATGAACGCATTGAATATAATTTGAAGATTTTTTGGACGTCCATACCAGTGCTAAATGCCTAGTTCGCTCCTGTCCCTCAGGAAGGGACCAGAGCGATTTTTGATATAATTGCTTTTCTTGCAAAGTTACAAATGATGTCAAGGTATGAACGAATAGAGGGAAGAAGGACGAGTCCGTTGAATATAAACTTGGAACCAGGCAAAGTGAGATAGTGGCCACAAGGGAAGGATCGCTCCTGTCCCTCTCCAAGGGACCAGGGCGATGATGATGATAATACTCTCTACGCAAGTTCAAGGTCGTTCCTCCAAAGTTCAAGGCCGATCCAAGTCAAGACGAAGGGTGGCGAAGACATTTTAGAGCATTTCCATCAAGCGCAAGGTTGTAAAGGTTATCACATGGAAGGAACGTGCACTCTAAGACCCAGATCGCTCCTGTCCCTTGGGAAGGGACCAGAGCGATATCTACATAATGGCGTAGATTTCAAAAGGCAAACAAGTTTCGAGCAACCAAGAAGGTCGAAAGGACGTTATTCCACGCAATGAAGTTGATTGCAAGTTGGTACAAACAAGAACAAGCACATAATGATAAACTTCGCTCCTGTCCCTCTCCAAGGGACCAGAGCGATATTAGATGTATTGATCATTTCATACAAAATTCACGTAAGGACAATATATTGCAATGTTCTGGAGGGTCCATGGTATGACAACAAGGTGATAAACAAGAGTTTTGAACGTCCAAACATCGCCAAATGGTGTAAAGGCCCCACATCGCTCCTGTCCTTTGGACAAGGACCAAGGCGATACTATCAAAACACTCACGTTCCTTCAAAGATCAAGGCGAAGCAAGGTTAGGAAGTGCGAAGGACGACGTTTGAAGGACATTGCAAAGGAGATCGAAGTTTAAAAGTCGCCAAGATCAAGGAGAAATCAAGATCGCTCCTGTCCCTCTCCAAGGGACAAGGGCGATGGTCCCTTTAATGCATCCAAACACATAATAAAAGCAAATGGGAATAAGCGCAAAAGAACACAAGCATTGATATTTCGAAGGTCAAAGATACAAGATGAACATGAAGACATGGAGATCGCTCCTGTCCCTCTCCAAGGGACAAGGGCGATGTTAGATAAAACACATGACATTCTTTGAAAGTCACGTTAAGACAAGGACGCACATGGTTCTAAATAACGTTTGGAAGATGATACAAGGAAAGGATCGTACCAAAATGGAGAATTTCAAGCAAAAAACTTAGGATCGCTCCTGTCCCTCTCCAAGGGACCAGGGCGATAATGATCATGAGATGCATTTGCTCGCACAAGAAAGGCATTCAAATTCGAAAGGTCCACCAGATGATCAATTTGGGACGTGGAAGTAAAGGAGTTAAACGTTGAAAACGCAAGAATCTAGACCAAAATCATGGATCGCTCCTGTCCCTCTCCAAGGGACCAGAGCGATGAGGTACGTCCCTTTATTTTCATATTTTTGGCGCCAAATTAAACAATTCGAATTTCCTTAAATGCTAAATCGATTTAAAAATTGAAAATCTTATTTAAATTGGCATTTAATATGGCGTTAGACATTTATTAATTATTTTGCCTTTATTTAAAATCGAAATTCTCAAATAAAAAAACGCAAGGCATTAAATAATTGATTAATTAATTAATAAAAAATCAATTGGAGCGCTCATATATGGAGGTCGGCCTTGTCATGTCATTGCAAATCATTTAAAAATCGTTTAAAATGGTTTTATTTTTGTTAAGTCGGCCTAAGGGGTGAAGGATGAATGCGCTATATAAGGGGGGTAGAATTATCATTTTCTACATCATTATTTTACCTTCCTTCATGCGAATTGAGAAGAGGCGAATGTAGTGCGAGTTTCATTCATCCAAAGGTGGTGCGATTTCAAACCAAGGGTGGCGCTAGTATCATCTTGCGTGGAGTGCGAAGTGTGTTTGGAGAGGTGCGAATTCCATCCAAGGTGGCGTAAGCAATCAAAAGGTGATGCGAATTTGAAGATCCATTTAAGACCACGCCAAAGGGGAATTTGCTAAGGACTTGGAGATTTGTTAGTGCGAATTTGAAGATCCATTTGAGACCACGTCCAAGGCGATAAGTGAAGATCACATCCTATCCAGAGGTGGCGAAGTCAATTTTGAGGGGATCATATTGAAGATTATCTTTATACCTCAATTTTGCCTAGGCAAAGTTTGTTTTTGCATTCTAGAGTTAGCTCTCTATCGAGGTATGGCGATTTTATTGTTATTGTTTTATTCATTCATCGTCATATTTCAAGTTTTGAAATTTTGATCCTTGAGTATCTCTTGGCTCAATCGTTGTATTTTAGGAAATGATAACTCTAGAGACTTATCATGAGGTTTCCTAAAATTTATCTCTCTTATTTACGTTATTTATTGCAAAATCTATTTCTTATAATGAAATGTTGTGTAGGTATGGCGACCCCAAAGGCGGGAGCATCTACCAGTCGCTCGGCTCTCATGAAAGAAGATCAGAAGACTGAAGAAGTGGAGACCAAGATCGTGTCCAAGTGGAGCAACATTGGAGATACCAACTTGGGGAACTTTAGCACGAAGAAGTTCCGAGAGGTTCCTTACATCGGCAAGCCATCACCTGTCGCCCGGAGAATAATAGAGAGTGGCATCATCAAGGCGGCCGGTTTTCCTCCAGCCATTCAGTGCCACGAGTTGATGATCGAGTGTGCCCGTCATTACAATCCACAGTCCAGGACAATTGTGTCCAATGAAGGGAACACTTTGGCGTACCTTTCAGAGGAAGCTATAAGTGAAGCCTTCCATCTTCCAGAGCACAGGGACATGATATACAAGAGCATTGAAGGAGCCAGATCAGTGTACGATGATGATCCAGATGCTTGCCTAAGCATAATCAACAAGAACTGGCTACTTAAGAGTCGTCCCCGTCTGAGCAAAGTACCGAACACACCACACAGGATTGATTTCCAAGAGGAGTACAGAGATTTGATCACCATGCTCAACAGAGTCACAGGAGCACCTCATGCCTTCTATTTTGAGAAATGGATGTTTTACTTCATCCAGGTGATTGTTCAAGGAAAGGGTACAATACATTGGGCTAGGATAATTAGCCATTGCTTAGACGTACAGTTGAGAAGACTCAGGGCTATTAAGTCCTTCCACATGAGTTCATACGTCATCTATGCCTTAATCAGGAGCGTTGAGTACGCAGGACTACCTCATAGAGGAGTGATTGGAAGAGGACCCGACGAAGTCAGAGTTTGTGAATCCTATACCTACTTGCATCATCCACCAGGGAAGAACTACAAGTTAATCAATGATACTTTCACGATGAACATCACAAGGACGTTGCAAGGAGGGATTCACAACAGATTATCTCAGGATGCCCAGGAGTTCATCAAGAGGTATGGTGCTTGGTTCATTCAGTTTCCCAAGTTCACTTACATTAGAGTGTATGGATGTCCTTTACCTCCATACATGTTGCCGAGGTACCCGACAGACAGAATTGTGTTACTTGAAGTAACAAGGCAGTTGGCAGCATATGTGAAGGCATTCAGACACAGACATCAGAATGGAGTTCAGGTACCTATTATTTTGGGTAATTCAGTTGAGGTATGTCCTAATGTCTTAGCCATGGATGACGCAGAGAAGGAGTTAGCCTTGTATCCTTTTTCATCTTTTGCTTGGAGGAATAGTTTTGATCCACATGGACATTTAGAGGAGACGGTCGGTAGAAGATTTAGACATGAGTACCAGATTGAAGATTTTATGATGAATCTCCTAGATGATCTCGAAGTGAAACGAAAGATACATTCTAGATTGCCTTTGGATTTCATCAGGAGATGTAAGATTTACAGAGTAGCCGACCAAGCTCAGGACAACGGCAGGCACATCCAATCTTCATATGATAGAGAAAGCAAAACAATAAGTTTGAATTGGAATGAGCCCGAGGCCGTGGATTTAGATGATTTGATGGCACCAGTCTTGTCTTGTACTCGCAGATGGGTAGACGTTCAACATCAGAAGTTGAGAGAACAAGGCATAGCCATGTCTTTTACTTTGGAAGAAAAGTCAGCCGAAGGTGGAGCCAGTGTTAGTGAAGGCAATCCTAATCCTAGGAATTCAGGTGAAGGTAACCTTCGATGTGCCAGTGAGGGCAATCTCCATTCGAGAGGTTCAAAGAGAAAGGAAAGATCAGAAAAGAAAGAGCCTTCCAAGAAAAAGCAAGGTGCTAACAAAGATCAAACACCAGGTACTTCTTCCAGGCCAGAGGATAGAACAGTTCGAGTGGAAGAATCCATGGAATCGATGGTACAGAATGACAGGCAGGAGGAAGGACAAGCACAGCATGTTTCATCCGATGGATCTCTCCAAGACTATGATTTAGACAATGATAATGAAGTGACATCTCCTCCCAGACAAGAAGAAATGGTACATAAAGAAATTCAAGTTCAAGAGACAAGATCGAATATCCCAGATTGGTTGAAGGAAAGATTGACTAAGGTGATCGTAATTGAGGACGAGGACAGTGCAATTGATTTAGAGAGCCTTGTGGGACGTTCACATATGACAACAGAGAAGAAGAAGGCTACAAAGATGTCCAAGATGATTCGAGATGAGGCTGGATCTAGAAAACTGCAGATAGCTACACCGGCAGCAGACAAATATGAGGGTGAGATCCTAGCAGAAGACTATCATATACAGACTATTGAGTTAGGACCGTCCACAGCAGAGCAAACTTTAGATGATGCCACCGACACATTTGAGGCATTGAAGGACAAGTTTAGAGAAGAAGTAGAAAAGAATAGAAAGCTTGAGAGAGAGGTCGGTGCATGGAGGACTTATTTCAGTCACATCAATGAACCTTTGGGACGTCAGGATCCAGTTAGATCACCATTGCAGGCATTACCCCTTCAATCAATCAATGAAGCAGAAAGATTCAGGAATATGGTCCAGCGTACATGTAGTTGGATGGATAGATCTCACACGGTGGCCATTGAGTTTGTTACAAGGATGTCGAAGATCACCCATCAGGCTATCCAAGTTCTTGAGATTATTCACAGATTGATGGCAACAGTAGCTGCATTTGCCCATACCAAGGACGTTGTCATTCCTGTCTTGAAAGTTATAAGACACACATCCAGAAGAATTTTAGCACAAGAGAAGATCTTAGAAGGTGATTCTCACAGTTTGTTTCAGTGGTCAACCTTACTCCATATAAAGAGTGTTCTCTTTGAGGACATCAGTGTTAGATGTGGCCAGGTTGAGGAGGTGATCAATCCGATCCAGGACAGAGTATTTGAGGTACTTCGTACCATTCTTGGTAGAAGGATCGAGGTCGAGACAGATGTGGATTTACAAGAATTTGAGGATAGAATCAAGATCATCTTTCGCAAGGACGCAGATGTTACAGATGAGCAGTATGATCAGATGTATGCCACCATGCTCCTGATTGATAGAACAAAGGAACTTGAACCTACTTGGGACACAGCTCTTCTAGATGCATTTGATCAGGTTATCCACTTAGAAGAGAGTATCAAGAATCTTCCCGAGATTCCAAGCACAGAAATCGAAGAAATCGTGACAAAATTCATTGCATATGCTAAGAAAGAGAATTGGAAAGGGAATAAGATTCTAGATGAAAGGTTGTTACAGATGACATGACATCTTATTTCTCATTGGTTGATACCTCCTAGATTTTTGTGCCAAATTTAATATTTGGCTATGTATTTAATATTGTTCAGTAAAAAGGAGGTCATTTGTAACAAACCCTAATTAGGGTTTAGGTGTCATGATCTTGTCCATTGATTTGCTTTCAATCTGGACCTTTCATTGTAACTGGGGATGCTATTTATACCCCATTTTTCATTTCATTTGGAGAGAGTTAATAGTGAATAAGTGTGAGAGATAATAGTTGATAGAGAGATTAGAATTAGAAGCAATTTTTATTTTGTAGCAAGATTGAGTCTTGAAGAGAGAAATTCAAGCAATTGTTGTATATGATGACTTGGAAATCAATAAAATATTGAAGTTATGGTGTTTTGTTGCAAATTTCATAAGTTATCTTCATGGTTGTTGGATGTACTTGAATCACGCTCAATCAAAGTAGTTTGTTAATTTGAAAGGCTAAGTGTGAGATTTGATATTTGGTAGGATTCGCAATCCAAACCACTAGCTTCTTGCTGATTGTAGGAACGCCTTGCGTGGTCGACTGGAAAACATTTTGAGTCCTTAACCTTCAAACATTTTCGCATCTAGGATATGTACCTTCGTAGTAGTGTCCTTGGTCTTTGATGCATTGAATACCATTATTACCTTAGAAGATCGCACTAATTTCAATTAAGTTGTTATCTTATGGCAAAATTGAAGTTGGTTGAGTCTTGCCAAATCTCATTCATGCTAAGTCGTTCATAGGGTTAGGCTAGATTAGACCTCTTAAGCCCTATCTTTTTCCATTTTTTTTGAAAGTTCCTTTTAGTTTAGTAAATCTTCGAACTTTTGGAATCCGTAAGACGCCTTGGAGGAAACAGCAAATCACATCATACCACTAAAGAAGCTTGTCCACACGTGGAGACCCCACTAAAAGAACCTTGGAGTCCATCTAACTGATCCTTTTTGCAGATCTTCAGCAGTTAGAGACTATTTTCTCAAGAGAGGATAAGATGCCTGTCGGTATTTTATTCTGTGTATGATCGTGTACAAAATACACGTCAACAGTGCCGCACCTTTGATATGACAGATTTGGGACTTCTACATTACTGCTTAGGAGTTGAAGTCTGGCAGACTGAGAACAGTATCTTTCTCTCTCTGTCCAAGTATGCCAGAAGTCTTGTGGACAGGTTCAGAATGCAGGATTGCAAACCTGCCTCTACTCCTATGGAACCCGAGCTCAAACTTTCAGCTCAGTCATCCTCACCAGTTGTGGATGAATCTCTGTTCAAGCAACTAGTGGGCAGCCTCATCTATCTTACTGCCACTAGACCTGACATCAGTTTTGCAGTGAGCTACATTTCACGCTTCATGACAGCTCCCAAGGCTGATCATTGGTTAGCAGCAAAGCGTGTGCTGCGTTATGTGAGTGGCACTCCTGATTATGGACTTCTGTACACTCGGAGTTCTGATCCTATACTCAGTGGTTACACAGATTCTGACTGGGCAGGTTCGGTTGATGACCGTAAGTCTACAGCAGGGTATGTGTTTAGTTTGGGATTTGGTGCTGTCACATGGACTAGTAAGAAGCATCAGGTAGTGGCTCTCTCCTCGACAGAAGCAAAGCATTGAGGAGCAGTTAAGGCATCTTGTGAGACGGTTTGGCTTCGACGAATGCTTGCGGATATGCATGTCTCCCAGGAAGGTCCTACTCCCTTGTTCTGTGATAATCAAGGAGTGCTCAAACTCGCCAAGAATCCAGTCTTCTATGAAAGAACCAAGCATGTGGAAACGCATTGTCACTATATTCGACAGCTGGTTGAAGACGGATCCATCCAGTTGCTGTATGTTCCTACCTCGGAGCAGCCAACAGACATCTTCACCAAGCCCCTTGGTCCTGATAAATTTGTAACATTCAGGGGGTCTATAGGTGTAGTTCATAGATTGAGCATTAAGGGAGGGTAAGAGAATATTAAAATAATGTTAATTTTAGTATTAATGCTCAATACTGTATTTTCTATTTTAGACAGATCGTCTTCGATCTTCTCAGCAGTTTCTTATTAGAAACTTGCTATTCTTGTAAATATCCTTGTATTATTTATGAGCGTCTTGCTCATTCTGATAAAAAATCAATTCTTTGAAATCCATTGCGTGTCTCACATTGTTTTAAATTTCCCTTTGTATACTACCAAACCTCAGGCTGCTTTCTTTGGGCTAGTGACGCCGCTGAGAATGAAGCGTTTGTTCAAAGTGAAAGATGGTGAGTTCATAAGGTTGATGGAGATGTTACTGGGGTAAGTGTTTCTGGCTGCTAAGCACGAGTTCCGTTCGAATATGGATATTGTCACCATGGTGGTTGCTTGGGGATTGGAATTGGGGGATACTACTAATAATGTGCAGTGGGTTGTGAGGTCTATTGTTGAGGATGAATGGTTGTTGGGTCTGAATTCTGTGCTCGAATGGGCAATTCCTGGTGCGGGCTTTGATGTCAATGAAGGTTTTGAGGACCCTGTGTTGGCAGAACTGCACGGGCTTGTACCTTTCATGCGCTGGCTGATGGGCTTCAACCGTGATGAACGACAGGTGTAGGCCCTCATTGCTTGGGATTCTTTGAAGAATCTTCTATGGCAGAGGGAGGCTCTGGGAGGGGGTGTGTTGGTGGTAGCAAATGGTGCAGGTGGTGACGATGGCGGGAGGCGGAAAAGGAAACCGCGAGGGAGGAAGCCAAAGGAGCAGTAAGTGATGGAATGGTGGGGGAGGTTTCGGCAATGTTTTTTTTGGTATTGCCCTTTTGACTGTCAGGAAAATTTTGTTTTCAAAAGAATGTTTGTATTCCCTGGTGTGTTTGTGTTCTTGTATAGGGTTTTCATGATGGGGTCACTTTTGTGGCAATTTTGTGGTGATTTTGGTTTGTTTCGAAGGTGTTGGCCATCGGCCGTTGGGGTTTGTTTCGAAGTGGTTGCTCTCTTTGTTTGTTTTTGTACAGAAATTCTGAGACGTGGCTGGGTTTGGTTTTGATGGTACTCTAGTTTTCCCTCACAGAGTGACCATGCTAGTGTCGTTGTCTGGGTAAGCTGTCTAGGGATAAATTTTGATTAGCCGTTAATGGCAGAACGTTATGGTACTTTGTATACAGGCAGGGTTTGCTTGTTTTCGGCATGGTGAAGTTTCTGTTAGGTTGATAGGGGAGCGGTGAAGCTATGGCTATGTAATTTTTGTATCTACGGTAGTCAGATGTAGTCTTGATGAATAATCTCAATGTACTTTTTTGATTAAATATTAATATAATATACTTTATTACCGATCAAAAAAAATCTGTAGGAGACCTTTGCCAGAGGTCTGGTGATTGCCTGAGTATAAATTAACATTCCTCACAGCCTAATATCCATGCATTATAATCTGAGTGAATAGACTTTTGACTTGATATTTTAATCTACTATTATATAATAATTAAGAAATAATAGAGCATTTACCTTCCTATTTAATAGCTTCCAAACAGCTGTGTTAGAACTTCTCAAAATAGTAAGATTCCTGATTTTCCCACTTATGAAAACAGAAATTCATATCATATCATGCCAACCGAAAAACTGTATTTCAATCAAAATACAAGCCACTGAGCTATAGATCTCTGGTGTGTAACTTCCTAGTTATAACAAAATTACCTAACTTCAATAAAAAAATCATCTCATTTTTCAAAAAAATTCCAAACCTGGTCACTTTTGGTCTTCCACTGTTTGGCTTCTAGCAGTAACTTCTAAGTTTCTGCTCTTAAGGAGGTAAAAGTATTGTATTGCTCATAAGAAGACAAGTCATTGTATCAGTTGTCTCAGATGCTCATTTGACCTGTATTTGTAGACTTCAGAACATATTTTAAATAGAAATTGCCAATCTTATTTCCGGACATGACTATGAACAAAATTTAGACATGACCATGAACAAGTTATAATAGATACCATAATGATATCTCACTTTAGAATCATTCACCCAATAGTTAAAAAGGCTGGATACAGCAACCAACTCTTTCAGCATTCACACACTTTTAAATGCTTTTACAGTTTGCCATGTAGATTGAGGATAGATTGAATGATAATTATAATTTTGAATTTGTAGCAAAACAAATATAATTGAAGTTGTTTAAACTCTTCGATTTTATTTTCACAAATAAATGCCATTTTAATTTTTAAGTAGAAAACTATGCTTGTTAAAATCAAGACTGGTACCTGAAAAATGTTGAATCTGCTTCCGTTGCAACAGCCTTTGCCAAGTATGATTTTCCTGTACCAGGAGGGCCATATAAAAGAAATGCTCTCCAGGGCTTCCGCTTACCTATATTGACATAAATGTGCAATTGATTAATAACATGAATGAGCTCTCAAATAATAAAAGGCTGAAAAGGGGATGCTTTAGAGTAACAAGAAGCTCTAAAAATCAAAAAACAGCCATGGGAGATATGAAGCAACAGATAATGCCTGAAGAGCACATGTTCACATTACATAACATTTTTATTACCACACCACACAATGATCATTAAATATTGAAGTAAACATATTAAAAAACCTGAATATAAGAAATCAGCTTCTAAATATTGAAAGAACATTAAAAAAATGGAATATATGGTGGTAATACCTTCAAATCTTCCTGACAGATTATTTAATGTCCTTGACTACCACCAAGGCAGACAATTCTAAATGAGAAACTTCATTAAATTTTCTGCTTATATGCCATCCTGCATATCCTTTCAATCTTATGTTCCACTGAGTTCCCTGACAGGGGGCCGCAGGGACGCGGACGGATTTCAAGGGCAGTGGCAGGGAGGTGGCACAAATACATATATTATTTGAAAAATTAGTTATAAAAAGATGTGTAAGGAATAAGTATAAGAACTGTAAATGAAACTTTGCCACATTATGTAAAGTTTACACCTAATAAACATTAAAAACATGAAAATGATTGCATTGAAAATTTGAAATTTGAATATTAGCAATGGCAGGCAAAGTTTTAGAACTTTGGGAGCAAAGTGCAAACCAAGAATAAGTATAAGAATTGAAAATGAAACTTTAGCATGCTAAGTGAAGTTTAAAGTTTTAAACTAATAAACATTAAAAACATAGAAATGATTGCATAAACAATAAGAATGGTAGGTGGAGGTTTGGGCTGAAGGGGCAGTACCCCTTGCGGGGGTCTTGATTGTGGCTTTCACTATGAATATGCAGATATTTGCAACAAGTGATATGTATTATGTAGATTTTTATGATCATGATTCATTATTGGCCTATTAGTAGCTATTACTTGCCTAGACTTATAGTTTGATGGAGATTTGGGGGCAACTAAGAAATGATGTTTAAGGTAGCACCCCTCGCGAGGGTCTAGGGTTGAGAGAGAGAGAGATTTAGAGAGATAGGTCTAGATCTTGGGAGAGAGAGAAGATAGTGAGATAGGGAGAGGTAGAGAGAGGAGATAGAAGAACAGTGATAGGGAGAGGGGTAGGTCTAAAATTTGGGGGATATAAAGAGAGTGAGAGAATGCTGATAGGCGCTTGCTGATAACTGAAATTTGACTAAATCTGAAAATTTATAAATCTTCTAAAGCCTACAATCTGCATTATAACTCCTAAAGATCTGAAACCACTCTAAAACATCCTGCCAATATATACATGAAATATAACTTAAAGTATAAGTCACATTTCTTATACTTAAATGTTATATTTCATATATATATATATATATACACTGATGAAAAGAATGAGACCGACTTGAAGACAAGGATGCCAATTTTCACAAATTTTTCACCATTTTTTGCTGAAGGACTGAATTTCTAAGTGGGGGCTATGAAAGACTCATAGGCATCCCTAGGACGGACAAGGGAACATCCCCGTCCTCAAAACGGCAAGAAAATGGGGGAGGGGAGAGGGCACACATCCTCGTGTTTCACTGTTTTAATCACAATTCCTCCAATTACATGCAATTTAGTATATATCCCCACTTTTCCTTATTTTCAACAAATATAGATTTATAATTTTTCTTTAAAAAATCTGACCAATTAATTTCTTTTCTTTCTATTTCTTTCATGTTAATATTTTTTGGATCCTTGTCAATTAATTTTTTTAGCGGCTAAAAGGTAATAACCCAGAGCTTTGGCAATGATTTCCCTATGAAGGATTTGGTATAATGCAGTTCTCTTTTGAACAGGTGACTTTTTCCACTCTTGCATCAATTAGGATTGGTACCGGAACATAAATTCCTTTAACCTCCTACATAGACATCTTCAACAAGAGTACCCAGAATATATGTCCAAAATAATTGAATAGACATTTTGATTCACTTCTAAATTATGTTAGTGGATCTAGCAGCAAAGTCATACCTTCTACCCAAACCTTGTGTTAACATACATGCATTAGAAAAGAAATTTTGAAAATTCACTCTGGTACCAAACAAATTCAAGGATTGCATCTGGGTGGGGTCCCTATTTTGGAGGAGTCATAGAAGAGTGTAGTTGTCTGTTTATGTGTGAAAATTTGTTCAGAATTCTATTGAATTATGGAAATGTGTACAATGATTATAACATTACTTGGATTTTCATATGATGTGTACAACCAATCTACAGCCAAGGAGGATGAATGATGTTAACCCATAGGCCATAGTTGAAAAAAGCATGAAAAAATCACTAAACTCACAAGTAATCCCGAGTCATTCAGGCTCATAAATTATTTGCTGAATAACTCCCCAATTGTGACAAAAACTTAGCCAGGGCTAGATAAGTCAATTATGTCCAGAAAATAGTTCATTTTGCATTTTCGGAGTGTCTTTTTTATTAGCGCTCATGTTGGAGCATTTCACAATTGTTTGCAAGCATTTAGGAAGCCAAATAAAATTCCACCTGCATTGGAATAAAACAGTTTTTTCCAAGCATGTGCCACGAAGGCCCGTGTGGGATCAAAGGCTTTAATTTAGACTAGGCAACAGGGACCCCTTCCCAGAACCCCATCTTGTATCACAACCGGGTACACACCAAGGGTGGTGACCCCAGCCCGCATGAGTGGTGCTGCCCCTCTTACCTCTTTTAAAAAGCAAAATCTAAATCTTGTTTTGGACCAATGTTTTCAAATTTCCAATGATGAAATATGAATATGAAATTTATGATCATATGACAACATGATGTGAATTGAACTCAGTTTTTAATCTATAAATGATGGAAAAATCTTTGTAAGATCAGATTTTTGCATGTTTTTTAAGATTATTTTACAAACTTATATGTTTTTTTAATGTTTAGGAATTTTGACAAGTTTCTTTCCCAAGCTTTTGAAAAAATTTGAGTCTGTTAAGTTATTGCCAAGCCTTAAGTTTTTCAACTCTGTACATAGCTACTGTTGCATCCACTATAATGACACCAAAACTTAAGTGCATGCTCGGATGCCAAGTTGCATGACATTTATGATTCTCTAAGCAGCTAGATGGTCTAACAAAATTGACAAACCAACTAAAACATACAAGGCATTTAGAGGCCAATTATATACAATTATAGACCTTTAGCAATTCACAGATTCTAAAGGTATTGAAATAATCAGTCTCGCTTCCTTGCTACTTTCACTTATTTTAGCATGTGGGCATGATAACATCCACCAAAGGCCTCAAATACTAAGGCTGCAAACTCCATAACATTGATGTAAGAAGATCCATGAGCTCAAAGAATTACATCTGCTGTTGCAAGGCCTACAAGAGAATCTACTAGCAATTGATGTGCAGCAGTGCCCTAAAAACAATTGCTTCTAAGTTTCTATGACAATTTTGGAGAAACTGCTGAACTATCAGCAACAGTATGCATGTCTACATCTGTGTTAAAAATGAAAAATGAAAGAGGTGAAGCACCAGCTGATGTCGAAGATATGATGGATAGATGTCAATCAGCCTCCATTGTCAATGATGAATCTTGTTGTTTTACTCTCATGGGAAAAGTCAACATTTTCCAAGATATCACTACAATAGCTGAAAATCCATTTAAATGGAAATTCAGTTTCTATGACAATTTTGCAGAAACTGCTGAACTATCAGCAACAGTATGCATGTCTACATCTGTGTTAAAAATGAAAAATGAATCAGCCTCCATTGTCGATGATGAATCTTGTTTTACTCTCATGGGAAAAGTCAACATTTTCCAAGATATCACTACAATAGCTGAAAATCCATTTAAATGGAAATTCAGCAACATTGCCCCTCAATTCCAAATCAAAAAGATGCCATAGTTCCAAAAAATAAGTCTAAAACCTTGATATTGCAATCAGGCTAGCATATGTTAGAGAAACAGTGATTTGACTTGAAGCAGACCTGACTATTTATCAACTACTGTTTCTCAACTGTATGTGTTTGCAGATTCTAGCATTTAAAGTTCAGCAGTTTTAAGCTTTCACTTTTAAGTTATCTAGTTTAGGATTCTTTAAGATCAGAGCCTGCTTACCATAGTGTACAGGAATTTTCAACATTGTCCAAAGTTCAGTGTTTTCAATACATAGGAGCTACAAATTATTGTTTAGTGCAGCATCCTGACTGTAATTTTAAATTTATAAAATTGACAGGAAAAAACTAAAATATTCAAGTATCTGCTCCAAAACGAGAGAGCAAGTGTTCCCAGTGACACAATCCACTATCTTTAACATCACATTTAAATGTGTTAAAGTTAGAACCAGAAACATAAGACACATAAATCTGAAACTTAGCAAATCTCACAAGAACAAGATACACAGAATTTTATCCTGGGAAAACCCTCCACCTTTGGGTGAAAAACCCAACCACACCAAAAATCAACCTTTATTGAAGGAACAAAATTTGAATATAATGCTCTCAAGCAAGATTGTTAACACTTAACAATCAATGGTAGAAGCTGACAATATATCAGAACTGAGATCTTCTACAAAATATACAGAATAGCAGAAGAAGAAGATACAAAACTCTCAGCTTAAGTGAACACATATAATAGACTCTCTATTGTGAACTTCATACACCAACACAAACAGCAACACGCCTTTTTGAAGGCAAGGCTTGAAACATCTCTAAGATGGAGGAAGACAAAGGACCAACACTTCATACATGCAAAACCCAAAGCGGCAGTTACATTGAATGCCGTTACATATTATACCACCAACAGGAGCCGAATACACCATCACATTGAATGTCGTTACATTGAATGCTGTTACATTGAATGTTGTTACATACTCCACCACTGACAGGAAAGCAACAACAAGGAGATTTACATCATCGCAGGTATAATGAAATCTCCTGCAGCTATTAACATTAACAAAATGGTTATCCATTCTGTGCTTCCAAGTGTTTTTGTGTGACATGAAGGATTTCCAAACTGATTTTTGGCTATGAGAGCTGCTATTTATTCCATCTTTGCTAATTTCATCACTGACTGAGTATGTTTTCTTTAAAAGACATGATACTTCCTCGGACCATTATAATTAATTGAAGAGCTTTTCACAGAAACTGTGTGTATGCTTTTGAATTTTTGGATTACACTCCATGATCCATCATGAGACCGTTAACTAACCATGTTTTCTTTATCCAGTTTTTGGTTTTCCTAGTTATTTTGCTTCTCTTGACTCCCGTGATTTGCTGGAAGTTGGAAGAATCCACATATGAAAGATTTCTATACATATATGTATTCATGCCAGATACGTACCTTCTCTGTATACTTATCCATTTCCAATCAATACAACTTAACCACAGTAATAGCACTTGTTCTTGCAAAAGAAATGGCAAACACAGTGGATATTGACAAACTGGCATCTGTTTAAAAGTACTAAGATTAACAAATACAGAAATCCAAAAAAAAGCCATCCAACTGTTAGGAAAACATAGGTAAACCTTAGATTGGGGAATCACTTTCAACAAAATGGCCAACTACAAAGGAATTCAGAAGATATCCCTGCCCTAAAAAGGAACAAAAGGGCCATCTGTGTATAAAAATCACAAAAATAAACCTGTGTGCAACTCCTCATGCTGCTTAACTTTCCAGAGTTCAGTGTCTTCAATACATCGGAGCTAAAAATAATTGTTGAGTACAAAATCCTAAATGTAATTTATGAAAAATTAATGCAATTCCTGCTCCAAAAAGAAACAAGCAGCCTTTCAAACAACTGTAATGCCCCAATATTAAGGCACAAACTTGTAAATCAAAATTCATGCAAATATGATGGTTTTCATCTAGATGGAATATGTCTTCTTACCATCAAGACATTTGTAATTCATGATGTAATTGTTGGTGTTGGTCGCCAGCTACTTCATATGGTGACTGAGCGTAATGTATGGCTAGGAAACACATTTAATAAGGCAACGCAGCTTTACCTGTCAAATTATCACGCCATGCCTAAAGTATAGAGCAAGCAACTGTTCATCATCTTATGTGTGCCATGTAAAAGGGGATGTAGCAGGAGTCATAGTCCTAGATGCAACCTTGTAAGGAGTTGTTCCATGTATATAAAGAAAGCACTGTCACACTAAAAGAACTGAATCTCCACAAAGGAAGGGACATGGAGATCAACCGTTTCAAAGAAAACCAAGATATACCTAAGGAGATATGTCCCTGGGGGTGTTACCTAGACAAGACCAAAATATTTGTTTCTTTACAAATATGTTTAAGGAATATGCTTCATTGCTCAACTCAGAATAAAGTAAGCATTCACGAGGTTAGAAAGGGTCCAAAAATATAAATGGCAGCATTCAGAATGTGAGCCACAAATGTAGAAAAAACTAAGAAAGCCACCACCATAATAATGAACATAATCTTCAATAGATTAAGTAATAATAATATGATATCAAATTAAGATTAGCCTTAACAAAAAGACAAGAGGCATTATGAAGAGTTATGCCTATTAAAGAGAAAAGGTGTACAAGGAAATCCAAAAAGGAGAAGAGAGGTCATCATGGAAAATATATTTTATATCTGACTTTCATCCCTTTGTGGAATGTAGAATGCGGTTCAGCAAACAGAGGAGGAAACCCCTCAAAGAGCAGAGATTTAAGGACGAAAACCCTTAGTTTCTCTTGCCAAGTTAGTGAATTTGGAAACCCCTAACTTTAGATAGAAATTTCAGAGACATTTTAAGACATTTTATAGATTTTCAAATTTGTAATTAAGCTTTGAATCTGAAGTTTATAATTATCAAAATTATAAGTTTAAAGTTGAATCAATATTTATAATTCATTAAGCAAGTATTATTATGAGTGTGGAATATTTATTGAAGGCAAAAATAAGGAAGTTATAGAAAGGGGCATTAATAAAACATAATCCACTATCTTTAACTTCACATTTGATGGATTATCCATTCTGTGCTTCCAAGTGTTTTTGTGTAACTTGGAGAATTTTCAAACCGATTTTTGGCCATGAAGGCTGCCATTCCTCCCTCACAGCTGATTTCATCACTAAACAAGTGTGTTTTCTTTATCAAATTTCTCAGGATTCCGAGTTGTTTTGCTTCTCTTGGCTGTTGTTATTTGCTGGAAGTTAATAAATTTCACCTACAAAATATCTTAGTCGTATCATACAAAAGCTTTCTAAAAATCTATTGTATGCCAGATACCTACCTTGTCTATATCCTTATTCATTTACAATCAATGGTTAAAAAAATATGTCAAACACAATGGATATCGGCAAACTGGCATTTGTTTAAAAGTACTAAGTCTAACAAATGCATAAAGCCAAAAGAAGCCATCCAACTGTTAGAAAAGTAGAAATAAACATGGATTGGGGAATTACTTTGGACAAATGCCCAACTACAATAGAACTTCAAAATGCCCAACTACAAGAGAACTTCAGAAGACATACCTGCCATAAAAAGGAACAAAAGGGCCATCTGTACATAAAAATCACAAAAACCTAGTTGTGTATTAACCTAGTTGTGAACACAAATAAAAGCAATAAGCAACTTCTTTGTTCTAAGTTTGGAACAAAGAATGTTGAATTTGGTAGGACAAACCTTCGTGTCAGGCATGCAGAGGTGTTAATCAAGTCTTTCATCATTTGCAGGGCTTGCATGATTCCTCCAACGATAAGGTGTAAGCCCATGCCACCGGAGTACTGGTGCATATCCTCGATGGAGACTTCTACTGCAGGCCCAAGAAGGAATTGAAGGACCACATGTAAATGACAAGAATAAACACCTCTATAGATCTGACTAAAATCAATATGCCAACCTTTCAGAACTTTGTCTGCAACAAACGCCCAATATAATAGGACAAACATGTCTGTCGGGCATGCAGAAATGAGACTACTATACTTTAATGGCTTTTAGGGACACATAAATTCCACCTATACTTAGCAATAATCCCATCTTCCAGAGGACCAGTGCATACAACTCAAGCAACTTAATAAGCATGGGTAGTTGTTTCAGACCTCAGGCTGGCCACTTTTCTCCAAACTAATTGAGAAAAGCAAAATTAACAAATTGCAAAGCCACACATGAAAAGGGAAAAAGCAAGAAACCATCCCTGTGTTGTTTTTGGAAAAATAGAAATAGGCCACATATTATGGACTTGCATTGAACAAAATCCGCAGGTGTACAAGTATAACAGAAGATAACCCTACCCTAAAAAGGAATAAAGTACTTATGTATACATGGTAACCAAAAAACCAACTGCAACCAAAAATGTATACAAAATGCCCACCTCCTTATTCTTTGTATGGACAACACATAGCAACTTCGATCCCCTTACATTGAGCCACTAGCAAATGTTATGGAGCAAGCCCATTTGCCCTAAACACACAAGTAAGATTATTAAGATTTTACTATTTGCAAGGCTGGGGTGATTCCTAATACAATTAGGTACAATCCTTGAGTCACCTGTGTACATTGGCACAAATCCAAAATGAACAGAAGCCAAGGCAAACACTCTTGCTTGGCATGCAGAGGTAAGATTATTGCTCGTTTACCGTTAGAACGGCTGGGGTGATTCCTACAACATGTAGGTTTAATCCTCAAGTCACGGGGATAAAACAGCATAATCACCACACAGTTAGGGGCCACGACAAACACCATTGACATTCTTGAAGAGGCAAGACAGTTGGGCTTTTGCCAACGCTAAGCTGATTCTTTC